>NC_054061.1:27629543-27942620 GCF_017639655.2 Falco naumanni | reverse complement strand
AATCGTTTTGGCTGTCACATCTCCAATGATCTGGAATACAGTTGTTGTTTTTGCACTGGAATTCGTGAGGCCCACAAGTTTTTTTATCTGTAATTAAGATGAATATCATTTACATCATTGCAGGCAAAGAGTCAAAATGGGGAAGACTGTTACTAAACAGTGAAAGGACAATACTGCTTGATAGGTTTAAGAAGAAGCAACCATAACACTTGGTATGTTACTTTCAGAAATAATTTATTATACTACATACTTTAAGATCCTATTTATTCATTCACACCAAGAGAGATATGTGCATAAATTTGATAATAAAATTAAAGTATAGACCATTTACACTGCCATTTAAAGTAAAAATTATGAAATTCAGAAGTGATCAGAAAATAGTTTGAAGAGAGGGTGTAATTGCACTGAGTCTTAAAAATCCTGCGTTGACTTCTACTTGGATTTATCTGTAAGACTGCTTTACAAAAGATCAGATCACGGTAAACCACAATAATATTTATTTGAAAATGTATAAAATATACATGTCTCAAAACTTCTGTTGGCATATATAATGATTTAAGACTAATCGTACCCGACAGAAAACTCTGCATTTTGATTTACATTTTCCCATTCTGATGTCTTAGATTGGAAGCCCATTTATACAAAGTAAAACACTAGAACATATAACACTAAACTGAGATTAATTTTCTTCATGCAGTAAATTTTTAATGAGTTTTTCTGTTTACAGAGTAGCATTGTAGGCAAAGCCTCTGGGAGATGCATAAACATCCTGAACTCCTGAAGCAGGAGGGAGCTGCCTCTGTATTTTATTTATACTTTTTATTTCTGGAGTAATTCTTTCAGGTTCTAAGGATAGAGAGGAAATGAAATAAATTAAAAAGTTATCAGTGACATTTTCTTTGAAAAAAATCATGTGCTCTGTAAAAACCTCAATGACATATTTAAAATTACATGTCACTGTGGGGATATTTCAATAGAAATTTTTTTAAATTTCCATTAGGCTATTTCATAGCATGTCAGTTCAAACTTCATAGTGCTATCATGACAACTCAATGAGTTCTAATAACTGACAGAATGAAGGAGGACTGAAACAGTAGCTTAAATCAACCTGCTTTCTCCATCTGTTAAATGGAAACTACCACAAACTAGGGGTATTGCATTTGATGTGACAGCCCAAACGGCTGCCTTGTGTGCTTTGTTTTAGGTGTGGTTCTGCAACTAGAGTGATAAATCAAACCTGCATATGGCTATCGAGAAGGTGGAAGTACATGGTGTTGCAGCTCAGTTATGTACGCTCAAGAATTTGATAATTACAATACTACCTTTTGCATTTGTTCCTTATTCTCTGCCAATAATCATGACTGTAAGTAATTTTCTCACAAAATACTTTTTCCTATTATGTTTCTCAAGGTGACAGTCCATGACATTTCAATCACGACACTTCAAATATTTGCATTGGCAGGCACTTAAAAAATATTTAACTTTACAAAACACAAAAATGCCACCACCACCCAAACCCAAGATACTCTTGTAATTTGTTTCTGGTTTCTGTAGCTTTGCAAAAGATCTAATTTCAAAGTAGAAATCCATCCTGTATTTATTGAAGTATTTCTAGTAAGGTATACAATCTCCAGTTAACAGATCTGCCCACAAAATGAGCCCACAGACTAATGACATACTATGTTCTATTTACCCTTCCACATTCAACAGAAATATAAAGATTTAATCAGTGACACAGAAACCACAGATGACATCCTTTCATTTCAGCTACCTGCTAGGATGAAGAGAACATGCGATATATCTTTTCCTGTTCTTCATTAAGAATTACCTAGTTCTCAAGGGTGCTAAATCCATTTTCTAGCATGGTGTCTTTACACTTGTGAAGGCTGTATTTTTATTTTTTTTAAATTTACGAGTGTAGTCTAACCTTATGATTACTACTTGAATACTAATGTTTCTCTTCTTACTCTATTTTTATCACCCACAAAGGAAAATCTAATTATTTTTTTAAAATACAAAATAGTTCGTATTTTGTAAGGCTCTCTCTTCCTCGCTTCACAAATCTGAAAGCTTCGTTCTTCCTATGGGACAACTAATCGTCCGTAGCAGCTTACACTTGATGATGTCTTACAAACCAGATTTGCTTGCTTGTATTTCTGTCTTCACATTACTGAGAATTGAGGCAAACACTAGGATAGTAGTACTAAGACGTAACAAAGGGAAAAATTTGGGCAAGTTGCATAACAAATATCTGATCTTTGAGAAAGACTGATTTACTCAAAGGAAATAGCGCAAGACTATTTTTTAAAATTGTGGAACCCTGAAGAGAACACATGGGCCGACAGATACTTTGTCACTGCTGTCTTCAATACTAAATTGCTTTCTGTTTTTCTTAAAATGAGACCACCTTAAAACATGAAAGTTCAGATAGGAATGGTAGAAAGGCAAAGAAGTACTCATAATTAAATTTTATTTTTTTTCTCTTCATATTGTTATTAAGAGATTCATTGATCTACTGTAACAGGCAAAGGCTCCTTCTCTGAAATCTGTGTGAATGCTTGAGGGAGCTGCTGCTTGGTTTGGGTTCATCTTTTGTACATACCAAACTAGGATTTTATTTTAGAAATAATTCTAAATGTGCATAAAGAAAACAGGATGAAAGCTTCAATGGAGAACAAAACAGAACAAACCCCAAAATATTACATATGCACCCTAAAAGCATTTTGATTCAAACATCAATCCCTGTGCACTAAAACACTAATTTGTCCCTAATTGCACCACATTGCCATTCGGTGATTTTAATATCATGCACGTGGTGAGTGTGTGTGTGCATGCATGTGCCTCTCTGAAAGGGATAAAGTGAGAAATTAAAAGAAATTCGCTTTTGATCGAGGATCATCTAGCTGCTCTAGAACTTGGCAGGCTGCCACTGATGCTGGGTACAGGATATAAGCCCGTTGAAGAAAGTTTAAAGTTTATATAATACATCTTTCAAATGTCTCAAATAACATAGTTTTCATCATCAGGAAAAAAAAATACTTTGAGTCTTTAGGCCAAAAATAAAATTAATATTAAAAAAGTGAGGAAGCAGAAAGCAGTCATAGTAATGTTGACACATTACGCTAATAAAGACCTGAAATACCTGTCACCTTTAAAGCTGACTAGAATCACTTTCCAAGACCACACAGAGCTTTATACAGATTCTGACTGAAACAGGGCCTTTCTTCAGGTAAAGTATTCAAGTTGTGAGCAAGGATTATGACAATCTAATGGCTTCTTTTTTTTACCTGGACAGAAAGCATGAATTAACCCTACCTATTCCTCTTTGGAAAACACTGTGCACTCTTTAATAAACATACATTTCCTAATTCTACTCCAATTGTCTGAGTTGGAAAGTAACCGCAGAAGACTAAATACATTCAGACTACTTTTAACAAATGTACTTGATATCGTATCTCCAATAACACACAGCAGCAGATGTTGACTAAGCAAAACACATAGGACTATGCAGCACTTCAGCAGAAAAGAGAACACCCTTTATACAAGTTTTGCTTTGGAAACACTTTGGAAATGAAAACAAGTTAGTATTAACATCAACATATGCAGATCTTTATTATAATCAGTTCCAGCTCTAGAATTTAATTCTATCAAACTTTGTTCATAAAAATAACCATCTTTAAACTTAAAAAAACCTCCAAAACATGGAAGACCAAACTGTGTTAAAACTATAATAAGGTCATTTAAACATAGTTTATATGCTAAAATTATGGAAAGCTGTAAAATGTGACTGAACCCACCCTGCTCTTGTCAAGGCTTAGTTGTTGTATATGTACATAACCATATGTAGCATAGAGATTGTAAACACAGATAATTTGTTCTGTCTCCTCCAATACAAAAACTAAAAGGATTATATGCAACTAACAGATATAAATGAAAAATGTAGGTGGTTTTTCAGGGAGGTGTGTAATTAAGCTGTGGAACTCCTTGTTGCAGCAGGTTGTGAAAAACTTTACAAAGGTTAAGACCTGAAATCCATCAAGTGTTACCATATACAGAGCTACAATTGACTCACAATATCTCTTGATTCTCAGATTGTTAGAGGCTGGAAGAGTGTCCCGGGGAAGTTTCATTACAGTCCTGCTTTGCTTGCAAATTCTTGCCTAGGTACTAGCTTTCAGTCACTGCCAGAGACAGAGTAAAAGGCAAGATGAAGCTTAGCTACAAAACATCATAACCAGTTGTATTTACTGTGATTGAAAAAACCTATTTTTTTCATAAAGTTCAAAATAAAGTTAAAAAAATAAAAGTTCATAAAGTTTCAAAAAGTTGGGATTGCATGCATTGCACCTCTATACTGCTTAATCGTTCGAGTTAACTTGAACATTATTCTTCTATATTGGCTAAAGTGATGAAACACTGTGTAGTACCTTAAAGAAATACAGTTTTTCCTGTTCAGCATTAGTTTTGGGGCTTCTTCCTCTCTTCTTTTAAACTTTGTGTCTTGCGGATATTATTAGATTAATTATTTTAAGACCCTTTGTGCTATATCAGTTGGGCTTGGGTGATTTGCTCAAAATATGAATCCACTGTTTGGAAGCTTGGAATGGTGTCTGAATTGGACAGAAATGGCATGTTAGAAAGCCAGGTGATGGGGGGGCAGTGCAAGAGAAAGCACCTGTGAAGTGGATCAGGTGGTGAGCAGTATGGGGGTAGTTCTATAGTATCCCAGAAGAGGATATAAAGACTATGGCAAAGGTTCATCTCCTTTGTATTCACTGTTTTTTCAAGTCAAATGATTTCTTGGACTGTAACTTCTCTCCAGTTGCTATGATAAATTTGTTTCCCCTTCCTGAAAATTCAAACAATGGTCATGGATTTTCAGTGTTGAGCAAGAGTTCAGTTTCCTAGGACTATTTACCACATCTGACATTTTCATAGATGTGCTTGTGTCACTTGCCTAAAACATATCCATGGAAATTTGGCTGTCTCTCAGTGCTTTGTTCTTGATTACCGTCTGTAATTTCGTTACTCTTGTCCCAGAGGAAGCATAAACTTGTCCAGACTCATGTGTTTCGTCAAACTATTTTTTGATGTGTGGATGAATAACAGTTAAATTTTTGAATGTTCTGTACAACTGTACTTGTTCTTTTCCATCTCAAAACATTTTTCCATCTTTTTCTTTATAGACCTGTGTTGAAATTTCTACAAGGTTTTCTGCACTTGGTAAGGATGCGTCTTGCATTGACATCCATGGGAGTGATTTTCCAACAATACTGATGCACTTATTCTGACTCTGATTATCTGTAATCCACTTCCCAGGCAGATTATTTATATTTATTATTTTCTTTCATTTACCAAAAAAGAGCTGACTAAATACTTTCCAACAATGCTAGCAAAGACTGAGGACAGCTACTACTACTACTACTATACAGTGTGATCTGTTTTTTTCTCCAGGTGATGATGAATAGCATACTAGGTATATACAGTAAAATATCACATACATATCACAATGTGACAACTGCTTAGATTTTCAACTTTCTGAGTATTGTCTTAATAAAATAATTTTAACTGTTTCTGCAGGAATATAATCAATTCACCCATTCTATCAACGAGAAACATCTGTGATCCAACAATGAATCTTCAAAAAAGCAATGAAAGAAGTTATTGGATTCAAAGCTAGTACTTCTGTTCTAAAAAAAACACAGCCTGCCTCAGTAGCAATAGTTCTGGGCATTGTGTAAAATCTGATAGGAATTAGGGCTTGGTTTGGTAACGGTGCAATTCTGTCCTTGGTGTCTGTACAAGATCTGCCTCCTCAAGCTATCAAATTTAATTTCACAAGCATCAGGGATTCCTGGAGAAGTCCTGTGGGGATGCAAAGTTTGTGGAGTGGTGTGTCCAGGCACATAACTCCCTGGAGCTCACAGATCGAAGCAAAGTTGGTCATGGCAAGTTAGAAACTGCTCTGGACCTCTGCACAGGCAGTCTTCACACAATTTGCAAATTATTAGATTTTTCACTATTTATGAACTCCAGCAGCAGAAAAGCATGCAGAATAAATTGACAGAAATTAGATAATACTGTGAGAAAAAATCAAGAATGTCCTGATGTTCCAAATCAGATCTGGCACGAGCCAGATGCAGCTACCATATCAGAAAGGTGTCATACATGGAAAGAGGACATATTAAGTGGGATGATTTCTTCCTTCCACTTCTTTTGAAAAATTTCAAGCTACAGTTGTATATCCAAACCCGCTGGCATACTTACCACAGTTAGCTTCATCTGATCCATCAGCACAATCTGGGTCTTCATCACATACCCACAGTTTGGAAATGCAGTGTTTTGTTGTTTTACACTGGAAATGGTCTGGAGAACAACTGTTTTCAGCTTTAAATAAAAAAAGATTCCAAATTAAAACTAGAAATTTCTGCTAATATTAAAAATATTTGTTTTAAAGAAAAAATCTCAAGGTTCAAAATTCAGAAATTGGGTATCTCTAGCATCACTTACACAACATCTGTAAGAAAAGAGCATTCAGTTTTACATTGTTTATAGTTTTGTCTTCTATTTATTATTTTATGTATAACAGTAAGGTTAAACAAATGTAATGAAGTGTCTGTTGTGATACTCTTAACAAAGACTTAGCATTGATATAATCAAACCACTTTAAAAAAAGCAGTCAGATTTTTATTTTTATTTTTCAAACTTCATAAAACACTGGTTACCAATCCTGAAAGTCACTTTGAAGCAACAAGGCAGTTCTCAATGTTTGGATCAAATAGGTAATTAAAATTATATACAAATTTGTGAAATTCTGTGCTCTGTTAAAAGAAGCCATGGGTAAATAATGGGTTTATCACACTTTTACCAGCTTAGCAGAAAAAATTTTTTGAATCCTACAGCAAAGTAAAGATGCAGCTAATCATCCTATTCTTTCAGGATGCTTTCAGTTAAAGCTTAACTGCGCTACCTTTAAAAGAACAGCCAGTTGACAACAAAAAATGTACAACGCTGGAATTAAAAAACATTTAGACTTGGCTATACTGCTAACTATACTTATAAAGAGAATACTGATTCTCAGCTAGGACACCTCACCAGGGGATTTCAAAGCACTTTACAAGGAAGATCAGCATAATTACCTCCACTTTACATATGGAAATCCTGAAGTATGAAATATGACTTTTTCAAGGTCGCTTGACATATAAAACGGAAGAGTCATAGGGGTGAAAAAAGGGTCTGTATCTTATGAATCCCAGTCCAGTGGAATTAAAACAAAATAGATAATCTCTTCTGTTATCTGTCTTGTGACAAGAGTCCAAGTCAATATGAACTTTGTGGCAGACCTACTTAAATCCCTTTCTGTCATCTCCCCAAAGGCAATTTAAGTTTTCAGAAGCCATGAGTGAGGTTTTATAAAAATGTAAACTAGCACACTTAACTTTCTTAAGATGCTAATAAAGTCTAGATAAGACAGAACAGAAATAAAAAATGTATATAATTAACCTCCCCCCCTCCCCACTGTGTCTTTTCAAGTGGGTTGATGGCTGTGTTTCAGACAATTCTAAAGCTTGCTTTATGTCACAGCAGACTGTCCCACCCCTGCTGATCCCTATCACCGCTGATCCTGACTCTACCCCTCCCACCCCCTGAGCACTGCTGTGCTGCAGACTCTGCTGCTCTGACTTAATTTCTGTCAGCTACACCTCAATGTTTTGGGAACCTTCCATATACCATGTGCAGTTCTTTATAATGAAAAAAGCAGCCTCCCTATCTTCCACAGGAGTTCCCCTGACCTCCCTTGATCAGTTTTTAAAGAGATGTAACATGCAAACCAACATGTAATACTGTCTGTCAGACAGTACAGCTCTGCTGAGCCATTGGGAAGATGTCAGATAATCATGATCATCAACAAATCCTTTGCATCCTAAGCAATCTTTTCCTTGGAGAAGGCCACGTTCTTTGTACAAACGCAGCATATGCAAACCTTGAGAAAGCTAATTCAGAAAATAGGAATAAGTGCCTTAGTTCAGCAGTAGATCTGAGTAACAGATGGAGTGAAGGACAGAGATGCATTTCAAGACAGCAACATCATTGTAATTACAAAATGATCAAAGACACAAGCTATTCAATACATTTCCATTCTAAATCTGAAAATATTTTCTCTACTTATATCTAAGAAAGAGAGTGAAAATGATCTCATAAAAAATAAGATGCATTCAAAGCTGAGTAAATGGAAATGAAGTTACATAGGTAAATTAATGAAAAAGTCTCCAGAAGAAAGGGAATACAAAAGGTAGAAAACTCCATCAAAGAAAAAGGATGTATAAGGAGCTACAGATCTACATCTTTTCCAATAAAAGGCACAGAAAAATATCTTTTTCCATTGAAATGGATTGCTGCAAGGCATGGCAGATGAAAGCTTCCAAAAGATGACTCATTTCTGAGGTGGTTAAGAGTAAAATACACGTTTCAGCCTAAGTCAGAAACCCAATTAAATGCTTCAAATTAATTGTTTACACACCCCTCTTCTTTGCAGTGGCTTTAAAAAATGAAGTGACTAAATGGCATTTTAGTTTGTTCTCTTGTATATGAAACATTGTATTTTAGTCAGTCCTGTGCACTATCTGGTTTTCATGTTCCTTGAATTATTTACATAAAGGATATTTACAGTATTTTACATATTTTACTTTAGTTCCTTCTTTAAAATCAGCTACAGCTGTCAGAGCAAAATTCTCTAAACATAACTTACGACAATCTCTCTCATCTTCTTCATCACCACAGTCATCCTGTCCATTGCATCTCAGATTTATTGGAATACACTTCTGATTCTTTGTGCACTTGAACTGACCTGACAGACACACGTGTGTGTCTAAGTTAAAAGAATAAAAATATCAAGTTAAAAAAATCAGAAGCTAAAGAACAAAAGATTTAAAAATTAAAAGGGAAAAGAATAAAATTACAGTTTCTTGAGAAAGTTTGGAGCATGGCATTTAAATCACTTTAGCATGTTTCTGAAGTCTACAACGGATATAATCACCTACCACAGTTCAGTTCATCAGAATTGTCCCCACAATCATTCTCTCCATCACAGATAAAGGCTGGAAGAGCGCAAAGTCCGGTTCCGCACTGAAAACGTCCTGGCTGACATCTGAACTCAGCTGAGAAAAAAAGAAAACTGCTTATGAATACTATCAGAGGAATGGTTAAAGTATCAATAGTCTTGTCCTTCCTCTATGGACTAATCAAAAGAATTTATAAACCTTTGTATTTGCCTATAAAATCTCAATCTGAACAGATATTAGTAACTAAAATGTACACGTACTATTGCAAAATTAACTTCAAAGTCTGAAATTTAAAATTTGCATAACTATAGCTATACAGTACTAATGATACAGAGAGCAACCCTCTACAGGTCGATGCCTACTATTAGCTCAACAAAGACTTAGCAATTTAGGACTTAAACATTTGAGTTAGTCTACGTTTAAGAAACTCACTGTCCCACTCTTAATTCTATTTCCCATGAAAGGTCTAACATTTCTTCTCACAGCCACTGCCATTGCAGTGGATGAGCAATTAGGCACCTCTATAGTAATATTTTATGTAAACATAGTGTAGCTTAAAATGTAATCATATGTAGAATAGTTACAAATGTTAAAGCTTGCTTCAAGGCCCTCTGCAGCAGATAAAGTAATTACAAAATTGTAAAAATATGGGTGAGAGATTTCAATACAAAAAAAATTAAATTAACTGTTAATTAACTGGATGATTGTAGAACACAGTACAGCATTTTGTGTATATTAAGCTTAAGGGAAGAAGGCAAGAGTCTTTTGATTTATGTGGACGAACATAACAGTATTAAAGTAGTCAGTGACTGGGACTGAAAAATAGCATCATCAACAGATGCTTATAAATCCAGTACACTGAAAGAGTACTTTCCTAACAAGTGAACTTGCAGTCAGCTACCATCACAGCAACCATCCTTTGGGATGCTGAAATATTATCATAATTGACTTCCAGTTGTCTACAATCCAAGGAGAATACTACAGTAACCTACTATTTGGAATATGGAAGGCTATCAAGAAATGTGCTGCACCTGCACTACATTCAGGACAGTGTGTCAAAGTTACACAGGATGCATAAAAAATGTTCACTGCATAAAACTGATCATACTGGAGGGGTGAGAAATATCTCTCCACACTTGTCTTTGACTGTATTTATAAAATGCTAACATGAAAATATTTATAGAAAACATATAGTGAAAAATACACAGAACCTTAGAAGGAATCACATAGAGAACACTTTCGTTCACAAAACTGCACTTAATGTCTAGCTAAACGTGTATAACTGCAATGAAACACAGCAAAGATCAGAATTCCACATTTCTATTATACACAAAAATAAACCAAATAAAACTGGCAGAATATTGTTTTTATATTAAAAAAGTCAGCAACCTCTAGAACATAGCTTTAAATTAAAAATTTTCAGCAAAACCATAACTGGGATGACGTAGAGGTTTGAAACATCAAAAACATGCTCTTATGATTTTCCAAAGACCTTACATGACCCTCAGTAGACACAAGTCAATGAAAATCTTTTAGAGGCTGAGAAACAAGAGCCTGCACCCTTTGTAAATTTGACAGAGATCAAGGAACAGAAACAGCGCTGCGAGGAAAAGCATTAAGAAAGAATCCTCTTCCTAACACCTATAAAGCATTGCATTTGATTTAGACCCCATTGACAAAACCGGGTTCCAAATTCAGAATGCACTTACGGCATTCCTCAGGCTCATCAGAGCCATCTCCACAGTCATCCACAGTGTCACATTTCCACCAAAACGGAATGCATTTGTCGGTTTTGCAACGGAACTGTAAAAGGAAGGAAAGAAAGAAAAACTTTGATATGAGTATTTATTTATTTTTAAAGAGAAACAGTACAATTTATAAAAATTAGATTCACTGCTAAAGTCATTGTTCCCTTAATCAACTCTGGCTGTTAATTTTATAAAATTTATTTTTTAAATATTCTTTTTTTGGAGATGTTTTGCACTGAGAATTCCACTGACACAAATCACTGCAGTTTCAATGACATTGCTACACTGACTTACAGTGCCCCTGACATAAACCACTTTGCTGCATTGTATGATTTGACTAATACATTATACAGAACAGCCACTTCCATTTTTAACAGTCTCTGTAGGCTGCTGAAGCAGACAGTATCATTTTTCCAGATAAACCAAAACACTCACAGTTACAGGAAAGGGCCTTAATGTACAGTGCTGTACTTGTATACAGTTTTGCTTATATTGTCTGAATTAAATGAGAAAAAATGAAGCTGGGCCCTCCAATCTTCCAAAGGAATAAAATATTTGTACAAAAAAGAAAAATCCTTTGTAAGACCTTGGCGGTGCCTTCACTCTGAGCTCAGGCAACACTATACCTTTGTTCTGACTGAAAGATGAATACAAACAAAACGAAGAGTAGAAATTACTTCGTGCAATCTTCCAGGGCAAAACCTAAATTCAGAGTTCATTATGTGGCTAATGCAAGGGAGAAAAATTTGGATAGATTATCAGCAACTTTTAAGGAATGTTGCGTTTCCTACCCGGTGGCTGTATAAGCACAGAAAGGAAGGAATCTAACAGCTTTAGAAGCGCAAGATATTTTATTTTCTGTGACTAGGCATGATTATTTCCTTTGCTCATATTTAGGAAATCATTGATTATTCAATAAAGCTTACTAAAGTATTTAAAAGATGCATTGAATTCGGTGCATTAGGTCAGTTTTATCTTTTCCACCGAGAAAAGGTAGGGTTTCATGGCCATTTATGTAGTAGGGCTTACACTGGCGCTACCTCATTCTTGTAGCACATGGAGGCATGTGCTGTGTAACAGGCTGGGTTTGAACGGCAGCTACTCTAAACTGCTGGAACCATTCCTGAAAGATATGCACCTTGGAGGAAACTGTTAGAACTGTTCCAGAAAGGTATGCACCTCGGCAGAAACTGTTAGAACTGTTCCCGAAATATATGCACCTCAGAGGAAACTGTTAGAACTGTTCCAGAAAGGTATGCACCTTGGAGGAGCTGAGCAGGCGGCCTCCAAATGGAGGAGACAAACAGAAACTCAGACGATCCTCATTCTTACTATTTCCCACTTGGCAGCATAGCCTTCCTGCTGCTTAATTGTTTGAAGGTGCCAGCCTCACACGGCTCACCACAGGGAATTTAGGCTGTTAAAATGACGTTATGAATATAATTCCAGGAAACAAGCACTAACTCTTAGCTGCTATTGTGTTCTGTAAGAAAACGCTTGCATTCCCTCCTAAACTGGGGAGCCAGGCACCTTGAAAAATCAGGGGTCACTCATAGGAGTGTGCCTGGAACGGCCTGAGTTTTGGTATTCTACAGCCTGGTATGTTTTACACTAAACGATTTCTCATGTCAGATTAGCCATCGAAAGATAGCTAAAAGTCTGCAGACATGCAAGACGAGCGTATCAGCCATCCTTTTCATCAGACATAGCTAGCAGTGGGTGTGCTGTCAAAAGCAACTATATCATAGGAACAGCTATGATTTTACAGCGTCATCTGAAAATCATAAGTAGCAAAGAATATTTTTCCTACTGATCTCTGTATCTGACCCCATCAGACTGACGAATTATCAAACAGTAAACTCATTCCAAAATTGGAAGAAAATGACTAATAATCAACATCAGCTTGTAACTGTCTGAAGCAGCTGCTTCTATTTAAACCTGCTCTTCTTCTTATGGAATCCACAAGTGATAAAATATTTTTCCTGGAGGATCCAAGATGTGATGCTATCCTTTAAATCAACCTAACAATGAATCATTTAGAAAGGAGAAAAGCAATTCAATCAACTGTTAGCATATAAATTCACTGTGGAATAAGCTTCTGGTGCCATTTAATGAAAATGTTAAAAAAAGAAAAAAAAAGATTGTTTGTTTTTTTTTTTTTTTAACCAAACAAATTTGAGAAGCTAGATATGGGGGGGAAATAGGTAAGAAATTCCTCATTTTAAAAGTGTTTTACACTTTATTTTTCTTCAACACTTAACGGCAAGTAACAGGCAGACAGTCAAAACAGAAAAGATCTAAATGAACATAATAAAATCACACAAAACACTACCTTAGGGAACAAAGGAAGACAGTGGGAAGGTCTCTTACATAACAACATTACTTGAATGAAACTGTACATCATTTATTAAGATGACTATGGTTCCCTAAAAATTTCACAGAAAAGCCCTTTCCTTAATGAGTATGAACAAAATGTATCATGATGTAGAACGTTTTAACAGGTCATCAGCATACATATAATAAAAGTGGGCTACTAGAAAAGCTGGACTACTGGAAATAGTTTAAAGGCCATATGTACTATTACAATCAACTGGGTAGAACAGTCCAAAGACTTTTAGCAAAGTGGCTCCCTTATAAGAAATCAGTATAGTCTACTTAATCTGCCTTACATTTTAGGAAAAAAAAAAAATCAAAAAAATCACCAAATACTTACTTCAAGTAGCAGGGAATCCACCTCCCATAAAGAATTAAATGTTTTAATTGATGTAATTGTAAATTAATTGCATATTCTACCATCTACGTTTCAGCTACTGGGTTGTTTTTAATGTAATCCTATCACTTACCTACCTAGCAAACTCGGCTGAACTTGTGTTCTTGTATTAATGTAAAGTTCATTCATGCATGAATACACCCAGATCACTGTTACATGTTACATACACCCTGTATCACTGTTATATATGTTTTGTATTTTCATATTTTATACAAATGTTTTTTCAAAGCCATTTTTAAGGGTTTAGTGGCTATATTTGTTCTAGTGACTGGCAGAAACATCCACATTCGAAAGGGAACAAGTTCTGCATTCTCTGGAAAAAAAAGGCATTTGCAAGTCGATTTTCGACTAATAGCCTTGAAGATTAAACACTGTAAATGCACCCAGTTACCCAGTCAGCTCCTTTGACTGATGCTTCCACATTTCATGGGCACCAGCATTCATTATTTAAAAGCAGGTGGAAACACAGTGAAATATAATCTCTGCTCCCCCTTCCCCCCCAGCTCTGCTCTTACCTGACTGGCCGTGCAGTTGGATAAGCACGTCTTGTTATCCGCAGCAAGGTAAAAGTTAGTGGGACAGGCACAAGTATACATCTTGTCAGGGGCTAGAAGGCATAAATGACTGCAACCACCATTGTTTAGTGTACACAGATGTTTAGACACTGTGGGCAGAATAGGAAAAGTGAATCAGACTATTATTTCAGTATACTTCAGGGTATCTGCTTTGTAGATGAAGAAAAATGTATTACACATAATATTTTTACAATGGAACGTCTCAAATCAAAACCCATAGGAGGCAACCTTTTCCTTTTGCCTTTAAGCTATTCTCTGTTGTACACAAAAATTAATTATTACTGTGAATGTACGTTCAATAGCGAAAGAAAGTGAGGAAGAAAATGACACTAGGTGGGTTTGGTACCTTTTTATATGAGACAAAAAATTAGCTTATCTAGGTCAGGTGCCAAATAGTATTCAGTTACAGCTCAAATATAGGCACACCAGAGATCAGACACAATTGTAACGCCTACGTTCTCTGATGTTCCCTCAGGCCAACAAGTTTCTAAATATCAGTATTCTTCTGTATTATTAACACTCTCTCACTTAAATGTTTTCATAACACTTTGTTTCCATCTTGATAACTGGTAACTCACACTGTAATGCAACTTTACAGTTCTGTACTTCCAGTCAGTATCTGGGTTAATTTTCCAGCACCCACATTGATATCTCACCACTGAACATGATATATTACATTTACTTAATACCAGTTATCCTTACACCATTAACCACAGATTTCTGATTAAAAATGCTAATTTGAAAACTACCACAAGTTGAAACAAAACAGAAATAAGAATAAATCATGGCAGATGAATGAGCTTTCATTAATTCAGCAACTGGCTATTAAGTGAAATATGTCAATGTGCTGTATGGAAAGCATAGATAGAATAATTACCATCAGGTTGCCTATAAGAATGATACACCTGGATGTCTGTAATGGCATGCCATGAGTTAATCAGCGATAATCTGTCTGATCCAGAAGTTTTGTGGGCACGGCTGAGTGACTTGGTTTTCCCATCTGTCCAGTAGATGTAGTCTTCAAACAACGTTAGTGCAATCACCCCTGGAATATCTTGATTAGGAACTGTAAGAAGAGATACTAAGATTAATGTTCACTCTTGGAAGACTGCCAGTTAAAATATTCCATACTGCATGGGCTGACAGATACAACCGCTATATAATGTCTTGAGAATAATTGTCATGACAATATGTCAGGTCTAGAGGGTTTTTATTACCCATTACGATAAAGATGGATGGGGTACGAGCTCTGCTTGCTTAGAATTAGTTGGCCCAATCAGTGGTAAAGAAATAATTTCAGTTAACATAAATTACTTCCAGATTTAAAGCAATGACGTTAAGATTTAAAGTAGTACATAACATAAATATGACAACCTACTCTTTACAGAAGGCCAATATTCATTTGCTGTTTTAGGGGAATAAAAGTTATTAGAAAACATAGGCACTGTGTTTAACATGCTCTAAGACAATTAATAGTATTTTATTTTGGCAAAATATAATGATAAGAGAAAGGGGGGGGCGGGGGAGGGGAAGTTTTGCATTAAAATAAACATAGCAGTAAGAAGGCTTATTGCTTATTCCTAGCATAACCAACCTTATAATTTAAAATAAGAAAGTGATGATAGTACCCCATTGTTACAATATCAAACAATTATAAGCCAACATAATTTCAAACGGGATGGAAGAACAAAAGGCAGAAAAAGCTTTGGAGCGTTCTTTATCCTACTGCATACTTTTAATCTTGAACTACTTGTACTTAGTAAATGTAAACTGAACACCACTTTTTTTTTTTTTTCTTTTAATGTATTTAGTTGTAATCATAAATGTCACAGGAGAATATCTGAGCACAATGGTCAATTTGTAAATTAAAACCGGAGCACCTGAGTCTGCCATTTTTAACCAGCATATCCTTAACACCTCTACCCTGTTTTCTTAGCTGAAAATAGCTTCATCTTTTAACCTGGAATGTGCTTAGAGTTGGAAAATCTCAAATTCCAGTTGGAACATTTCATAGTTCACTGATAACTTATGACTGATACTGAGTATATGGAATGACAACGTAGCAAATTCGATCTTCTATACAATAGTCTTGCTGATGGCGAATTCCAGTGAAGGGTGTGTTGCCTTCTGGTCAAGGAAACATTGCTTCCTAGACCTAAAATAATTTTTCCTTCATGTATGTTTACACATACCATAGCCATCATACTGCAATAACAGCATGATATTGTTTTAAAGAGCTTCATAATGATAAGAAATCACAGTGCAAAGAAATCTTAATTATGGCACTTATAACATGGGCAAATTTGGAATAGTTCCTTAGATAGTATAGTAACCCCAAGAAAAGCTCTTATAATTTCCCTTCTTTGCAGAATCACTGTAAAAAAGGGGTCTATAATCTAGAAGTAAATCACTCCTATGGTGATTGCTGCTGTCTTGTTCATAACTGAGGAAGAATTCTTGAAGTACCATTACTTTAAGTTTTGTTGCCAAAGTAACACATCAAGTACAACAAAACAAGACAGAAACTGTAAGTACAGATATTTCTGTTATATTGATTCTTCTACCTCTTTCCTTCCCCACCCACACCCCCCCCACACCCCCCTTATTTTCTCACCACTGGATTTATCAGAACAAATTGCAAGAAAAATCTGCTAGATTCAGGAAAACACCAAAAGGCTAGAGCAGGGTTTGTCTGTCCACTGGAAGACCTATATGTATTATCAACTAATTAGTTCAATTACTCGCATGTTAATTTTATCCCCACTCTGCTCTGGAGTGAATTAAATAATTCCCTTGGTGGGGAAAAGAAGCTGTAGACTAGACAATAGTACCAGCTTCACCCTAGAGGTAGCAGGGAGTGTGTGGGCATCTCTAGTAACTGCAGGCAGCAAAATGAACCCCATGTCTAGACACGACGGAGCCTAAGCACTCAAATCCCAGTCATTTCCCAGTGTTTTTAATGTTCTTTTGGTTAACATGAGTGATTTTCCTTGAATCATCTTGAGAAGCCTTGAGATGCCTCTGCATACATCTTTGATAATGTTGAATTCTACTTAATACTGTTCAGAAAAGACATGCATCTGTAATTGTAATCTTAAAAATTGAATGACCTTTAAAATGTTTTAGTATAATTATTAATTGCAAATGCTAATTATCATATCATATGCTTACTAACAGGTTCGTAGAACCAGAGAATGGTTTGGGTTGGAAAGGACCTCAAAGCCCACCCAGTTCCATCCCTGCCCGGGCAGGGACAACCCTCCCCAGCCCAGGCTGCTCCCAGCCCCATCCAGCCTGGCCTGGAGCACTGCCAGGGATGGGGCACCCACAGCTGCTCTGGGCAGCCTGGCCCACCGCCTCGTCATTCTCACAGTGAAGAATTCCTGCAATTAATTAAACCAGCAGAGAATTTGCACATTCATGTCATTCAGAAAAAGGAAATTATAATTCTGAACTCTTACAGAATTATCAGTTCATCGAAATCTGTGTACATGCACGCTCTGTAAAAGAAACCCCTTTTGGTTTGAATAACCATCCAGTATCACAGTAAATCATTGAGAAACTGGAGTCTCTCAGGCTTCCTCTGTTGCCACTCGTTATAGTAAGTTACTTCATTGAATCTAAGTGACTCAGTTGCTTTATTGTGCCATTATATTTACCATAGGATTTTAAGTACATCTGGGCACAACACAATCCATCGTGATGTCTTGATACACAGACACTTAAGTATATTAAACTCAGCACTTTTTATTTTAGGTAGATTAGAAACATTTGTTAGTTTTCTTGTAATTTCTAAGTCATACGATTATGCCGCAGTACAAAAATTAAAAGACAAGCAGGAATTCTAGGTATATCTGCAAAAATGCAGGAAATTCCCTACTGATCTTAAAGGGCAGTTTCTAATGTGAAATACAAACCAGGCTGACAGAAGAAGCAGGAAGGAACACCAGGAACTGTTAACTCTGAGTGAAACCCCAAAGATATCCACAAAGCTATTTTATTTTTGCTTGAGTTCAGGAAAAACACTTGTTGCTACTTTTGACATCAAATTAAAGATTTCAATGGTACCACTCCAGTCTTTCTAAATAAAACAAATGTGGGGGTTTTTGTCTGTTTCATCTTATTCTGATCACAGCTAAGATTAAAATCAGAATAAATGACCATATAAAAGCCTTAATGCACATGAAGAGAATTTATATTGGAAAACTATTTTGATTTTGTCATCTTTATTGCTCCTCACCAAGGAAAAATGTATCTGGCAGTCATCCTCTTGGCCATCCAGGAATTACAAGTAAACACCATATCCTGAATAGAGATGTGTAAGTAAATGCTGTGTATGTTTGTGGGTTGCCATACAATTTATCCTAGCTTCAATATGGATTATACATACATCAGAATCCAGATGATCCTTTGTATTCCTGAACTAAAGACAACTCAGGACAGTAACACATACTGTTTTAAATGTCTCATTACACCTTATTAATAGGGAAGCTAAGTTAAATGTGTAGCATAAAACGTTAAATACTACACTTAGAGCACTGCAGTTCAGAGAAGTGTTCATTGACCCAAGTATGTTTTTATGTTTTTTAAAGCCGACTATGTAAGCACCAGGTTTAAAAGCTTGAATCTTCCAGCTATCTTAAAAACAAATCCACAATATCAAACACAATGTTACAAATATTATACGCTCTTTTTTACGTTCTTTAAAAGAAGTACATCAGAGTATATCTGTTTCTAAAACCTAGGTTTTCCAGTATTACCACATATATTGGTCACAAGTTAAAACTGTCAATGATTTAAACACTTGCAGATTAGTTTGTCCTGCCACCAGCTCTTATTTTGAGTAACTTTATAAGTTCAATGGGTTTCTGCATTAAAGCCAACTTCTCATTAAGTTATGTCTCTCATGCTCTCTATTCTTTGCCTTTGAGGACACCAGTGTTTCAAGCTTTCCAAAATTTCAGGTGGTGGACAGCTACTGATTTATCATAAATATACATAGTAGAAGAGGCACCCACTTTCTCTCTTGTCATTGCTTTAACTTCAAGATAACCTAAGCTGCATTAATCTACCTCTTTATAAATGACACACATTAGTTCTATGTTGCAACACTAGTTGCCAACCTCATGGCACCCATTGCAGTGTGAATCAGTTTTACACAGGAAAGCAAGACTAACTTTCTCCTTTCTTTGGCCTACTTTCTGCAAGTAAATTTGAAGTAAAGCCACGTTAGTTATGACTGGTAAGTACCTCTGCTTCCCCTCCATCACCTGTCTGAAAACATTCCATCAAGATGTCTTGTTGACAATCCATTAGTAAGAAAGTAATATATTCTGTTAAACACAAAACTTACATTACACCAACACCAAGGGTCAAATCGACCAGGAAAGTCATGGAGAATTTAAACAGTCGTATTTTAACACAGAGTCATGAGAACTACACTCACTTAGTGTTACTTACTTTCTAGAATGACTGATGTATTCAATAGATTTTATTTTTTTTTTTTTAAGGTTTCTCATAACAACATCACCCTATGGCCTCTATGAATGCTTCCAAAATTGGGTTAAGTAAGCTGAAGCCCAATCCATACTTCAAAACACTCAGCAAAAACCCTAATAAAACACCCACCTGCAGACCAATAAACACTGGATACAGCTCTAGCAGTAAGTATTTTACTATACCAGTACTTACTAGACGTCCCCCTCATTGTTAGAGTATCAAATCCTTAAATAATCCCTTGTAACACGTGCATAATACTTTTCTCTTGGATGAAGAAATCTCAGCAAGTGTAACTGCAGCGCTGTTCAATCAGAAAAAGGGTAACTGCCCAGCTGCCAGACCCCACCATCAGGGACGGGGCACATCAGACAGCTGCTACAGCATGAGGGAAGAGAGAGAAGTGCCTTTAGCCTTTTCATACCTCCTTGCCTGAGTAGTATTACTCAGCTGTCTACTTCCACCGAGTCCCAAATAATTATTTCAGTGATTCAAGTTTCTTACAGCCTACCATATAGCACATCTCAGAAAATATATGCCAGCTTTCATATGCTGCAACGCACACTATGTATCACATATGAGTAAAAAATGCTATACTTTGTGCCAGCAATGGAATCTTATTAATTCAAACCGATACTTTGATTTTTCATGACCCTCATCTTATTATTTAATAAAATGCGTTACAGGGGCATATTCCACAACTTACTCCACAATTATGAAGGACAAAACCCATGGAATACAAAATCACCACCCTAAGGAATTTCTGAGGAATATTTGCACCTGACAATTGCTTCTGTGATTCCTTTTCCTACCACAGCCTCCTCTTACAAGGGATGGGCGAGCCACTTGCAACCCTTCCTTTTCTAACAGGTCTTCTACTGCCATAATAGGTTTCATTTTATACATAAATCACGGGTTCTGTTACACTGAATGCTATCCCAAACAGTGCTTGATAAAGCAACAAGAAGACAAGAAATGTGTTAAGAAAGAGAAGGCAGAAAAGGGAAAGAATGCCCAAGCCTATCTGAAAGCTGCAGAAAATAGGAGGAAGAAATACAGGTGGGTAGTAAAAGGAAAAAAAAGGGAGGCTTGCAACAGACCAGAAGCAGTAGCAAATACAAATTATTAGGTACTTGAACACAAATGAAAATGACAATACATAAACATAGTAAAGGGAGATAAAGTGCTGCATGAACTTAGGGGAAGAAGAGCCACATATCTCCATAAACCAGAAACGATCATGTAGGCATATGAGAAGCACGCACAGACTTAAAATGTACATCTCTCCCCTACATTTTGTACTGATTTTGATCCAAGAATATAAATTCATATGCTGTAAGTCATATCTGTGATTAAAACGTCTACTCTTCTCTTGTGTGAACTCTGTTTCCCTTATATTTTTTGAGTACCTCTACCTAAGCAAAAAAAAATATGTTCATTTGATTTCAGGGGTGAAAATCATGCCATGTAGGATTTCCTAACTACAAAATATGCTTCCTGAAGAAGCCCTACAGAAGAAGTGAAACCCAAACTCACTCAGATCTTATTGAAACACAAATATTTCAAAAGTAAAACCAAATACTATAACTAATATGAACAACAACAACAAAATAATCTCATTGTCATCTGGTAAAATCCATGTGCCAAGAAAACGTGCCCTCAAAAGGACAAATGCTGCCTTCCTCTAATCAGTAAACACGACAAAAAATATCTGTGCTTCGTCATGTCCACCAAGGTTACATTTTCTTTGGTGCTCGGCTCCTGTTCAAGCTGAAGCTTGTTGATCCCCTCACTTCTGGCCTAGAAAGTGATCTGTCCCTCCCCTTTGCAAAAAGAAGGGACTGCAACCTTGCCATGCCCTCATGTAAAGTCTACAAGAAGCGAAGGGGTCAAAGATTGCTGTCACGCTCCTCCCAAAAATGCTTTCACCCAGACAGAGTTCCAGTGCTGGTAAGTAACAGCTAAAGGCAGTAATGGTTGTTAAGAAACATTTTAAACGACCTTCTTCTCCCACCATGGCATTAGAGCAGTTTCTGTTTAAGAATTTTGGCACCCAAAGACAGAAAATTTACAATGCTGATCAAACCTTAGAAGTTAGTGCATTCCACTCTCTGTAACTCTTCAGTTTCTGAATGGCAGTAGAATAAAAATAAAAAGCCTACTGACATCTTGATCCAAATGGAACCAGTGGTAAACCCTTAGGAAAAATTAAGACTCCTCCAAAAACAAACTGCATCAAAGAAGAGCAACAGTTAATAAGGAAACAGCCATTATACTTACAAAAACAAATAAACTCTGCAATCACTGATCTCTGGTGCTGCAACAGTGGCCCATACTGTCCTCTTTCCACCTGCAGTCCCTTGGAGACATTTTTGTCTCATTTCACATTCAACTTGTAACCTCTTTGAGACACAGTCAATAATTTTTATTTCTGTATAGTACTTATTGCTGATTCTTGCTCCTTTTGATAAAGAATCTTAAGTGCTTAGACAATGAAATTAATAATGAATAATGGCAATAAGATTATGTCTATTAAGCTTGTGAAAAAGTATGTATTTTTGACAGATGTAATGAAGTATGTTACATTAAACCACTATATTTTTTTAAGGATGAGATGCTTTATAATCACTATTACTTTTATTAAACTGACACTTTAAAAAAACAAACCTGTCAAACTGAATGAACAGGAAAAAAACATTATTCATAGAAAATATACATTAATTCCAGTAATTGAAGCTATGTTTCACAGGAGAAAAAAATACACCTTTAGGATGGTATCACTGATATTTTTAATAACAACATGTGCATGCATAGGTATTTCTTTCTGCACATGTGATATACACATCACACATCCACACTGGGGAAGTATGGAAGATAAAAGCCCTAGTATTAAAGTGGCAGGACATTTTGCCTGTCAAAAAATGTAATTGAAATAGTGAAAACTGAGAAAATTTCCATGTAATATCTTGCATAAAAACTGTTACACATCCCACAACTACTATCACAAAGGCAGCAGGAAATTTAGATTTAAATCTAAACACAAAATGGCACAAATGCATCTGTGGTGTTAAAGCAGACTGTTATGCATAGACTTATAATGATACCACGAGAAGAGATGAACAAATTTTCAAAAATCTGCTTACAAAAATTCATTGATCAAATCTAGGACTGAAATATTTTATTGTCCTACTTTTAAAAAGTTGTATTGCCTTTTTAATTTCACTGTGAGCAGTTGTTTATATGCCAGTTGCCCCATGGCAATACAGACTAGCATGCTGTCACAGCAGTGGTTAAATTATTCTCAAATACATACAAGTCACTATTTGAGTAAAACGACTGATAGCGTGGTAACGGGTGTCAAAGATTCTTGAATTATTTTTCAGATTTACAGAGACCATTTACATGCCTACCAGCCCCTACACCTTAGATTGATGTATTGCTACTGGTTTCAATGTTCATCCCCACTCTGCCCACAAGTTGTTCCTTCCCTCATCTTCGCCTCTCCATCTCCTGCCCGGACTGTCTCTTGCCATCACCTACCTGTGAGCATACGGACTGCTAAGCCCCTTTGGTTTATCTGATTTACCTTCTACAACTACAGATGCCGTTCAAAACTTTGCAACTTTCTGCATCAAACCCCTCCTGTTTCTGATTGTGTTGATATGACCACGGGGAGGAGACCTTGTGACACAAGAAAAAAAACTGTCTTTTATGTTCTCTGTTCCGGTTGCTTTCCGACAGAACAACTGCATGGGAAGTAATGCCCATCCTTTATAACTTGTGATGGCGCATGTCCAGCTCATACAGAAATATACAGTGAATGTCCACTAAGTTTTTAATGAGTATGAGGAAAAAGTTCACAATCTAATCAAATTTGGGTATATTATCACAAGAACAGTGGAAGATACAGAAACCAACCTGTTGGCAATCTTCATAAACTGGGCTCCATAAACTGGAGACTGTGGAACTTTAGAGTAATGTAACTGTGTGAACTGCCTTTAATATAGGTCAATCTGTGTATTTTCCTGAATATTATCCTCTAAAAGAGATAGAATACAATAAAATAAAATAATCAGATTTAGGAAGACATATGAATTGGAGAATTTTATCTGAACAATCATGAAAACTGAATCTAGAATGCAATAGTGGAGGTGAAGCAATTATCAGTTTGTGCTATCAGATGGGGCTATAATGAGTAAATCTATAGACTCCTCAAAAGATGGGGAAAAACTGTTGCAGTATCGGAACTACTGTTTATTTCTCATCTGCTGTGAGAAAGGCTCTTTTTAGACTTTTCTAATTTCTGAGCTATAAAAACTGCAGCATAAATCTGGAAGCAATTGGTTTCTGTAATCTCCTAGATTACTTTTACATTAGGACAATTTCATAAATAACTAGATTTACTCTTTGATAAAACTGTGGAGGCAGAGATCAGAATTAAATACAAATACTTTCTACCTACAAAGCCCTTCCAACTAGCAGTTGCTGAAATGACAGGCGATAAAAATGAAAACAGGTTATAATCCACCAAAACCTTATACTTGATACTTTAAAACTTGTATATATGTACACCAGTTCTGAGGTTTGTAAACACTCAGGCAGAAGCCAATTCTGAAGAGAAGTGGGTTTTTTTTCAAGTTGAGATACTATAGGAAAGTTTCTGTTAATTATATTACAGCTAAAGTAGTAATTCACAAATGCTTAATTCATTTAAAGTTCAACATTTTTTCATTGCTTAATTTTCATGCCTCTGTAAGATGAAGAAATAAAGTGCTCAACTTGTGTTTTTACAGTATAAGACATCAAAGAACTTGACACAGTTAAGGACTAATCTCAGCTCAGGAAAGCTTCTGTACAGCTCCTAAACTGGACTATCAGATTCCACTTTTATAGTTTCATTATACTGAAATTCTCATCTTCAAAGAGTGAAATGGGAAAATGGTAGGCACCTTCAGGTTTAAGAGCTCTGAAGGATAGGAAAACCTGCATGAAGGCAATCAGATACCTAGGGAACTGTTAAGCCTGCATCTCCTCTGGGCAGTGGGAGCCAAAAGCAGCTGTTAAGTCTGACAAATTCTTAAATGTGGTTGGGGTTTTTTGTTGTTGTTTTTTTAAGGCTCACAGAAGTAAACCAGCTTAGTGCTTAGCCAGATTAGTGCTTCAATACTTGCTTAATCATTTAGCGTGCATAACATTTGTGAATGCCGCAGTGCTAAATTGGCTAAGCTCTAAAGACAGTTTACATAATCAAGCATTAAACTTCAAATAGATAAGCAAGGTCATTGCTGCCCCTAGTGCCAAGAAGAGCTCCCAAGTACTGTAAGATTTCTTGCCTAGTTAGCATGTTTTCAAAGTTCTTACTAGGACTCTCTTGATAATTATAAAAGCCCGTTACTCTATTGAAATGCAGAGGCACCTTACAAGAAAAAAGCAGCAGATGGTCTCTTTTCCTGAGAAATCTTCACAATTCGTAAGAAATAAAAAAACCCACAAAACAAAACACTAAACCCTTGTTGCAAAAAGTGTTAAAACTAAATTCTAAATACACATAAACTCCCATTGCATGGAATAAACACTCCTTGATTTAACATACAGCATGTCAGTGATCAGCCAAAGGTTGTTCTGTTTGTCTTCAAGAAGCATCTAGTGCAGAGCACAGAACACTGCAGTCCATCTCATATAATATCCATTTATAATAAAAGATTCACCAATTCTGACAAGATACTTATTTACTGGGTCTTGTGAAATCTCCATGGCATTTTTTGATACATTTTCTAACACATAATTTAAGATCCCAAAGATATATTTTCAGAAAAACGCACAGCAAGCTACCCTTATCCTTAAAGGTCAGATTAACAGGCAAAAAAATACTTTGCTTACAAAAACTAGCAAGTCAGACTGCATCACTCACATGATTCCCATTTATACTTCTCTCTCTGCTCCATAAGTATGTATTTTATGGTCATCATATGTGTGCCTTCATCCTTCTCCATTTGGAAACACAAAGGATAGAATAAACTCAACCGTCCTTTTAACTTAGACAACACAGTGGTCTCAAAATGACAAAGGAAAATGGACCATGAAAATCCATGTGAATAATATGTCTTCAAGAAACAGTTATCACAAGATATAAACCTGATCTTTCTCAAGTGCTTATCAACATGGATTACAGTTTCTCATACCAGAAATCTAGAATAGATCAGTTTCACCTCTTCTAAAATCCCACCACTGAACTTCTTCGAGTTTCCCTTATTAAGACAACTGATTTGAAATGGTTAAATTTAATCTTCCAGAAATATTTCTAGTCTTGTACTGAAACATGAAGGCATGTAAAATCTATTTGGAAGTTTGTTCCAGGAGAAGAGGGGAGGCACAGAAAAGATTCCGATTAAAGACAAATTGATCATTATGTAGGAGATTTTCATAATTCTCCGCACCCTTTGGAGCACCTGCAGGCATCTTTCATCGGTTTCAGATACCAATAAATCTATTGCTGCTTTGTTAAATGCATAGAAACTTTTCCAGAACTTGATTTTGATTTGATAACCACCTTGAGTGGAGATCCTAACAACAGAAAGTGACAGACAGCATTAGCTAAGGAAAAACATCTTCCTCCCACATAATTTAAACACCTCAGGATCTTTCTCCCAAAGCATGTTTCTTATTGCATGAATATTTACTTATCATCTGTACTTAAAACAGACATATCGTCAAAAGCAGTATGATACCAGGTTTACACAAAGTCACTGTGACTTTTAGAGCTTGCCTCAGATATTTAACTGGTAGCAAATTTTTATAAATTTTCATTCACAAACGGAAATGGTAAAATGATCAGGCATGAAATCTTGCAGAACTTCCAGTAATACTTGACTTCAAACGCTTTCACTGTAATAGCAGGGGAGTAAGACAAGCTCCTTAAACAGTCATGCACACGTTCAGCTGTCTAAAACTAGCAGTGGTAGTGCTTTGTTGAATGAGAAAGAGAATTTGTTGTATGAAACATTGCTCTTCACTGGTACCAGCTGTAGCTTTGTGACAAATTTCCTTCTTATCTCGGTTCACATGTCCTCAGGGGGAGACATTAACTCCGTGAGTATAAAAGCATTTGAAGCTGATTTTACCCACTTGGGCAAGAGAAATCCCCAAGCTGGAGACCATGGCAATGGACACCAAAGACAGCATCACTGGAATTTTGCAGATGCCTTCTGAAATATAGGGATAAAAGGCCATTTTCTGAGAAAGAAAAATCATGAAATTTTCAGGTTGTAAGAGAAAATTGAGAAAGGTTTGACCATGGCAGTCAGGTTATGGTTAAGAAAGACACACTGGCTATTATTTACTCCTTTCCTTTGAAAGATCCAGAAAGACGAGTAAGAGAATAATTGTATGAGAACAAAATAGCTGGACAGCAGCACAGGGAATAACATCAAGAGGAGTATGGAGCTTTTCTTCATGTGTCAGAAAAATAGACTGTCAGCAGGAATCCAGCTGGCACTCGGGGGTACGTCTGGGCAAGTACTGCTTAGGTGAGCGGGTTATGACTGTCCCATGTTCGTTATAAAAAATACCAAAGTTAATACTGAGATTAATGGGAATGTTTACAGCTCTTCGATCTACCACCTCAACTGTAATTGAATTGTGACCTATTTATTTATAACTTACTATTTGTGAAAACAAAAGCTAGAAAACTTTTTTGGGAGGTGGTGTTTTATTTCACAATGAAGAAGCTTCAATCTGAAAATAAAGTAGTTCATGAACTCTAGTTTGGAGAAAACCTGGAGGCACCCAGTATGAGATAAAAGCCTACAAAAGCCCAAAGGCATGAAGTTTTACCAGGATAGCAGCAGTTCTGAGGTTTGGGTAAAGTTTGTGGAAGCGACCTCAGCTAATGGTTTTATTTAAAAAAAAACCAAAACCAAACACAAAACAACCCAGCATAGCAATACTAAGTATTTTGTATATTTCAATTAAAGGGAAAGATCTTTAATTATACCATTTGGAATATGAGAACTATTCATCATAGTGTAAAACTTTATTTACTTTTTAAACATTTTATAGATCCTAGCTTTTTAATTACCTGTCTTGTGAGGAGCAGAAACAAGGATAAAGATTATTTCATTGCTTAAATATTTCAAAAGTTATTATTTTACCCATCTACCAGGAAAGCCCCAAATTACATTTGCAGTACTTGTCTCTTTATTGACTCATGCTGAGCAGATTAATAGGCATTTCCAGGCTTTCTCCGGCCAGAGGAAGAGCTGCTTTGAGCCACATTCTGGCACGTGGCACACAGGACATATCCCTTCCACTTTTAACAGCCACGTTTCACTGGCTTTGGTTGAGAACATGTAATGCAAAAATATATTAAGAATCAATAAGGCAGCCTTTGACTGCTGAGCCTGTTCCCAGAGTTTGTTTTCATTTGACGTTTTTCCCATGGACATGTATTTTACTGCATGTTTAAAAATTACTCACAGTCCTAACAGGGAAGGAATATAAAAAGCAACTTTTAAAATATTGATAAAAGGAAACAGTAAAGGTTGCAAAAATGTTTTAATGTACAGCTTTTACATCATTACACATAACATGCAAAGTGCCTTTAATTTAAAACTAGCAAAAAGAAAAAACAAAGTAAAAAAAAAAAAAAAAAAAAAAAGCTGTTGACCAACCTTTATGTCTATGAGATCCATCCATGTCAGAAAACTCAATGTGATTTTCATCAGCCCAATACAGTCTGTGGTTGACATAATCTATTGTAAGAGCCATAGGTCTAGATATCTGTGTTTCTATGACAACTGTTTGACTGGAGCCATCCATACCAACACGGCCAATGTGAGGATACTCACAGCAATCAATCCAGTATAAGTATCTATAAAAAAAAACACCCACAAACAAAAGGTGTTTAGAGATGCAAAAATAATCACAATAAATAATTACTTTATTTAGCTGATTATAAGAATAAACCAGTAATTATTCTATAAAGTTTCAATTTTGGGGTTTTTTTCTAGACCTGTCTTTAAAGTGTGGTAAATATAAAGGGTTTGAAGAGGAGAGTCCTTATGTTAGATGTGACTTCATCATATTTATTATGAACTAGTAAAAAATGCATTTAAATTGCTTAGTCTTGACACCTTAGAGTTTTAAGTACCACAAGACTCGACTTAGCGAATCTCACATCCTTCAACAGTGGCATTACTACTAAAATTATCACAACTATTGTATTAGTCACCCTGTTTTTTACACATATTACAAAGCCCTGTTTTGCTGTTAACAGTAATATAATGCTAATTATATGACTTCAATAAGTACCAGTTTCAAAACCAAAGTTTTCTCGCATTGAAGCCTTAAAAATAGGCAAAGACTGAGAAAAACTGTCGGAAAGCTGAGCAGAAATTTTCTCCTTCAAATGTTACTTAGCCACAATACAGAGCATGTGGTTTGTTTTTTTTTTTTTTTTTTTTTTTTTTTTTTTTTTTTTATAGTCCTATTATTTGGTACATGGATGCGTATTGCTACTATTGTATGTCATTACTTCGAACCTGAGCACAGATCTTTCCAGCTGGGAGGTTGATATGCTGCTTTTTTTGGACAGGCTCTCAAAAAACCAGATGCAGCTCATATTCTTAAAAAGCCACCTGGAAGACTATTTGTGTGCGGGAGAAAATGGTGGCCCCAAGGACAGCTACCGGTATCCCACAAAACACACTGTTCTTGACACTGAACCTGCTCCACATAAGCAGCAGAGAAAGCAAAATTTCTCCATCAACTAACAGAAAACTTCTTCTTTGGAAATATATCGTTACTATTGTATGGCATCAGCAATATAGCTCATTTAGCATTTCTCATTTATGAGAAAAAAACTAGATATATAGTTAATAATATTTCAAGCAATTTCAAATGCAAACACAGTTTTTATTTCCAGCAGCTTTCCGTATTAAAATAAACAAACAAATAAAAAAATTATTTTAAAGCAAACAAACACACCTTGGCCTCAAAAAGCTTCATCTGTACACATACTGTGCACTGAGCAGGGGCACAAGTAGTTTATTATGCCTGTGTATATCTAAACCTTCCTGGAAGACTGAGGCTCTTCGTACAAACTTTATAGAGTTGATTTCTGCATATGCAGGAAACATGTCCTGGATGCCCAGGCAACCAGAGAGAGATACCATTCAACACCTTTAACAAACGTCTACATCCTCTCTGTCCAATAAGGGCACAGTTACAGGCAAATTCAATGTTAGTTCTAAGAACTGGTAGAAAATGTTTTTTCTCTTAAAAATAGTTAGACGGACAAGTGCCATTTCTTAGCTAGGAAATATCCTGCTTTTCTTTGTTTTGGTAGAATCCAGAGCAACTCAACAATTTTCTTTCGTCACTGAAACTTCAAATGATTACTTGAGCCTTAGGATTTAGAGATGGAGAAGAATGATTAATTGGCCATGATATTACAGGGATGTTGTAAGACACTACGGTAGTTTTATTCATCAAATTTACGCAGTTGTACCCTAATGTTCCACAAAACAGAAAGCATAATATATGGAATTTAGATCTGAAAAGACATATGGCAAAATTCCTGTAGTTATATTTTATTTATTCAGGGACTAGATAATAACTTAAGTATTAGTATTCAGAAGTATCATTTTTCTTAAAGATTATATGCTACATACATAATTATTTAAGAGAATACATTTAGTTAGAAAATCACCAGGTTTTAATGACTTTCAATTAAACGTACACCGATGTTTTAGTGGATAGTGTTAATGTAGATGATGGTTTACTGGCGAATTGAGAGGCATTAACTGCATATTGAGACATACAGACCCAGCGACCAATGGTTGTGGTATTACATGTACTGTCACATAAACAGGAAATAACTCAATGTTTTTATACATTTTCTGTTTTAGGAATATAAAATTTTCTTTCTTTTTTCTATCACCAAATTCAGATGCTGGCATGAAATAATTTGAGTTTCTCATGTCAATTGGGTTTTGATCAAATAGAAATGGCTAGAAACCTTCTGTTTAAAAACAAAGAGAGAAACAGAAAAAAGTTGAAAAGGCTTATATCTGTTGGGGTTGGATGAAATGACCTTCAGTGGTCCACTCCAACCTCAACCATTATGTGATTCAGTGAAAAAAATCATCAAATAAATTTGTTAATGGAAATATTATTTCTTTTCTGTCTTTCTTTTTAAAATTCATAGTATTAGGTTGAATTTCTCAAGGACATCAATTTTATGGGAAAAATTATAATATTTTGTAAGTATTATTTAACTGTGACAAAAATTGTTCATGGTTCCTACAGCTCTCAGACGAATCAAGAAATCAAAAATGGTGGTGGTGCTCAAAACTGCACTCAGAATACCAGCACAGATTTATATTAATTAATATGCCATGCAACGATTAATAAAATTATCAATTAAAGGTACCAGTTGACAAGATACTTTAACTAGGCAGTTCTCACTTCTTATCACTGTTGCAATAATTTTTTTAAGAATATTGATAATTTCAAATATCTGAAAACTAAAGCTAGAAACTAAGTATCCTAAAATAGATCTCTTCTATCCTAATAATTAATCACTCCAGTTATTAGACTTGTGTGAAAATTAAAACTTTAATTTTAAAGAGTAAATTGCTTTCTTCCAATTATGGGGGACTAAATATTTTTACTCTTTGATTCACATACACAAAATATCAGTAAAAAGTCTTCAAAAACGTGGTAGATGAATAGCCTAAATGATTCTGGATACTATGAAACACAGAATAGAGCTCTAACGAGACAGATCGCTTCCTTGAATAACTGAAACAAAACATAAGAATTGTCTTCTACACAACATGAAGTTTGTTATGTAGTAACACATTTCTTAAAAAAAAAAAGATAGGGATGTTTCTTGAAATATCTGCTTTCCTCCTACCAACAGAAAATATCTACAGAGTAGCAAATATAACAAAACATGGTTTAGTACCTGCATTCATCTTTCTATTATACCAATTTTATATGAAATGATGATATAGTAAGCATTGGTAATGCATTTTAGACTACTGATAACCAGCGTAGCTGAAAGTCAAATAATAAAAAGCTAATTCGTATGTCCTATCTTCTATTTTTATAAAAAAATATTTGACTATAAAACTAGCACTAAACATGAATTAATGCAAAATGGCTGCTTCATACCCAGCTTGAGGATCTAAGGACAGATCTCTAGGAAACTTCACTCTTTGGCTCACGAGGACGGTAGGGTATAAACCATTGAGTTTTGACACCTCAATAATTCTCTTTTCAGTATCAGACCAATAGAGATTCTTCCCAATCCAATCCACAGCCAGTGCATTGGGAACAGCTGTATTGTGGACTACCTACAAAAGCAGAAATAATATAAATTACTCATCTAAATACTGGGAAAAGGAACAACAATTCAAGATTTACTACTACCAGAATATTGAGAGGTTGAGTATGTGATACAGTGACATATAGCAAGTGAAATATAGATATTATTCCCTGTTAAGCACTGACACTTCTGAAAGTCATGACAATTCTTAAGTAACTGAGGCAATGAGACACTTTCCTTATAGTATGGGAGAATGGAGAATAACACGATGTAGTAAATATCAAATTTCCAACTGTCCTGCACTATGCACTAACTTTAAGGATTTTCTCTTTCATTTTTCATCTGAAGTTTCTAAATTTCCTATTGTCTTAATAATAATAAAAAAACACGAAAAAAGAAAAACTTTCTTCTCTTTACTGTTTTATTTATTTCTCACAGAGCCAAATGGAGATGAAGTTTCTCTCCTCATAGCGTGCCTTCGAACACACATCTGCTTATTAGCTCACTATTTCTCTCCCCAGCCTACATCAGCATATATTTCCTTTTAATATCACACTAGTACTGTATGTCATCATGACAGATAAGACCATAAGGGCACTCAACTCAGGCAAAGAGAAAAAGATTACCTACTTGGAAAGTAAATACTGTACTTTTATTTCCAACACTCGTGTGGCAGAAGAAAGAGGAACTTTCTAAGAATTAGTCCAATTTCAAAAGGACTACATTAATAAGGAATCAAGAGACAGAAGCAATTTAGTAACCTATGGGAAAGCCTACACTCTACTGACAGGATTGTGTTATTCTCAAGGTTCTTGATGACTTGAGTAATTCTGAGACTTGAACAAATGCCTTCAGATATACATGCTTACAAATCTCATCATGATTGTATCTCAGTCTTGCTTGGCTGGGAGTACTTCGCGTTAAGTGTTGAGTGACATTTGAATATTCCCAATCATTAGAGTCCAGCTTCTTTTAGGCTTAAAAATTCTATTCCTGATTAGGTCTGTGCAACTAGAACTTAAGAAAAAAAAATCAGAGCTTGGAATACTTGAAAATATTTGAGATTTCCTAAGTACTAATAACGGGTTTATTATTGAAGCGTACATTCTAACTCATTGTCATCTTCACCACTAAAAACGTGTGCAATAGAGTATAAACTTTACACGTAAACCTGATTATGTATAACTGAATGTGTTATTTTTAATTTTATTTACCATTTGAAGACACCAAAAAGCCTTCAAGATAAGAAGGGATACTGTGACATACTTTAAACCAATTTTATAGTTATGAATATGTAAAAGCACCCTTTCAGGTTATTACATTATGTATCATCTTATAAAATCTTTTTAAAATTAAATCCAGGCATGCACAGATTTTTTAATATGAATAAAATACTTCATTTTCTAATACCTTAGCACAACCAGCTTTACTATTTTATAAATGGGTAATTGCAGCAACCACTGCACTTTAATGGGACATTTCTGTAGAAATGGACAGCTCTGCAAACTTAGTGGTTTAGCTACACTACCTAGAAGCAGCAACCAAAATAATTAGTCTCTTTTCTGACGACTTTTACTTTGGAGAGTCACTTCAAGCTTATTCCAGTCAGTGAGATCACCAATGTGACATTTAATGTACCCGTTCCAGCTTACTATAGCATTTTCCAGTAACATATATCATTCTAATCTACAATACTACACATAAAACACTGTGTTAATGTTTGAACATATTTATGTGAAAAAGTTGCTTCAATTGTATAAATATCTCCTCCGTGATCAGATGCAGAAGAAAAATGAGATGCCATCAGGTTTCCCAGAGCAAGAAAGCTAAAACTGTTGTGCTAAAAAGATGGTATCTTCTAAAAGGGAAATCCTAGAGTAATACATCCAACAATATTATTTACGCTAATAGTATATTTATTTGTAGTAAATAGTAAAACAAGAAGTATGATGGAAATAAAATAAGAAATTCATAATTCAAGGGAAAAGGCTGACTACCATAAAACCTCTTCTTCATGACAAAAAAATTTAAAATATTTAAAGAGGTTTGCTGGGAAATTAATTATTTTTAACCTCAATTATTATATACGTGCTGTGGTAATCTATTAAAATCTACGTTAAAGAGAGAAAGTTCTCATTTGGCACTGGATAAAAGATTACTGATAGAATATCAGACAGCTACAATATATAATTCCTGATAAATTTTTGCACCTATTTTTAGCTTGCAGAGGCCAAATCTTGGCCAGGTTTTTCAGTGGAAAAAAACCAGATCGTCTTATAAAAATTCAATGCACTTATTTTCACAATTTGTACTTGAATTTGGCATCCCATTTGAATAAAATCATCATCAAGATGACAGTCATTCTGTAAATTGCAAAATATTAATGAAGGAAAAAAGAAATATCTTCCAACCTAATTTTCTTCTCATCTTTGTTCAAGCTTCTGAAACCTTTCCTTAAAAAATAAAATTATTGTTACATCATTAGAAAGTAATAGGAGTTTTTGGTACCCTCCCTCCTCTCAGCAATTACAACTTCTTGACTGTTAAAATTTCTTTTTTTTTTTTTTTTTTTTTTTCTTGAAATAGGATTAGAAAGAAAAAGTCTGGGGTCATCCCCAGTCCTGGAAACATCTCTTAAAATAACAAAATACAGATTAATCTAGAATGAACAAGATGCTGAACAGGATGCTTTATAAAATATTTAAAGGCAATAATTATGATTCAAGGATTTAATGAAGTTTTGAACCCCAAACTTGCCTGTTTCCTATTTTTTGCAGGAAAAGTCTTCACAGGGACTCACTAGAATTTTTGAGTACATGCTGGATTTTAGTTTTACCCCAGTGAAAACAGAATACCACAACTTATGCTCGCCGACTTTTTTTTTTATGTTCTAAGAACTATTATTTCCATGCGAAGGATATGAATAAGGTTCACTGATGCCAGTCAGTTTCAAACCTTAACCTTCTAAAAGACTAAAGTCGGTGTGCACTAAGGATATGTCAGTCCATGTAGTAAACTGCAAATGAAATATAGAAAAAATTTCTCTCTGCATAATTTACTGGTGTAACATGAGGGAACAAAATTCACAGGCTGTTTACCACCTATTTTCTCCATGTTTAAAAAGGTCAGATGGAAGAGAATAAGCAAAGAAGAATTCCTTACGACTTAGCATGCATTCTGGAAAAATGTTCACAGAAGTCAACAAACGTGCTTAATAGTGGATTTTTTAACTTATTCACAAAAAATTTATAGGAAGAAATAATATGTCAGTGTATTTACACAGCTTACACTTAATTATACCTCTTTTTTCTTTGGTGTCCTGTAAACCACACTGAACTACAAATTCACTCAATTGTCAATTAAGTCATAAGGAATTTAGATCATAAATACAGTCCTTCTAGCCCCTATCTCTACTTAAAATATGATAAAAATGCAATGAAATATTACTAGGCCTTGCTAGCTCATGATGTGTTTGCATGCATATACTAAAAATTCACAATCTGGGTTAAAAGCATGAAGAAGCATTTCCCAAAACACTCAAAAAATGTAGTTCTAGTAGCGACATTATTAATCCCCAAATACCTTGATGTCGCTTCCGTTTAAACACATTCTGTTTATGCGACTGCCATTTGGTCTGCTGGAATCAATCCAATAGATGAACTCTTCTCTATAGTCGAAGTCTATTGCAATCACATTGTTCAACCCCTAAAAACAGAAGGAAAAAAAAGTCTGTTTATTCAAATGTTATAATACAAACTGTTGGATAGCATTCAGAATGCAAACTACATGGCATATAATATTCAAAATGCTTTATTTACTGAGTGAATATTTTTTAAATACTCTCATTTTCCCATACGTTACTTGTAAACAATCAGAAGATAAAAACTGTAACAGAAAAATATGGTGACAAAGAACTGTCTCACTTCAAAAATGCAGATGGCATATGAAACTAAATGAAGCTTCTGCATTTTTCTTTACGATTATTAAAAAGAACTTTAGCACTAAATACTTTAAATTTTACTCAGTTTCTCTGTTAATCACTATCTTTGAAATTACTTTGGCAAATGAGATGACTGACTTTATAACAATAAACTCAGAAATCGCATAACATTTCTTATCTTTATTTAATGAAAACATTTCATTATTATTTACTCAGGAATTCAAAACCTAGATGTTCTAAAAAGCATTAATTTTAATTCCCGAATAAGGAGGTTTTAAATTCTTAGATGCTATGTTATAGGCACTGTGTACAGATAGATATGTGCATACACACACAGAGGTAGTATATACATCAAGTGTGAAAGTTAGAGATCCAGCAGGCATCTGGAAGATTCCTACGGCTCTAATTACTAGGCCAATACATTATAAGCAAGAGTGGTGATGATATCTGTGGTATTCCTACAGGCTGGAAAGAGCAGTCATATAATAACAGCTTTTCATTCCAAATGGCAGATAAGAAAGAAAGGGTATTGCATTCAGATGATGACTCTTATTTCCTTATCTGAGACTAAGAAAGCCTTGCCCCATAATCTGCTTAGCATTCTGATATGTAGCGAAATCACAATTATTCTTAATATACAAGAATGTTGTTATCAATCAAAGATGGAGCAGAAATGGTAAAAAGAACGGCCACAGTCTGCACTCCTTTTCAAACCGCAAGAGCAGTTAAGTCCCTTATCAGCCCAATGACATTCTACTTTCAGGTAGATCAGCAACCTCCCTCATTAATGTAATTCACAGTCGTAGAGGGGATGTACTGGACTAGTCAACTCTAAAACAAACTAACAACAACAATATTTAATTGTACAGAAAGTGATGCTCGGCTTATCTGCCAACTACTACGCTGTAATACTGCAAATCTATCTTTTGACAAAAATGTAGAGGAAAAGAGTGATTAGGCTGCACAAACCATCATTAAGGAAAGCCCAAACCAATACAGTGTTAGAGGACCACTCTGATTTTCAAATATCACATACCCACGCACACAGTGTTTTAACAAAACCTACTGCAGCTCTGCCAGTTGTAACTGTGCTGCAAAACGCTTCTCCTGCCTCTTTCTACTACTAGTATCAACGCATCTACAGATAAAACCCCAACCCAAATTCTTAACAAAGGAGATAACAGGTTATCGAATAGAAAAGGCTATCACAAATTTATATCATTCTAGCAAATCAAAGTCAGTAATTTGTGAAAAATCAGCCTTATATCCATATTCTGCAATGCTGTAAAAGTTTCTTAAGTATTCAGACTAATAAAGAGGACTGACTGTCTGGTTTTAAGTGTCTTATTTTGGGTCAGTTCCAGTATTTATCAGAACATGAAGTGCAGGGAAAATTATCTCTGTACCCCTGCAACAAGGTCTAGGTCCAGGCACTAGATCTCCTCTTCACGATTTACAAGTCACTTTTGAGTCCTCCTAGCATAATTCTTTGTCTTTTCTCATGTAATCTGCTTTCAGAAGGAATTAGGGAAACCTTGAAACAGCATCAACTGCATTAGTCTGTCATCTCAAACCTGCAGTTTTGTTTCTTCCTGTTAGACATGGCACACTGTAGCCTAGGTACTCCAATTAAAAAACTAAAGTAGGTAGATATCACAGATAACGAGGAGGATTCCCTCTACCTACTCTGTCTGTGGAAACCCAAAGGATTTTGATGACTCGGACTGAAGGAAATGGAAGGCAAAGAACGTACATGAGAATTCAAACAGTTGTACTGGTTATGTATATGTGAAGAAAAACAAAAAAAAAAAGCACCACCAGGGGAAGAAGCTGGTGTGTAACAACTCAGAGATTGAACGAGCTCCTACTTTCAGCTCCTTTACTCTGAGTTTATATGAACAGCTGTTAAAATGGCAAAGCACAGATCAAATAAACAGAGAAGGGTGGGTTAGCTTCTTTGCCAGAACAGCTCTGGTATCTGCCTTCACCTGGTAGATGTCTAAGAGCGAGCTGATCCATCGTAACATTACAAGGACAAAAAGATGTCCTTATGAGGAAGACAGCCCACCTGTTCTGCTGGTATGGCTCCCTCTCCTGCTTTCAAATCTGGATGCTTTTAAAAACGTCATATTAGTAGGATCAAAGGCCAATAGGTTCAATAGCAGAGGTATTTATTAGACTAGTGAATTAATGTGATAGGGAAAACACAGATTCTCTTCAGTGGCTGGAGCTACACGGTCTGTAACTTACTGAAGAGAAGTCCATTAAATCCAAGATTGATGAAGCTCTGAGACAATCTGTCAGCACCAACCATAAAGAAAATTTACTGTTGCTCCCCCCTTTTCACAGGCTGCTATTAATAGATATACCAGCAAAAGAGGAGAGAGGCAGTGAGATGTAAATGAGAGGTAGTCAGAAGAATTTCAAAGAACAGACTTTAACATAATGCTTGCTATGCTTAAATAAAGCCAATGTTTAATGCAAGATGGTTAATTTTGTAATTACTGCTGTGAAGACCTGAGCACCTCTCTTGTGACATTAAGATGCACAGCTTACTGACACAAGAAGTCACAAAAAGCCTGACAGTATTGACAGCCAGTAACTGATTTTCTAGTCTTTCTACAATTGATTAATTAGTACCCAAGGAAATAACGTTTTTATGAAAACATATTTTGGAACTCTAATCTGTGGTAAGTAACTACACTTAGGTGAAGCATAGAAGCAGAGCAGAAACCACTAAAAATGACAGCTCTGTATTTACTGGGTGACTTTCTCTTTCTGTAGTTTTTTCACATAAGTTATTTTTCTCCTTTTATGGTAATTTAGAGTAATTCTTTAAAAAATTAGATTTAGCCAATGATAGAACTTCATGTACTGTAATACCATAAATCTTGGAATCGTCTGTCTAAATATAAAAAATAGATTTGGATTATGACAATAAGTAGCCCAAATAATACACGGCCAAACAGATTTTTTGGGTTTTCTTTTGAAAACTGAAATTGTGCAAAACATGTTGCAATGGAAGAAGATCACAAATAACATAATTTTTTTAGTACATCAGAATGACTGACGAAACAACTGCCTGAGCTTTAATCATGTCAAATTCAGGTAAAATAGTAAATTTAAAATATTATAAAAACTCTGAAGATACTGCAGTTGTTCTATGGTGCATACAATGCCAATTGTAGGATGATGTTTCTGTCAGCTGCACACTTTGAAAAGAATAAAAGTATTGAGATAAACTTAGAGCATGGTACTATGGTTATACCTGTTTCAACAAAGTGTAGTTGGATCCATCAGTGCTAATTTTTCTTATTTCATGATGATCAGCCAGAATTAAGAAAGGTTCCTCATCTAAACCCCGGGAGAAAGAATATATTAGACTAGCTTTTACGTTAATTTATGGAAAATCAGGAATACAATGCTGAAATACAGATGGTTTGAAAAATAAATGTTACATGCTCTGATCAATGTTATGGATGAAAGAAATATTTAAAACATTCAAATGTTCCAAGAAAGATCAATGATGCAGTATAAAAATGAACAAAGCAATCAATTAGTATATCTTTCAATGTAATTTAATTTTTTTGCCTTTGTAATATGGGAACCATTCTGTATTTTTTTCCTAATTTAATGTCAGAGATTAAATTTGAAATATATTTCATACCACTTGTTTTAATTTCAACATTCACTTTCACGTTATCACCAAGACTGTAATTTGTTACGGTGGCAAATGAAGCATGTTTTGACCATTGCTTTTTGAGATTTCAGTACTCAGAACAGTAAAGACATAAAGAAACAGCTATTTGGACAAACCTTGATTGCTAGTTCTGAAGTGAAGCAAGATTCAGCTTTTTTTACACCTGTTCTTTCAGTTTATAAAAAAAAATTCCTTCAGATGATGCTCAATTATAGAATCACTTTAAAACATCTCTGACACTGACATACATAATAGTAAAAAAAACCCCAAATAAATAATTTTAGCTTTATTAATAGAGACCTCAGCTAAAATAATAAAAAAACCAACCCACTAGTAATAATTAAAAATGTATTAAAGGCTTGTATGTACTGCTCACACATTCTGGCATGTAATGTGGTGTCCAGCCTACTCTTGTACTGAATACACTGCACCACCTTGCTTGCATTTTATCTTCAACTCTCAAGACATTCTCCAGTTTTTAATGCTCCGAGGCATCCCCCTCAGCGCTGTTAGCGGTCTGTGGAGATGGGCTGTAGCTCTCTGCGCAGTTGTACAGAGTTCAAGGCAATTTATGCAAGAAATCAGCATCTGGCCAAACATTCACATGCTGGCACCTCCTTGCAGCACAACCATCCTTGCCACAGCACAAACAGCTTTGTCAAGATCACTTTTGAAGTTTGATGTATTACAACTCTGATAAACTGTACTACGATGTGTTCCAGCTCCCCTTCTCCTCTGAGTGATCTATGGCTTCTAAATGTATGAGGGGCTTGCAAGGCATGAGGTAGTAGTAAAGCAAAAAAACAGATTCTATTTTTTCTGCCCCCTCCTGTGTTTCCGCTGATTACTCAGGGAAGGGCCTGAAACAGGAATGTGAGGCAGCCAGAGGTTCCAGTCTTTTTATCATTTAGAAAGAAAACAGAAGTTTCTTGATATTTCAAAACAAAACACAATCAAACTTTGTGTAAGACTGGAATAGGGGAGGAGTCTGCTCAAGCCAAAGATTGCCTGCACTATGAAGGAGATCCAGCAGAACACAGTAACGGGGTTTTGTTTCTTGCCTGTTGACATTTTGCTCTTCCTTTCACTGATCCAGTGAATCCCACTCACTGAAGCACATAAAAACATCAGTGGCACAGGCAGAAGGGTGAGGAAATAACCACATTTCTTATATATCTTGATATATATATATATATGTATCTGTGTATTACATATAAGACTGGAGGATTCCATATGCTATAGGAATAATAGATTTTGCAATTTCTATTATTTTTTCCTGTTCCTCTTTTTCATACCAGGAAGTTTATAAGTACATTCTCATATTCTAAAGTTGATGAAACACTTATCATAAGCATTATATATACTTCTAAACACTTATCATAAGCATTATATTACAATGTGACTCAGAAGCAGAATTAAATGATGTATTTTAACTTTCCTAATATATTTTCTAATAGTTACTAATTCAAACTTTCATAATCCAGTAACCATTCATTAAAAATTATTTGAGCACAATACATACTAAAAATAAAACTTATTACATTCAGTCATTGAATCACATTCCTATTGCTTATTGAGGTAGTGCACTTCAAAGTCATTCTTGTTTATCTTGCACAAAAGGGTAACACAGACCATGGGGCTAAGGTATTTCACAGTATTATTTTGGATAAAACTATGGATTAAAACAACAAAGAAAGTCACACCTGAAAGGGATTTGCAGCCATTTAGGTTATCAGGCTGTATCTCATACCCATCTGCACACAAGCACTTGTAGGTTCCGTATGTATTGATGCATTGCTGGCTACAGGGAAACCCAGACGTACATTCATCAATATCTATACATGTTTTGCCATCATCCTTCAGCAGGAATCCAGGCCAGCATTTGCACTGGGAAAGAAAAACAAACACATTCATTTTGAATTACTTATTGATTCTATTTCTTATCTTACATACTTTCTTTTGAATACGTCAGTGACATAAACTTTTCGATGCAGTCTCAGTTTTTCAAGCAACGTTATAATTACATTGCTCTTTATACTGTTTACAGGCAGACATACGTACATTTCTTTTCGGCTATTGCTGGTGTGATCCTAAGCACCAATCCCTCCCAAATAACCCTGTAGTAAGTAAGAGTAATTGCTCTTTCTTCTTTAACTGAAGAAAACCACACCTTTTCAAATATATGGAAAGGATTCTTGCATGAAAATGATGATTGATGGACTCTTCGGAGTCCTTTATTTTCAGCTGCTTTTTTGGTAAAGATATACAGTTGTTAGGTTTTTTTTCTTGAAGTGTAACATGTAGTGTTCTGTGTAACACAGTAATGTGAATGAGAATTCTTGAAGCTGATTTTTATTGAGGTCTGATGATCACTGTGGCAAGCCTATCATATGCAACGTGAATGATGCAAAATACAGCTGGGTAGAATTTTGAAACAGGAGCATAGTTTCACCAGTGGAAAACTGTGTGCCATGTTCCCTCCTTTAGTCTCTGTATTACTCTCTGCAGAAGCCTATGACATGTTTTTTCTACAGTAATGCTGCTTCAGCAAGGTTTTTGCTGCACCCAACCTTGTCTCCAGCTCTCTAGTCAGTGGCCTCCTGACTAGGACACTGTTAGAGGTTTCAATACCTTTAGAGCTAAGCTATGTTGGACAGATATTACACAGTTCTCAGCAGGTCAATATCGTATTAAAAAAAATTAAGTGTATGGGGGTGCAGTTAAGGTTACTTTAGGGCTAAAACACCCCCCCCCCCCCAAAAAAAAAAAAAAAAAAAAAAATCTCTTCTATTCTCAGCTTCTATTTACAGGTCAGAGGCTAGGGTTTCCATAATACCCAAAAAGTATTCCACTCGATGACTCAAGGCCAAAGAGAAGATTCAGGTCATTCAGGAAACACTACCACATTCAGACAGCAGTTTCATTTTGCAACAAAGACAATTATACTTCATTTAAATATTTCTGTAAGTTTCTCTGACTTGGAAGAAAAATTGGAGAAAACAGCTACTCCTGTTATTCACTCCTACAAGTTTTCCTTTTTCACAACTGATTTTCAGCAGTCTGCATACAGCAGTATGATTTGTTGTGTTTAAATCATTGTATGTGCCTTTCCATAGACTTAAAGTCTCCATTATACCAGGTTTTTGGGTTTTTTTTACATAATTGGCAATTATTTGCTTACTGGAAATAAAAATTTGAATATTCTATGGCAGGTAAGCTACTACATTACAAGGAAGTACAACACAGTGGAGTTTTATTAAAATCATGCAGTAGTTAAGAAACAATTAAGAATTTGCATTATAGTACAGCACATTTTGTAATTATTCACCTTGTATCCAACAGGAAGATCCTGACAGTCTTGAGAACAGCCACTAACTTTCTTACTGAGACATTCATTAACGTGGCAGCTTTTCTCATCAGATCCATCACTACAGTCTTCTTTCTTATCACAAACATCACTTTGAGGAATACACTCACCATTTTTGCACATAAAAAAAGAGCTGTTACATGACTGCTCTGGAAAACAAAAAAGAGAACACTGCTTGGTGTGGTCCATTAGTATTTGGAATGCACTTACTCATCAATCAGCTGCAATGTGTGCATGCGAGATGAAACAATTGTGTAAAAATTGAACATTCATTTCTTATTGAAAGGATTGTAATCCTTTTTACTTCTCAGCATCTTCAAAATGTATTCCTGTTCTGGAAAATGTGTGGATACTTCAAGTTATTACTCCTTTCTACGCGTTTGTTTTGATATAATTGAGAATCCTCTACCTCTGCACAAAATATTGTTAGTTCTACAGTTTACAAACCTTAAAAAGCATGGCTTCTCTCCGCTGTGGATGCTGAGGTGTTCAGTAACATGACTGACTGAATTCTGATGCAGCCTTTGTCTGAGGACACACATAAATGTTCATTCCAGGTTCTTCAAATCAGAATCAGAACACTTAACTATAAGGCAGGTACGTTGCCTTACCTCAAAGCAGATGTGTGATTTTCATCAAAACTGGTATAAAGGACTGGGCTACTGTGCAATAAAGTTCTAAGATCTAGTCAGAATCTAGATCCCATTTGGTGTTCCAGAAAGGCAGAGAATAGAGTATCACATGCACATCAGGATTCACCTACCTCTCAAAACCCAGTCAGACCTTGGCAAACTTGTCCATGGAGCATAATATATCAATAAAAACAATCTCATTTGTTCAGTAATTTACTAATAAAAATAAACCTGTGTTTATTATGTGTAGGAAGAACAACTTTATGCCCCTTTTTGTACAATCTACTTCTGTGTAATGAGTGTATTAAACATTTTCAGGGCAAGCTAGAGAATTATTACATTAATATAACCTTATTGCAGTCCTAACAAATTTGTGCATTAAGGAACTAGTAGCCATCTTATGCCATAGGAACTGGTGACTCCAACTGTGTGAACTGAGGTTTTGGGTGCACAAGACTGCTGATATGTTCTCCTTGCAATACATAAGGAATATCACCATGAAAGCACTGGAGATTTAAGCTACAATCTTTTATGTTTGCCTTACCATGACTCTAAGCCATTGCTTTCCAAAAAGAAAGGTCACACACGTTATTCAAAAAATTCAATACAAACCTGAACTTTTGCATTTTATGTTTATAGGTGCTTCATCAGAATGGTCTGGGCAGTCAAAATCACCGTCACACTGCCACTGGGAATTTAACAGGCATCTTCCATCAGCACAAGTGAACTCCCCAGGACGACAGCGACGATACCCTAGAAATAGAGCAATCAATCATTTCATACTTTGCTTCATACTTTCAACGTAAAATTTTGCATATACAAGGCAATATAAGTAAAAGCATCTTTTGTTCCATAGATACAAAGCATTACATGCTTATAGATGAGCATCTACCAACAATGACAGAAATCAAATGTCTCTTACACAGTACAGTATAGTCATGAAACAATTCCCACATAACTAAAACACTTATGCCGCATTCAATCATAAATAAATCTTTCTAGGTTTAATTTCACTTTTTGCTATTATTAGTAAATAGCCTTCTAACAGATATTGTAGAAATTACCATATCCAGCAAATACTTTTGCGATATGCTTATGACTATATGCTTTCCCTTTAAAACATGCAGAACATTAATTATTTTAACCACACTAAACATGCACTTTCTAAGATAGCTACAAAATATATATATTTAAAATTTTTAAATTTTCAAAGTTAAAGTGGATTTCTAACAGAAAATTATAAAATATCATGAAATAAGGAAACCACATACAGTTGCTTCTTAGAGGACAGCTGTTTAACCTAGAGTTCAAAAACAAGAAGCAGTAGAAAAATGTAGAAAAGCCAGCACAAAATTAGCTTTTTCTATTAAATTTTGGAACATGAAAGATGAAAAACTCCCACAGGGGAAATCACTTTCTATTTATAGAAACCTAAAACATTAAACCAACTATTAAAAAAATTATGTTCCTGTCTGGGAAAGAAAAGTCTAACTTCTCCTGCACTCTACGTGTATAAATTCTGCCTCAATCTGTAGTCATTTAGAAAAGCCTTGAAAGCAAGCCTTGATTTAGTTTAAAAATCAATTAAAAATATGAAAATGGTTAAAAAAGTAAAAATTATGTAGCAACACTTGTTCTGATTATGAAGAATGATTTTGCAATTTTTTTGAAAAAATCCAAATTATGCTGGATTAAGTTTAGCATTCTTTCCTCTTAGAAAAAAACCCACAGATTTTAAGATCAAAAGATTTGATGCTTCCAAGAAGTATTTCCAAATCATAGTACCTAGCTTTGATTCCACTGTGAAGCTCTGAACACATGAAACGAGCACTGCTAAATTTCAACACTCTAAAAGCAGAATGCTAATATTGGTCTTTTTTCTAATTACTGTCTTTCTTGCTATCTAGTAGAGCTTTTTTTCTCATAGCAGATGGAGACATAACATTTGACCATGTGGGATGAGATACAAGTCTACATCAAGAGCTTTAAATCTCTTTTATATCTTTAGCTGTCCTTCAGAAATATGTTAACATACTATTTTGAAAATGCAATATGTTATTACATCGATTACAAACATTACTTGGAATTCAAATAATTCTGTGGTGTCCTGAAGATATTTTTTTTCCTCTGTTTTTTTACATAGATCATGCTTGAGAGAAGATAGGCTGGTTTGATATGGAAAAAAAGGTGAAGCTTTTTGGTTGTCTGAGACAACTCAAAGTGCAAAATTTTACAGACCAACAGCTTTACCACATGTCTACGGCATCATCAGAAAGGTTATTACAAATGCGGAGAACAAGGGCTTCTACTTAGTATTGCCTCTGCTCTGGATGACAGGACAAAGCCTGGAAACTGAAACAAGAAAATCCTTCCTATTCCTTTATTTGACTTTTGTTTAGCCACATGACAAAGTTTTTGATCTTCTTGATGAAATTTCATATTCTTGAGTAGAATTGCTAATTGGTTTTTTTATTTTCAGGATTATATAATGGAATAAAAACTTGCATCAAAGAAATCGTGAAGGATTAGAATGATTGTGAACTTCTAAAATCTGTTTAGATGCCAGTTCTGATACAAGGAAAAACTGGTTACCCCAGTCACCAGTCCCATTTTTATATTATCTGACTAATACTCTGGAAAAAACAAGAAAATATACTAATCAATGATACAGATTTAGAAAACACCAAACCCTAGATTTTTAAAGGGATCCCCTCAATTCAGTTTTTAGGAATACATACCAATCCAAATTCCATTCCATTCAGTAGACTGGTTGCTGAAGAGTGTCTTTTTTTTTTTTTCTCTTTCTCAAGGTGCAAAAGGTCTAGCTCTAAAATCTAACAGAGCTATAATCAGTCTCCCTAGTTTGCAGTCAAATCAGAAATGATAAATTTAAAATCTTGGTGAATTAATGATGAATTTAAAATCTTGGTGAATTAGGCAGGGTTTTTTTACATCCTCACAACACCTTTAGAAGTGCGGTTTGGAATTTGATTCTTACTCTCTAAGAGTAAGTTCCCTTTCTCATAAAGGAATGTAAACCTTTCCTAAAATTACAGTATAACAAGTTTACCATACTAGTCACACACTAAGGTGCGTATTTGATTACCAGCAAACAGAAAATTGCATTGCATCAGTGCAAGACATAACAAATGTTGCTGTAGATTTCAGCTTACTCGGTAGAAATTAAATAAAGCCAGTGCCCGAAGGCAGGTCCACACTGCAATTAGATTAGAAGTTTGTACATCCTCTGCTTCTGTTGCTGTTTCATCCTTCTGTCTCTCTCCAAAAGTCTGTCAAACTATCACTATTTATTTGTCAGTATTTTAAGGGGCTGTGGATGTATATGACGCTATAGAACAAACAAAATACGCCAGCAAGAAATTATAAGCACAAAGAAGAAAAAAAAAAAACAAACAAAAAAAGCACTTATTTCCCAAGTTCGTGACTGTTTAGCTCTAAATACTTATTTAAGAATCGAAGACTGCTTCCACGTAAAATCTGATCAGAAATGTTCTCCTACTCCAGCCACCATTGATCATACAGTGCTAATCGGAGGAACAAACCCACAACGAGTCACTTTCTGTAAAGGGTTCTGGCACCCATACGCTATTACTAACAGAGGAAATAATTTAGTTTCAGTACTGTGTGGATTGACTCTCACCTTTTGGCCACAGACCCTAGCTAACTGCCTCTGTGTAAGCACACAGTGATGCCACTACAACAGTGTGTGCTTGGAACCTGGTCGGGTGGGTGCACCAAGTGGCTGCCTGGCTGCCCTCCAGGAGCGCTTCAAGGAGAGCTCTGTAGCAGCAGGCATGGTGCTAGTAACCTTGTGCCCTGGGCCAGGGCAGAAGACATGTGTAACTGCTCTGTGCGTATCTGTGTGCTCAGAATTTCAGGGGACCAATTATAAAATAATGTTTAAAAATATGTAAATTCTATCAACATTTTGCAGGTGTGATTTATCTACTGCATCACTGCTATTGATACTGACTGTAGACTTCACCATTTTCCAATTATTTATCTGCCATTAATAAACCAATAACCTGCTTTGATCCTGATTTGGTTTAAACTATATGAACCGATCCATTTTTCCCTGCAACAGCTTATCGTCACAAACTGCTCCTTTCAAAACCCTATGCAGGTGATGTAAGTGAAAAGCAAAAGGTGTTTTCTAGGAACAGCGCATTAGTTCCCTTTTTTCTTCAAAGATCCAGAAGTCTACGCTGGCAAGTGGTGTGGCTCAGTAAGGGAAAGAACAGCAAAATGAAACAGCTGGTAATGAGAGCCCAATATCCACACTAGATGCATTTCAGGATTTTACTTCATGCTAGCTCTCTTCTGCTCCCGTGGACTTCACGCCTGCTAGTGGCTGAGGTGTAGCAACCGGCTTGGCTTCAGACGGGTTTTGTGGGTTTTTCCCATCGGTTCATGTGCTTCGACACTGCTCCATGTGAGCCAAAACACAGTACGTGGGGGTGAGTGGGAGGTCTGTTTCAAAGGTGATCTCCTGATCTGACCTGCCTAATGTTGATGAGGCAGAAATGGCCGTTGCCTTGTAAGTACCAGCCTACTTCTGGTAAGCACAGAGAAAGGACAACTTGGTGACTGCCCAGTTCATCACAGGAGCAGATTTTTTCCACGTCATATGCAGTTCTAAGTGATGTTGATTAAATCTGGTTTTGTATGATCAGCAAACAAATAAATGCTTATTTGCTACCTTATATTATTTTCATAAAATATTCCACTGCACATTTGACTCAAACTTTACATGAAAAAGTTTACTAAATGCAAACACCAAACATGCTTTTCCTTACAATCTTCAGATGTCTACTTACTCCAGTTATGCACACACACTCTTCAGGTGGTGTGTACAGCAGAAATGCCTAAAATACATCACTAGCTAGCTACCTTCTGCTGTGGTTCTTATCTCTTGGACAATTTTAATAGAGTAAACATGCAATATAGGTTTTAACTGCACAAAATCTGGCATGATAATCGATAATATGTCTTTTTGGACACAATAGTTGTTCTGTATTTTCCATAAATATTATTTATATAGAGTATGGCCTAGATATGCTGTGCAAATATTCACAAAATATAAGAAACCCTGAATTCATATAATTGGTGACAATTAAAACACTCCGTTATGGCTTTAGATGGCATAATTTAACTGCAGTGATAGTCATGACAGAGATGTTTCATAATTTATTAGAAAAAATGTGTATAGAGACAAAGACAAAAAATACATACATCATAAACAAATTATACACTATACATTTTTAATTCTGTTAAATGTTATTAGCCATCAAGTGTAAGTCACAACTACAGCAAATTATTTGTCACTCTAGCTCCAGCTCCAAGTTAATACCCAATTGAATTCATTACTGCATAATTTAAATGTTAACATCAAAACAACTTTAAAAAGCTAAGAGCTTTATTTTTCAATAGTGATCTAAAGTAACACATCTTGCAGAAGGCCTTACAGTTACCACTCTGAATTTTTTCTATTTACTCTAATGTTGTTATACTTGCCACATTCCAGAGATTCATCTGATCCATCTCCACAGTCATCATCATGGTCACACACAAACTGTTTGGGAATGCAGACTTTGTTATGGCACATGAAAGCATTCTCGTCACAAGTGTTATTAGGAGCTAAGGAAAATACAGTAAATAAATGAAATTGAGAACAGTAAGATATACAGCCATTTTCTTACAGAAAGATGAAATAAGACATAGTCAGTCTGAGCGGATTCAATGGAAATACCCTAACTTTTGAGTCACACACAAAGAGCACCACACAATTCCATAGCAGAAAGAGCTACTCGTTGACAGCTAAAGTAGTAAGGATAGCTAAAATCTCATGTACTGCAAGACAGAAAACCTTAAGAAGTTGCTGCTATCTACAACTAACCCAAGGTCTGCCTCTGAGAACATTTGGGAAGTACAGACGTCTTTCCTATGTTTCTCCGCTTCTGAACACGAGTTTTTTTTTAAAAATCAATAAACACTCAAAATATAACTCAGCTGAGAAATGATAAGTGATGGAACATGCATTTAGTGGACAGAATGTATTTCAATGTTTTTAACCTACACCATCTTTATATACATTAATAAAACAAACCTCCTAATGAAACTATTACTGAACTCCTGATGCTTTTAATGAAAATATTTCTCAGAAGACTAGAAGTAATAATTTATAGGGCAAGGGACATTGAGATCTGAACAATTAGCCAGAAAAAAATTGGAGACAGAACTGTATCTCCCTTTTCAATGCACAAGCTCCCTGACACGCAGCATTATTTTCTTCAGGAACAGTAATAAAACTGCATAGTCAATAATGTGCTAATTTTCAGTAGTAAACGTGCTGTATAATGTCTATGACGTGAGAGTCACACAGATCTTCAGCTGGTGTGCCTCGTATGTATTACCAGAACCTGAAGATGTTAGGCTGATAATAACGTTGAAGGATCCTGGTATGTACGGCTCACGTGTGGTCCATCAATCTTTACTAACAACATTGACAGTATAAGGGCATGACGCAACAGACACAAAAAGCATCTGGATACTGTAAAGACAAAAGTGTCAAGAAAAGAAATACTGTATGTTTTGAACATGCAAGCAAACATACCGCAGCCTGCTGGCGACAGCTCATCGCTCCCGTCAGGGCAGTCTCTTTCACCGTCGCAAAGCCAGTGCTGCGGAACGCAGGCATGGGAGCCTAAGCAACTGAACGTATCTGCTGCACAGGTCACTGAGCCTGAAAAAACATGGAATGTGAGTCCTGCACACGCCCTAACTGATTTTTTTAAGGGACTGAGTAAGAGTTTCTCATTTTAAAATAAAACTGAAAAAAGATTTTGTTCTACACAGTATGATAACCATTCTGGCTAAGACTGTATTTTACAGTAAGATTTCGACAATCTACTATTTCTTCCATTTGTTTATTTAGGATCTTATCTGCAAGGAAATCTAATTTACCATACTTTGCAAAAACTATCCAGCAGAATAACTTTTCAAACCAATTTTGTTCTTTATGTTTGACTGTATGGCTGGACTGATGGAACAAAGGAACTAATAATGTAAATTGGGTAACCCCCACATCGCCAGGCTCCGTGCTGGGAGGCTAAAGGTATGGAGAACTTGTGTGAGCCACCCCATGTAGATGAGAACAGTGTGTACCAAGTATAACAGTTGTGGTAGTAAGAAAATATCTGACAGTTCTAATGCAAATAACTCAACATATTGTCTAATTGACTCATATTTTTTTAAAAAAGCCTTTTCTCCAGATAAGAATATTATATCCTAGGATTCATTGTGCTCTGTTTGGAAGTAAACCTTCATGCAATCCATGATTTAATGTTTTCTCTTGGATAAGTGAAATATACTTCACTAAAAAGAAGTCAGTGTATTTTCTATTAATTCTAATTAGAAATCAATATAATAGTAAAACAAATTCAAAATCTGGGGGGGGTTGTATTATTTCTGCAAGACAGACAACTTCTGTTTCCTTATACTCACTTGCCACTTTTTTTATACTTCTGAAGTTAAACTTCATGTTAAATAAATATTGAATTTTTAAGACTGAAAAATCTGAAGCAATTTTGATTCTCTTTTCCTCTTGCAACTCTGATCTTCCCCATTTCCAAGGAGAAATACAGCCTTAACTCTCCCCTTTTCATAACGAGCGTGGTTTTCCCTCTTCAAGAGATTGCCTACAATTTTATTGGTGGACTGCCTTCTAATAACAGATCTACCATGTATTGCAAGTCAAGATAGCAAAAGAAGTAATTCTGAACAACCTTAAATGGAGAAAAAAAAATTGTTATGTTGTAGTGGCACTTTGTGATTTGGTGGCCTTTGTTTTCCTCTCCTTTTTTCTATTTGCTACTCTAAATTTGCTATTAAGCTTCAGGCCTGGATGTTTCTTAGGGTTTCACATTGCTCAACAGTAGTTCCAGGTGAAGTGTTTGTCTTCCCATTTCACACCTTCTCCTCTTCCTAGGGGAGAGAGGCAGAGACAAAACTTCCACTTCAAACAGACATCGCCTTAAACTCCCCAGTCCTAGGCATAACCTGAATGCCATGAAAAAAATGTATTGTAGATAGATGTCAGCTTGAAGTTATGTAATTAATTCATATTTTGCCATATTAGAACAGTAAAATTTCCACCTTCAGCGCTTTCATTTGTTGGCATTTCTATATCTGTGTTTGATTAGGGAACTACTTTAACAAACCACAACTGAACATAAGCTGAAGAGATTTCTTCTTTGTCTGCTTAACACTTACAGTAGTTATCAACAATATTTTTACTGTGGTATCACAAATGAAATATGGAATAAAATACTCTTTGTTGAATGGATTTTAGGTAACAGGATTTTTGAAAACGAAAAAAATATATAGAAGGTGATATTTTAAAAAGAAATTCTTAAAATACAGCACAGAGAAGGATGGAACCAATACATAAAATGTAACGAAATTGTGACAGTCTGACTTGACACAATGTGATCTTTGGAAAAGAAATTACAAATGCATTTCTAGTCAACTGAGCCCCAGAATGAAATAAAATTTTCAATTCCTTATGCAATTTGAAGGGTTTGGGAATTTGAAAGGAATATTATGCAATAATGCTTACGACTGTATGTAGGAAAAATTAAAGGGAATAGGAGAAAGAGCTAGGTAAAAAACCCAACAAATTTAGAGTTTCAAGCACCTATCAATGAAATGTAAAACTCAAACAGCAATACAGAGATTTTACCTTCAAGGATGGGAACTGGAGAATAGTTTGGATCTCCTTTTGCCTGTGCCGGTGTGCCATTTATGTCTTCACTGACAGAGCACACACAAATCATACAGTGCCCACGAAAGCGTATCTAGTGCTGCTTGAAGAGGGCTGGGGGACGATACCCTCTAATACCCTCTCCTTAAAGCACATGCTCTTTGGAGATGCTGTACTTACTCTCTTTCCACCACCTTCTTGGATCACTTGGGCTCTTTCAGTATGTATGACCTGATACAATACAGAACTGAAATTATTGTACTTACCACAAATAGCATCACTCTCGTCTAAGCCATCTCCACAGTCATCCTCACCATCACAAGTCCATTGCTTAGAGATGCATTTGTTAGCAGAGCAAGCAAACTGATTCCACGAGCAAGACGAATCTAGGAATGACATCAGCCACTGCATTTGTTAGGTTTGCAAACTACTGCATCCATGTGTTTTTCTGGTGTAGTTTAGAAACCTCCACACTGCTCCTTTCTGTCCTCCCAGTTTTAATGTACTAAACCACTCAAACATAGTATATTGCTAATCTTGGTATTCAGGGTGTTACCAGTTGGTCAGGAGTTTACATTTACCCATACAGTCATATAAATAAATAGTAAAACATTAAAAAAACTTTACATTCTGATATTTTTAAACATTTTGCTAGTGGGATGAGAAGAAACACTTTAAAAACTTAAGTCTGGTTTTTGTATTTCACACGGATATTTTAACTGTAGTGAACTGCTTTGTTTTGGTAGCAGGGCAGAGATGGCACTATCCAAATTTTCCAACAAAGCCTTCCTTTTAGTATTGCTGTATTTAGCTCCAGATTTAAAAGATTTCATATTCTTTTCTCTCACAAGAAAAACTGCTGTGTTTTCATTCTGTTATCCCATTTACACTTTTGTATACATTGAAAATAACAGCATGCTTATGCATTTCAAAGTTGGTCTGCACAACTGTTCTAAAACCTGCTGTTGTTATGACCTTTGCTGAAACCTTCACATTGTCCAGTTTTCACAGACTTCTTTAAGAATAAATTTTATTTTAACTTATGAAAAAAAATATTAACAATAAAAAGAATTTTAGGGAATGCAATCTGAATTTAAAAGTACAGTATTGTAACGAGTACCTCAAAATAGGTAAGAGCTGTAAGTAGGGAAAAAAGAATTTAATAAACCCCCTTCTCCGTCTCCCACAAAAAATGGCTGATAGGTTTTACAACATTGCCTAGAAGTATGTATGTGTAATAAAACCTGCAAATGTAAACATCGTGACACTTGATGTATGTGGTCTACAGAAAAACTGATTTTCATAGTTGCACCACAGTTCCTAATTTTGAAATTCTAAGATGTATATGTACAATGTAAACTTCAAACCAAACATGGAAGCATGCTAATGGAAACTGGGTCATGAAAAGAGTAACATTTCAGTCACGTTAAGTGGTAAAGAAGAAAAAAAAGTAATATACAAATTTCAGGTTTTATTTAAATAGGGAATAGGAAAACTTGATATTGCTGTTTGCTGTTCTGCTACAATTTAATTATAGAAATAAATTTGTATGGATTAACTGAACAGATCAAGTTAAAAGACCAGCTTGCTCTGAATAAAATAAACCTGCATTACTCCTCAGTTAAGCAGAATTGAAGAATCTTAAAAGATCTGAGGCAAAATGGACATTTAACCTCTTCACATTTTATGCTGGTTTATTCACATCACTTTTGCTGTTACTTTAAATAATTATACCTATATGGCCTCTGATGCAAAGAAATGTCTATTTTTATGTCAGTTATATTTTGGTTACTTCCTGTTGGCATCAAGATACTGACATAAACTGATCATATCTATAAAACTTTCCTAATGAGGAATTATGAAGAATTAGTGAAATTGTTAAATATTAACACAATGATAGGGCTTTCATTCTGGCATGAGACAGTGTTTCAAATATTGGTAGCATGACGCATTAGAGACTTGAATCTGAAAATACAGTATTAAAGACCTTTTTACATAGCTCTAAAATTCAATCTCAGAGATAAAACTTCACGCTTCTTTCTGTTTTTGAAGTTCATTAGTAATTACAGAAATACAAATAAGATAAAATGCTCACCACAGTGCAATTCATCTACTCCATCCTCACAGTCTTTCTGCCCATCACAAAGCCAGGTGGTCAGAATACATCTTCCACTAGGACAACCAAAATAATTTTCTTCACATGTGGGTTTGTTTTGAACTGTGACAAAATAAAGAATGTAATGTAAAATGGTCTCTACTAGTATGATTAGGAGCCTAATACATTTCTGCTGATTTTCTGAATACTAATGGACAACAAAGTGTTTATGTCTAAAAACTGGGAAAAAAATTCTACTTATATTATTTAATTGTGTTCATACAAATTGGCAAATACTGATAGCTAAGTAGTGTAGGAAGCTGAAAGACTTTATTTCTTTGGAGAAGAATCATAGCACAGCTACAAACTAAATTAACAGGACCTACAGAGGAAAGTAGTTCAGTTTACAGGTTTTTGAGCTCAGGCAGGTGAACATTGCTTGCTGTCTTACACCAGCTGAAGAAATTGCCCTTCTGATTTATCTGCCATCATATACAAGATAAACTAAGTGTGGCAGTATTTTTATCACATTCACTGGGATAAGCTATGAATCTGCTGCATGCACTGACTAAGGGGAGCTATGTCACTGATGTTGGAGCCAGAGATTCAGACTCACAAATTAAAAAGTTCTTCTTCCATGCCTTTTTTCTTGAGAGTAATTTAAGATTTTACTTTTATGAATGCTTAGAAAACTGATGTGAGGAAAGAAAACATACCATATATTTAGTTTCATGACGTAAGCGCAAGTATTAGTCTAGTGAGTGGCACAGGTTATTTTTAAAATCTCAAGCAAGGTCTTTGCCTGGGAAAAGCCCCGCAATACACACTAGTTCCAAGCACTGGAGGTCACTGAAGCTCTCTGCCAAGGTTTCTATTATTCCCTTAACATACTGGGGGCTATTGACACTGATTTTGTTTCCCACCCCCGAAAAAGAAAGTTAAAGTTATCATTTTTATGGCTTCTACAGCTGTATGAATAAAAAAAAAAAAAAAAAAAAGGAAGAAAGAAGTGGGATGTCTGATGTCTATGATGACTGCGTAGATATTAAACATTGTCTAAGTATAGCCACCACTAAATGAGTATTTTGCCTTAATTTTCTGTAAGAACAATGACACTGAACCAAGTCTGTTAATGGGAATTTTCATATTCATAACAGAAACAACACTCAAAAACTTAATGTGCCAAAGTTGATCGGTTTTGAATGAAATGGCAAATGAAATCACATGTAGGTTGAATCGGAATGGCATTGCTTCGAAGTAAAGGAAGGAATGATCCAGGCAATTAGTCAGACATTAAGATGATGGAACATTTTTGAACACACTTGAAAGACAGAATAAAGTAATACAAATAAATGGACGATGGAATAAAATGCAACATTAGTCTACTTATGCAACATTAGTTTACTGAAGCTATAGCACACTGCCCTGAAAATCTTCTTTGGTATGGAAAAAAACCCACTATAGTCCAAGAAAATAAAATAAATCTCAGCTATTTTAAGATCAATGAAGTGTTATATACTGGAAATTCTAAAGATTTAATAGGTAATCTGGAGAATATGGAGATTAGAATGGGAACTATAACTTAATATGCATCTGCTTATAGGAAGGTTCAAAGTTCTGAACGTCAGGTTGATTGACATGAGTGCTGAAGTTCTAGGTTCCTTCTGGATCCTGGTAACATTTTCATCAGTAAAGTTGGCACAAAACATATGAGAATTCTAATGGAAGCTTCTGGTGAGACAATGGGATTTATGACACAGAAGAACAGAATACTAAATGGAAATAATCAGATTACGTAAATTACTAGGCAAAAAATGGACAGTATTTAACAACATAAAATTAAAAGATTTATTTTTACCAATGAATAACACTTATCAATTAGTAAATATTTATTCTTACTAAATACTAATTCTTAGAAGAAAGAAAGGTATTGGTCACAGGACAATTACAATCTAGCAAGCGTCAATTATGAAAACAAATATAAAAAATTAAAACATACTTGCACTGATACAAGGCAAAAGTAAGATTTCATCTGCTGCACTGGCTACTGGTACTGGTATATTCAAGAGAGATGTAGGTTGAGATATCTAAGATGACACAGATATCCGTACCTTGAAAGCAGGGATTCTGAAATGCCTTGGCTTATTTGCCATTGTAAATGATCACTGAAGGACTACAGGGTCCTTCTCAGCCTAAGAACAGGTATAAACTGGAATACATGTAGACTAGAAATTAAAAGAATGAATGAAGTTCTGGAACATGATAGTAACAGGAATACTGTAAGTAAGAAATACTACTAATTTTTTGTTTTATAGATTTTTGTATAAAAGCTCAAGGTGCAGGAGTGGAGATAAAGGCTTGCTGTCCCCAGACTTTCTTTACTAGTGCGCTGTCTACAGTTTGATAAGAATTTCATAGGATGGGCCTAATCCTACAAATATGTGTCAATATACTTGTGTTCATTAAAGCGTTCTCATTCTAAATACAGTTTATCACTTCTTTATTCATAGATAAGCTTACAAGTTGAACTTAATATTCTCAAACTTAAATGAGGGGGTTTAGCTAATAAAGGAGCAAACACATAAACGCCATCCTTCATTAGGTAAGAATTCATTATTGTGAATAATTCATTGGTTAATATTCAATATAATATAAACAATCTCAGCCCTGGGACTAGGACTTAAGCATACCATGATTGCTTTTTACTGGCTGAAGACCAGAACAATCACAAAAGCAATAACCCTGGATTCTACCCTGACAGCCTATCCCAAGTACCCCAAGAAAATAAAAGAGGAAGTAACAAAAGTAAGCAAGAAATACCATCCACTAAAGCAGCAGCTAATAAAAGTTCCTGAGTGATTGTGCTGATGCTTGATGAACTTGACATTTTAATGACTAATGTTTTACTTAAATAAAAATGATTAATGACAGACCTAACCTGGAGGAAATAGGAAGCTAGACATTACAGTTTCCTTCAGAAAAATGCAGCGGTAATTTCTAAAATCTAATGAAACACAAATTGGTGAAAAAACACCAGCATTCAGCATTATATTAATATCTGTATTAAACAAAACACTACTGGCTGAATAAACATTTTGCAACACAATTAGAAAAAAGAACCAGAAATATAGAAATATATTTTTCAAAAAAAGTAATTTTTTTTTCCTTTTTTTTTTTCTTTTTCACGTTACCTGAGCATTTTAATTCATCCGTATAATCTCCACAGTCATTAGATCCATCACATATCCATTCTGGCAGTATACAAAGTGAAGTTGAATTACAGCTAATAAACCCAGAAGATTTTATTCCAAGTTTGTAGAAGTAAGCACAGTTTGTATTATCTGTAAAAGAGATGGCAAATTACTGTATCATACCTAATGCAGAATAGTATGGTTTTCAGGTTTAGCTTGAGTTTGCACAGACCATGCAGCTGCTGTCATCCAACAAGTAATGACTATGTATTAAATAATATATAACAAAGAATAATCACGGAACAGATGCTACGATGAAGCACAAACACAAACTTACTACAGTTCTTTTCATCTGAAGCATCTGCACAATCAATGATCTGGTTGCACTGTGCTGATTTTCCAATGCAGACCCCATCTGCACAATGGAATTCTGTTGAAGCACACGTTGAATCTATAATATAGGGTTATAAAAGATGGAAATTTGTGTACTAAACAGAGTCTTCAGATGCATATTGTATTATGTTTAAACCTTCTACCTTTTAGAATGAGGTATTCATAGCACACTGTACTTTCCATAGCTAAAAATTAAGAAGAAATAAAAGGTCTAATACACTTTAAAGCAAAAGTTTCTAATTTTTTAATTTATTTTCTGAGCCTCTCTCCAGATGTCAACTCAATTTGAGATAATCACCATGTGAGGAAGGAAGCACATTCATGTAGTGTCTATGAATTTCTCAGATTTTTCTCATGTAACACCAGGCTGGTGGTTTTGCCTGTGTGCTTTTCTCTACTCATACTACTCATATTCAGCTAAACAATTAAAAACCATGCAGTGCTTTCAACAAAATGCTAGTTACCACAGCTACATAGGTTTAGCTATATATGTTGTGGAATAATTTCCATTCCAGTCTTTCTGAATTGTAACTAAGGATGTGTGTTGTCTGCTAGCTGGTCTTTATGCATTGGTGATACCCAGGTGTAAATATTCGTGTTTTAAGACAAAAGGAAAGCAATTCCGATATAAAAAGGAAGAAAAATTCTAGTAAGTATTGCAAAGGACACAGACATTGCTATGCATTTGAGAAGCAAAGAAACAGAACACGAGCCACTTCAAAGAAACAGTGCAGCAGATGCAGAGAAGAAATCACCCATCTTCCAACCCTTCCATTTGAAGTAAAGCTACTCTCTCATTTATTACTTCACAGAAGAAGCGGCAATTGTATTTTCTGATTTTTCCACAGCCAAAACCATTCTACTTCTACAGTTGTAGGTGTAAACCAAAATCTGTCTTCATATCAACGCCCACATATGCTTTCTCAAACATACCAGCACGTACCTACTTATTTTTCAATTCTAAAACCCCAAATCCCAGCACCTATAATTTCAATAGTTATATGCGTTTTCTAGCTTCTTCCATTTACATACTAAGTATTTACAGAGCAATATTCTGAAATCACCCTGGAAGTAATTGTCATTTACCTTTACAGTCAAGTTCATCAGAGTTGTCACCACAGTCATTTGCACCATCACACACTTTGTTACTTGAAACACAGCGGCGATTAGAACATGGCTTGAAACCCTTCCGACAGCCTCTGTTTTCTGAAAAGTTAAGTACAAGCATATTATTTCATTTAGATATGATACATGATAAAAATAGCCTCCTTACATTTAAAGCAGACAAACATCTCAGAAAAAATAATTTAAATGAAAATGCTTTTGAAGCTACGAGAAAAACTTCAGAAGCTTGTCATTCGACGTCCAGCAGAAGAACTTGATGAACAGATAAAGAATGATAAATGGAAGTACAATGAGAAAGAATGAAAGAATGACCAAAAAAAATGAAAAAGGAAAGCCTAATTCCCAGTTTTAATTTTTGTGTGGTATAAAAAGTCCATGTGCTTTAAATGCATTTGTTTTGACACACTTTTGTCAGGCACATGGCAATGTTTGCATATAGCATCAGGAATTCTATCATATAGAATCAAACATACAAACTTACTCTAAACCAAATTAGGAATAAACGGAGAGGAAAATACAGAAAACATTAGCAGAAAAGTTTCTGGATTTCTAATACCAATACTGCAAGTGTTCTGCTCAAGTAGGTACACTACCGAAGAGTGTATGAATTTTACATATGTTGCTATGTTTGAAAATTCAGGAATGATTTACTAAAGCCCTAACCATTGTAGAAGTCATGCCACAAAAATAAATAAATCATGTACATTGGATTAGTTAATCAATAATAGAGTTCAGCATCCTGTACTTTATCAGATTTAGAAAACAATATGCTGTATATGACCTAGTGCATGACAGAACCACAGTTCTCCCTGCAATGTGTAGCAAAAAATCAGCAAAGTTCATTTTAATCAGGCAAAATGTGCACTGTCACACTACAAACTAATATAATGTCTTTCAAAAAATTGTGGACAAACCATGGAAACACAAATTGTTGGATCTTGCATTTATATTTTTTTCAGTGTTGTAGAATAAAGGGCAAAATAGTTTTAGCAGCTCAGTAAACCTAAAAAAACCTTACTGAAATAGACACAGGACAACTTATCTGGAATGTCAAGAAAGAGTATACTGAGATTCCTCACCAGCTACAACTTTCTTATTTGTTCCCAGATGACTTTCTCTCTATTCCTTCAACCTACTCTCCTAACAAAGTAAAAGAAACTGTATGAAACCTTAATCTTTCTTCCATGAACTGTGAATGAAACAAATGACTGAAATAAATAGTAGAGACAAAAAGGTTTAATCCATATTAAGATATAGCTGACTGGGGTTTTTGGTGGTGGTGGTGTAGGGTTTTGTGTTTTGTTTCTGTGTTTGGTTTTTTTTTAATTACTTCCTATGTCTAAGCAATATGCATACATTAATTACAAATATATCAATGCACACTTAGTAAGGAAACCTAAGAAGGAATTCACAGACAGAAGTTATTTACTTTTCAGTGCTTTGAGGCTGTCACTCGTAATTCAAAGGCTTTTCTCCCCTGGTAACTAGCAGTGCTTTGTATAATCCAGATTCTTATTTCTTGGTCTGATGTGTTATCTTTTTTCAGATTTAAACAAACCCACCTCCTTAGTCACCTACATGTAGATGATCTGATGGACTATTACTGTTAGTTGTACGTGACACAAACAAAGCAATTATCACATAGATGTCTGAAAGCTATGGGACACCAATTGAAGAAGAAGAAAAAGATGACCCGGTATCAGCTGCCATACCCACACTATTGGTGTTAATTTTATTTTATTTTTTTTTTTTTTTTTTGGGGGGGGGGGGGGGGGGGGGGGCAGGGGGGAACAACACCGGAAATGTATTCCATTTCTTTTTCCCGATATTAACCTTGGCTATTAAAATGGCAGAAGTCAACTCCAGGTACTACAGCAGACATTTTGATAAAACTGTATCAGTGGCTGGTATAAACATAATGGGTGGGCTTGAAATGATATGAAATTGTTCATATGGGAACCAGAAGATATACCAAGAGTTACAGGCACGCAGGTAACAAAGAGATTGCACTTAACATGCAGGATATATGAATTCAGTAAGGCACCTCAGTGATTTATGAAAATCATTTGAGCAGTACTGTTTTAGACACTGCAGCAGGCAAAATCAGTTGGAGACAAAACACCTGGAAGTGATCCAGTTACTAATTATTAGGGCAAATAAAACCAAATAAGGATAGAACCACTTGGGAAAATTATGAAAATAATAAGTAGACACCCTTGCATCTTTTTGCAAGATGCAGACTGATCGGTGTGAAGAATAATGATATTATAAACTTAAAAAGAAAATTGAGTGGAAAGGTATCTATTACATAGCCATTTTTGTATAATACTTCTATTTTAGTGTTTTCTACTCACAATGAGAGAAAATCTTATTACATGTGGAAAATGAAATCAAAATTGCTAAATTAAAGCTGAAAATACTCAATTTCTCATCTTTGAAAAAAGCAGGTAGCTGTAGTTTTCCTTATTTTTGTTTTAGAGACAGAAATATGAAAACATTTGAGATGCTTTTTATTAAAAGTAATTCAGGTAATATATGAAGTTTGGAAGCAAAATATGTTCAGGTATAAGTAATTCTATCCATATAATATCAGGTGGGGTTTTTTAATGTGCGAGTTGGCATCCTCTTCTTGTCCGTCTTTGTAAGCAGTTGGTATGATTAAGTAGAAAAGTCACAGAAGAACCAATAAAAGCATGTATCACCAAAATAAGAACGTGAAAGTGAAACATCTGGAAATACTTACCACAGTAAAAAAGTTTCTCATCAGACTTGTCCTTACAGTGAGCAATGCCATCACAAGTCAGCTGATAATCAATGCATTCACCATTTCCACATTCAAACTCTGAATAAATGTTGCAAGTAGAATTTTTAGCTAAAAGGAGAAGGTATTACCACATAATTTTTAATAGCTTTTACACTTAGTGAACACGAGTAAAATGTTGGCTGCATTCAAAATACCTCCTACACAGTTGTTGAAGACCTAAGTACAAAAAAATATCCCACCATGGCATCAGAACTGAAGCTTCTACAGAGTAGAAAGCAGCTGCAAGGCTGCTATAATTCTCTGTAAATCTCTTGATATTATGCAGGACTGAGGACAGATATCTAAATAGCAAACAATTTTCATAAATTTTAAGTTTGGGTGAATTCTAAACCAAGGTAAGAGAGTCTGTAAAAGAAATACACATAGCCAAATACCCACGAAGGAACACACAGCGAAGCAACTTAAAGGCAGTGATTCTAGTAAGATGATCCCTTTGTAACTACTGTGCTTGGCTATACGCTACCCACACATGCCACTCCACAGCCCTCGGCTTGTCTGCAACTGTCTCTTAATAGCTGGGTTTTTTGTTTTTTCTAAAAATCTCTTCAACATAGCACATCCAAAAGCAAGAAGTTACCAACACTTACCACTGCCTAGCAGTTAATTTGAACTCTCAACTCGGTTTTGTGGCACTGTGTAGCTGCTCAGTGTGTACGCAGGTACCAGCATTAATGTACTACATCCAATGTTGAAGATACAGCCTAACACCCAATGAAGAAAACATGCTATTTCTACTTTACTTATTTCTTTTTATCCACAAAAAAAATCATCAGTAGACATGTAATATTTGTGTTCTCGCCTTCCCAGAGTGGAGGTTTTATCTATTATTTTAGAAGAGACCCAGATACACATTTAAAATTTTTCCTTCTGCTTTGTCTTGTATATAGATTTTTTTTATTCGTTCAGTTAGAAACCAAAAAATATCACAAATTGACACAGAACAATTTGGTCCTTAATTTCATGATAATATGTACATTTGCTTAATGTGTATGGTTCTGAAAAAATACAAAACTTGAGAGAAAAGAGAAGCATACAGGACAACTCAAGAGGAAGAACAGGGACATGATATCTTATTATTATGCTTTTTTCTTGTTTCCATTATAATTACATCAGCACAAATTCAGGAAGAACCAATGCCCGCTATATGCAAAAGTTGAGCCAATATAAATTGAAAATACTTCCTGATTTGATTCAAACACGAAGAAAAATATATAAGATGCGCTGAAAAAACAGATTCTGGACAAGGTGAGATCTGATCTTGAATATGATTTATACAGTCTTTTGAATTTTAATCAAGTTTATTTCAGCAATTATTGTTCTCTTTTCCCTCCATTTTTTAGCGTTATAAGAATTTAGGTCTTAGGAAAAGTCATTCTCCACTACAGCTGTAGTTCATCTAGTTCAGTATCTTAGACTGCAATCTTTAGAGAAAGATGGGAATTTAAAAAAATCAAAATACATGTATAGTGTAATCTGCACTCACTTAAATTCTAACTGGAAATCATAGTAGAGATTGCTTCAAACCCCAACTTTCAGAAACAAAGCATTTTAAACTTTCAAAACTGTTTGTTTGATGAGAATTAAGTAGCCTGGGTAGTCTTATTACCTATGTATAATCATCCGATCCCTCTTTGAATTTTACTGAGGCTTTGTCTCAAGAATCTTGACTGACAGTAAGTTATATAGTCCAATTACACTTTGAAAAGACAGTTAATTCCTCTTCTCAGCTGGAACTGCTAACTTTCAATTTTATTGAGTATCTCTTTCAACTGTGTTATGAAGAAAGAAACTTTTGATCTCACAGCTATAGTCTATTGTATTCATCCTGTGAATGTGCTAGTCAACTCAATGGTTAATGTCTAAGTCTTTTTTTTTTTTTTTCCCTTAAACTAATAACTCAGATCAACATTTCCTGCAAACATTCTACAAAATAATTTAGAATATGGAACGATAAAGGAGAACACTATGGGCTACATGAGGATTTAAACAGGGTTTTACCTAATAGCAATTTTAAGAGTTGTAATACTTCTGGAAAATATAAATATCATATAATATTGTAACTTATCAGACCTATGATTTTATCTGCATAACCTCTTCCACTTCCACTGCTGATCACTGCCTCAACAAGGTAAAGAAACAGTTGAGAAAAAGTACTTTTATTAAGGTTCAACTTCAGTAACTAATCTGATATAGCCCTAGACAGACCTGATGGATGCATGCAGATATTTTTGCCTATCCCTGTAGTAATTACGATAGCTATGTAAAAATCATAACTATTACTAAGATAGTATCCTACTACCATAATAGCAGTGACATTTTTCATCTTGGTTGTGTTTTTTTCAACTTCTATGGGATGCCAGCAGCCAACTTTCTCTCCCAGCTCCAAACAAACCAAGACTTTTATTGCACTCATGCAACAAGTTTAAATCATTACATGAAATATATGACATCCATTACATTTAATGAAGGTAAAATGAGGATCAGTGAGAGATTTGTCTCTTTACTGCTCCAGAAGTTAAGAATTCCAATTCTTCTTTGTATTTTTTCTGATTCTAATTAATCTAGGAAACGGAAACATTTATGATATAAATACCTTAACCAAGCAGTGAAAAACACGAAACCTGCTACAATTTGTCTTGCCGACTTTACCAGGCAATGAGGTTTCTGCCCTGCTGTGAGAAAGCAAAACAACCTACTAGGCTCTTGCCAGCCTCGCAATGAAGGAAAAGCTCCTTGCCAGATTCAGAGAAGACAGCGGCAGTTCTTGCCAAGCCTTCGGCAATTCCTGTACTTTATTCCATGAGTAAAGGGATGGGAATGCTAGCTGAGCAAGTTAAGGATCTGACCTAAAAGACCAAGTGCAGACTGGTAGGCAATGGAATTTTCCAGCTCCAAGAGGTCTCTTGATCAACAATAAAACCTGACAGTGTGGGAGAGTGAAACACTGTTATTTGTACACTACTTTTTTAGCGAATCTTGACTCTAGATCAGCTGTATATTTATTGTCATGAAGGATGAGTTTTAACCCTCATACTTCCATATATTTAATTACAGAACCAAGTCTTTCTGTGAAATCTTAGTGACCTTATAATGCAATATGTAAATACTTAGTTAACAACTAACAATGACATGTATGTGAGCCAAAGGTAAAGGTGGAAGGTGAACTATGAAGCATGTGAAAGCCCAGAATAAAGCTGTAGCAACTCAGATATTTGTTTGGGACATGTTGGTAGCTACTGTATGATGATACCGATTATCTGCATAATTAATGAACACATCTGGTTTCATTTAAAAGCAATACATTAAGAAATGAAGCAAAAGACAAAGCTATTGATCCAAAATTAACATAGCAAAAGAAATCTTAGGATGAGAATCTTAGATACAATGACAAAGCAATTAGCTTGGTATATAGTATAAAACTAATTACAGGCTCCTCACAAAGCTGTGCAGCTGAGCTGCCAAGCCTAAGAATCTGATTCTAAAGGACTGGGGTCTAGCCCTAAGGATGCCTTGAGCCAATTTAAAATACATCAACACTTAAAAGGGTCATTCTACCCTTTACATGTAGAAAGCCTTCTGTTCTCACTAGCTCTCTTTAACTGGCTCTAGTGATCTTGCAGTGTCAAGTTGAATGAGCTCTGCTCACTGATCCAGCCAAAACTAGGTCTAAAACTAGAAAAACCTAATTCACTGTCAAGCAAGTCAGATAAGTCATCATTCAGTTACACAACTGTGACTGCTGATGGTGGGAGGGAGACTAAGACTGTCCTTACAGAAGCGCACTTCTTGCTCTTCTTCAATTGATCATTAACCAACATATACCAAAGTATTCTTTCCTGTTATGAGGTTACTGATATTAAAATACTATTGATTCAGATGTACCAGGAGAGCCTAACATCATTCCAGCATGAAAAGTATCAGCGCCATGATCAAATTAAACTCTATTAGCAAACACGTAGGTTTGCAAAACAACCGGTACAGGTATGTCAGTGAAGGACTACATCGCTTCCCATCTACCACCAACAAAGCCCTGTACATACAAACCAGCATTTATTGAGAGACTCTGTAGCGGTAGAGGAAAAGCTACTTGTTACGCTGTTCAGGAGCAACAGACTGCCACAGAAGAGTCTGAAGCAGGTTAACTGTCTAAGCTTCTAGCAGGATGGTAAATCTTGCTAAATCATATACAAAACATTAATATATTTTTTCTTGAATGTTATAGTGTCTCTACTGTTATGATAAAAAAAAAATATTTAGAGAAAGCAGGTGGGTCAAAGCTATAAAACTAAAGCAGCAGAAAGGGCATATTTGGCAGATACATATGGAAGTTGCGAACTTGATCTAAGAGTTAGAATTTCTGTCCTACAAAGGTAAAGGTCCAATAAACCACTGGAATTTGGAAGGCGTCTCTAACTGTGGCAGAAGAGCTGTAATACAGTGACAGTAACAAAGACACAAGGAACTGCACACTTCCCCCCCACCTTTCCCCCAATTTAAAATCCATCCAGCCAGAGCTGTTGAAGGGAGAAGCAAAGTCATGTTCCATATTATGGGTGTGGGTCATCCCTGGGGAAACAGACCACAGCTTTCCAGTTAATTCACTCCTGCTAAGGCACAGCATTAGCAAAGTGGCAGATTTAGAAAAGCTGGAAGAGTTCACATCCTTACGAATGACCTGCATATACTTCATGTTAAAGAACATCAATTCTGCACAGCAACAGTGTGATCTAAAGAAGCTGCAATGAAGGACCACATATTCTGAACCACCTGTGAACTATGAAAAAAACAGTTATCCCATATTTCTTTACCATGTACTAAGACATATTGGTTCAGAGGAAGCATGGGAAGGTGTGAGAATTTAGAACAGTGTAATGCAGAATATTCTCCAATAAAACCAGTCTCCAAGGAGTCTGCCAACTTAGGGTGATAACATTTCCCAATTACTAAAACACCAATCCTGCATGATTAAATACAACAGATGGTTAATAAGTTACAATTATTTTATACGTCAAAGGACATGAAATGAAAATATTTGTACTCGACAGAAACAAATTGCAAATGGAAAATGTTGAGTAAAACAAAACTACTAAAATTGGAATTTAAGGAGAGTGTAAGTATTAATGCTTTTTAAACCCCCACAAAGCCTTAGAAGACATAAAGTAGTTAAAAGCCCGGTCCATGCCGAATTGCCTGATCAATTTTTACAGTATTTAGAAGCACTGAAATTAGCTTGGGCCAACTGTCTTTGCTTATGATAGCTAACTAGCATCACACCATAGAAAAGCATTGTGTCAGCTAGTATTACTTACTCACACATCTGTTATCATCTACCAGTATTCTATCCCCTCTACATGAGCAGTTCACTCTTCCATCAGGAGTTAGAAGGCATAAATCATGACAACCTCCATTCATTTGTGCACAAGGAGATAACTCACCTGAAAAACAAATGACAAAAGATGAACTGTGTTTTATTAAATTTGCTTCAACGGCCAATGTCTTTGAGAGAGCAAAGATCACCACATCTCAGATTCATGGGCAATTGATTCAAGTTTTATCAGTCAGATGAAAATGTCAGCATGCCTCAGATGCTAGCATACTAAAGATAAACAAAACGTGGTTAGCTTGAATATGATAATTTTTAAAACCCACATTTAAAACTGTTGATATTCGACAGAAAGGATTTAATTTTTGCCAAACAAGCACAATGTCCATAGCAGAAAATGGTCATTCCAGAGTATTTATTTACTGGGAAAGGGGTTATATCCCATCTTTTGCTAACAATTGCTATAACAAAGAATGAAAAAAAACACCTTTGCAATGTTTTAACTTGGTTAAAAACTAAGAAAAAAATCTTGAAATGAATGATACTGGAAGTAACAAAACAGTGTATCTTGCTTTGTAACTTACAACTGTTAGTATCATTGGCAACAGCAATAATGCCCATTGGCTGATGTGGGATATCAGAACGAAGAACTTTTGTATCTCCCCCTGTGTATTTACTGGAACGCAGAATAGCTCTCCTCACTCCATCCGACCAGAAGATATAATCATCATATACAGCCAGACTGAGAAAGGTACCTGGTCCAGATTTGACAATTACCTAAAACACATAAGTCCAGAAGAGAAATATGAGAAGAACAGTTGTTGCCAATTTAGAAGTTTTAAAAATGCCAACTGTGACTCATACCACTTTATAGTTTCAGACAAAACAATTCTTCTATACTTAGATTACCTGGAAAAATGAGGTCACAGCACTTAAAATGTGTTAAAATGTTGCTACAAGGGTCCATATTTCAGAAATCCAGGCATCTGTTCCTTAATTAAAAAGTCACAGTTTATCTAAATGTGCCTCTAAAAATACCTACACAACACACTACTTGCTTAATAGTCCGAACAAAAAGAGAACAAGAGGTACTGTAGCACGGCTGGAAGTCCAAAAAGTCTGAGTCTTTAAAAATTGAAGTCAGAAACATGTTTCAGAACTGAAGAGAGTTTACCATATGATCACATGAGAAACTTGAACCCAAAATAATAAATGTATTCCAATTAAAAAAACAAACAACAAAACACCAAAAAACCACCAAAGCTCCTCAGTCAGTTTAACACCTAGAAAAAAAAAAGTGAGTTGCATTTCAGTATATAGTAGGGTTTGAAAGAAAACTGTAGAAATACAACTAATTTAATCCCAGTCTAAATCATAGGTCCTGTAAAATATTTTAATTTATGTTCTTTCTTTCAATATATCAGAATAAAAAGAATTAACATCTTTCTGTTCTGAAAGCATAGAACAAATCTGTAATCACTTCTCTAGTTGAAAATTTATTCTTGGCTGTACAGAATTATTGGGAGGGGGTTATTATTTCCCCATTAGATACTGAAAATAAATAATACTATGAACATACTTACTGCATTGTTCTCTTCCATTTTTCTCTGGGAAAATTAGTAACTTACGTATATGTATAAGGTGGGAACAGTTCTTTTGAAAGAGGCTGGCAAAACTCCCTGTATCTGTGTATCTAGCTACTACTAATGACAGGGAGTTTGGGATAAATCCAGTAAAAGAATATCTTTCTTATTGCAACCCAACAGAAATCACTCTTTTTCTATAAACATAGATGTTCAATCTACATCTCTACTTAGGTCACTATGGTTTTCCATCTGCTGTATGTCCTCTTTCCCAGAGTACCTGTATAATAATGATGAGTTCATGGAAATCAACTTGAAATATAGGGGTTAATTCTCTGCATAAACACAGTACCTCTAACAAATTTGAGCTATTCATGCAGACTGCATGTATACACATAAGCTGCACTGTGTGCGGAGCCAACTGATACACTGTTTAGCCTTCTTGGAAGTGGATGCTATGTACCACTTCTTAAAAATAATGGAATGAGAAAGAAATAGTAATGGTCAATCCCATAGCAAATTAATAAATAGACAAACAAACAACAAAGGAGGGGGAAACAGATGTCTTTCTCTTCATATAAAGACTTCACCTAATATATAGGACATCCAAATTCCATTTTGTGGAATGAAAGCCCTCAATTTCTCCTTCTACAGTTATGCCTTGGATAAGAAGGTGCCCTAACTCTCTAGTATTCAATACCAAGTTATGCTTCAGTGGCAGTTTGTTCACACCTATGCCAGTTCAACGCCCAGGGTATTTCAATGATTTGCTAACATAAATAGTTGTAGTCCAGTGCACAGGAACATTCTTGCCCGTGTTACATTTCACTCATATAGACGGACTCTCAAAATCACTTATATTAATCAGACAATTATAAAAGAATCTGCATCACTGGGCAAGTTACATATTTCTGCATATTTAAAAGAAGGTTTGACCAGGAAATCTTTTCTTCCAACAAAGAATTTGGAAATAAGTGCTCCAAGGAGTCAACTTTTCTCTAACCATTTAAAAAAAATATTAAAAGTATTAAAAGATAAATGGGAATGTAATGATGGGAAAAAGACCTCTTCTGTAACAGCCCACATTTACTGTAAGACACTTTTTGTAACACATTCTTAAAAGACAGTACTATTCATATTCAGACATATTTCAGAAAGAAAAAAACTGTGCATATTTCTGAAAAAGCTGTACAAAATCTGGCCATGCAGATTTTGCAACCCAGTATTAGTTCTCCACGATAATGTGAAACTGTTCCAGTTTGAAGGATTTTATTGTCAAAACCAATGCTAAAGGTACCACTGTTCAGTTTTCTGTGTATTGTAGCACCTGTTATAATTTTTCTCAAACTGTAGCAAAAGATTGTAAGTTCATTACAGAACTGATCATCTTTGTTCGGCACTGGGAGTTTTGAGATACAAATAAAGGATCACAAAATCCAGGAACATTTGTTCGCTGATGCCCATAGCAGTTCATTTACTGAAGTCTCCTCTACTATGTCACAACACTACCAGAAGATACTGGTTTTATTCAAGCATCCAAAAGAAAGTTCCTATTTCTAATAGCTCTTGGCCAACTTCACAGCACTTTTAACATTCCAGTTTATCAAATATGCTGAATATTACTGATTTTTTAAAAAAATCTTGGTACCACTCCTGGATTCAATGAAAGTGGATGTCAGTTTCTTCAGAAATCTGTTCATCCTTTGGTTACCTACCAAATCATGTTTAAGTCCTGAGGATTCAGTGTCAACCAAATTTGCTGTGTATCAAACCTGTTTAAATTCATGTTTCTACACCTTGTATTCTGTACAGCTTGTGTGTCTGTTTTCCCAGCACTGCCTGCAGCTCTGGACAAAGACACTTGTAGATTCACCAGCAGGATTGTGTCATGAAAATTCAGGTTCTTACACTGTGACCATATCGAAATCTTTCTTGGGTGGCACCATCTGGCTGGTCCAGGAGGGGCAGGAAGCACAGAAGGGTCTGCCCAGTGCTCCCTGCTTCCTTTTTTCTTGCTGATTGCTTGTCTTTAACAAAAATAATGATGGAAGCCAATACAAGGACTTTGGAAATTTATGCCTCCGAGTTCTCAATAGTAACCTGGGGTAAGTTTTGGACCTAGACACAAGGCAACTGCTGCAGACATTCAGGCAATGCATGTACCCAAATACATGACACTGAGAAGAAAGCCAATGCAGAATCAGTGAGCACCATTCCATCACAAGAAAAAACACGTTTTAGAATTGTAGAAACTCCCAGACAATCAACTTATAGAAAGTTTTATATAAACTGGTGGCTAGGTAGAAAGAAATGACCCAAAGCAGTGCTCCCATTTATAAGAATACAGGGAAAAACCTTTTTACATATCCCTTTTGGAAGCACATTATCAACACAAGCATAATGCCCAGTTAATCCACAATTGTACAACTGCAGTATATGCTGCCTGTTGTTCAATTAAAGGTGATAAACTGTGCTGGAATCAGAAAGCCATTGTATACACGGAGCCAGAAGGAAAAAGGATAAAATTCCATAAGAAGTGGAGCATCTATATTGCACAGAACAAGAGTTACATGAAGTAACTTTTGAACCTCTGCAGACAATTTTCAGGTAAAGACAACTAGAAGGGTACAATCTCAACCATCAAATTTAGTTGTGTGATATAGACCACAACATAAGAGAAATTTAATTCAGAAAGGCTACATTCATGCAGTCCCACAAAGTACAGCAGTACCGTACAAATACTTCACACATTTTCCAGAAAGGACAAAACCTGCCAAAAAGCACACTATGACACAGGCAGAAAGCAAAAATAATTACGGTCATCAGCAATGTTTTTGGTCACACAAGAGAGAAATGTGCTACTGAATCAACATGCACACTCTGAAAAAAGTAATGCATTGCCATTCTGCATTACAAAGATTTGAACTGATTTTTTTTTTTCTTTTGGTAACAAGTTTTTAAACAGTTATTTTAACAATATAAAACAAAATCAATTAAATAAAGACCCTGTCTTGACATTTTATTGCAAGTTCTAAATTGATACCAAAAATTGTAAAATACATGTACAATTTTAAAACATTAAGGCAACTCTACCATCCCTTCCACCTGAACCAGTGGAAGTCAGATCCAATAGCATATCGTGTGTTTTAATACTGAATGATAGCGATATTCACCTACAGCATGTACTTTGAGCTCTGAATAACACATGAAAATATTTTTCTGCTTCCTGTAAAGAGATAAGGAGACTGGGGAAGGAACGTCACAAGTAGCTGGGCAATTTAATTTTAACTATGATCCTTTCTCTTTTAAGTTCTGATTTTTAAGTTCTCCAGACAGCTTTTATTTTAACGTGTAGCTGCTCTAAATTTAATGCGTGGAAGTTTCTCCAGAAAAACATGATTGAAAAAGGGGAGGATCCAGTCACGTAGAATACTATAATTGGAATGTTTTATATAAAAATCTTAAGATTGTCAGTAAGAATTAGATTTACAATAATTCTTACCAAGACAATGCATAACTTTGTATAAAGACAGAGGTTTTTTAAAAGATGAGTGCATAAAGTTAATGCATCAGTTTAAAATATGAGTTTCATTTAAGTATATCTGTAATGAATGGCTTATTGATAATACATCTCTTTCAAACTGCTTAAGAAATGGGCAGTGCCAGTTAATAAAGCTTTAAAATGTTTTTTAAGGGCTCTTTACTCTTCTAAAGATACCCACATTTACTTAGAGGTCTGTAAGAGAATGACAAATCTAGTACGGAAAACCACACTTCAAACAGTCAAAATCAATGACAAGTTAAATCAAATTGCTTAATAATAATCATTACACAATACCACAAATAAATATATATCAGTAATCTAAAAATAAATAACATTTTAGATGAATATCAGAAAACTCAGTCTGACAGAACCAACTTACACAGAACACCACATTAATCAAAATTAGCTAATGTATTTCATTCTTTCAAATGTAAGACACAAAATAGTATGCCATATGTATTATTCAGTTATGAGTACTGTCTTTAAAATATTCTAGGCAAGGAATCTATGAAAATAAATATATGAGACAGGGAAACCAGCTGGACAGCCAGGGAATAAAATAAAATAATTTAAGTCATAACTTCAACATTATGATTTAGTCAACTAAAAAGATACATTTAGATTAGACTCCGTGTTTTGCTTGTTACTGCTGTGGTTGCTTTAATAAGCAGCAAAAATGCCACCTCTTGCTAGATAAACAGATCTATCAGCCTTGATCTGGAGTATCCAAATCTGCCCTACAAACACCGTGATGTTATTAGGACAAAAATGTTAACCAGAAAAAAAACAAACCAAAAGTGTGGAGTGGTGAGGTGGAAGGGGAGGTTAAAGACAGAAGAAGAAAGAAATCTAGTACCGATGAGAACACTTGTGAGTTTAGCAATTCCTCATTCCTGTTGTCACAAAAGAAATTAGAAGAATTTCTAGTCTAGATTTATATGGGGTTTTGTGGAAGAACACTGCCAATCACTGCTATACTGTACTAAAAATAATGATGCTTTTTGTTGATTGGTCTGAATAAAGACTGTCTTTTCATTATTGTCACATCTTTAACACATGGGTTTTCTTTTCACTTATTGCATCTTTCAAAAATACCTTCATAATAACTGGAATTGCAATTACATAGCAAAGGATACAATGAACATAGTAGGATACCATGTTTACCAAGAACAGAAAGATCCTGTTTCCATAGAATTGTCCAAGTGTGATATATCAAAATCAGAAGTGCTTCCTCTCCAATAATTAATTTTTGTTTCTCCATGCAAGAAACGAACACTTAAGACATAAAAACCCAAACTGCAATGATAAATTTGAAGTGCTCCAGCTGTTACTTAGTTTGCAGTTCAGCTGAATGATCTATTAAGCAACTGTTCATAGCAGGCCTGTAATTTTCAGTGTAATTCAAATGGAAAGTATACATCTCTTTAAATTATGACTATATTAACCAGATTCTTTGCAAGTACATGCATATTAATTACATACCACTTATTTTCAACATCATAAATGACAATGACAAACTTTATCTAATGTTACATTTATCCCAATCTTCTAGAATTTTGTGGGAACCTGAGGTATTATAAATAATCTTATTCTCCATGGATTTAAGAGTTTATTTTTATCTTTTCATTTAATTCCTTCTTTCAGTTAATTTCTACCAGGCTACCAACAGTGGACATCAAGATATTTCGGCAGTCCCAAACTAACAGCGTTGGATCTGTGTTAGCCAGCAACATAGCTCACAAGGATTAGACAAACTTTATTGCCATTGGTTAGGGAATCACTTCCATTAGGTTCTATCTCAGCCCCACTTTTCAGAAATACTCAAAGAAAACAACTCATAAATGTAAATGAAGTGAACTCCCTAGAAAAACAACTAACTCAGCAGGGTGGTATTTCATTCTTTTATTGGTTCTGGAGTTCTTAGGACAAATGTTAAAGGGAAATACGGACATTTGGAAAGCTGAGAAAAAAAGACCCATTTTGATCAGATTTGCAAGAGAAAAAAAAAATCAACAATTGAACATTCCCACTACAACTAATACTTTTATATTGCTAGACAGAGAAAATTTAAAAGTCCACTTCTTCTACCATTACTTTCCAAGAGTATCCACGCCATTCTAGCTGCCTTTCAAACACAGAAATAATGAATTGATGAAAAAGCCCAGAACCTAACAATAAACTACCGTAACAGGGGGAATAGGAGAGGCAAAACATGGTGAACTTAAATGTCTAGGTGGTAAATTGTGCATCTTGTGCTATACAATATCAGTTTTTACTCTTATTTCTTGTTTCTCTACTATTATTGCTTCTTGTGCTGTTTAACAAAATCACAAGGAAGCAATATAATTGATTAAATAATTTTTCTACTGAAAGTAGGCTCAATTTTTTTATTTTTCTAGACAACCATCCAAACTTACTAAAATATCTGTCTTCCAGTTGATATTATTTTCCTTTGGGTTAGTTTTTACATCTGATTATTTATTAGTATATAGAGAACACAGCAATGCAATTCTTGAACTCAGAATCGCATTCAGGAGCTGCATCTTTTTGTAACTGTCATGTTCAGATCTTGGTGGGAGTCTTTTGCAAGACTTTTAAGCACATTCTGATTTTAATGGGGTTAGACATTCTACATTTCTAATGGTTCTTATTTTGCATGGTTTCTTTCTGTTCTGGCTACCTTGGCTGATCTCACTTTTATCCTTTCTTAGTGAATTATTGGGCTGCTTCTCAAGGTCATGTTGATGTCATCATGAATACCTTCCAAGAACTCACCAAAATTACTCTGCTGTCCTCAATCATACTTGTACTACAAATAAATATAATTATATGTCTGAAGAATAATTTCAGATGTCAATCATAAAGTCAAGTTTTTCACAAATGCACAGCCAAACCATTAACATCCATTTCGGCATTTAGTAGTTTGAAGAGCAGATCTGGTAAAATGTTATGCAAGATAAAAGAAGTTGAATACCAACTTTGGAACTTGTTTAATTCCTTAAATACAGTATTCCAATACAATAAACACATATATTCTAGATAATGATATCCAGATTAAAATTATCTTGATTTTAATAATCACAGCTTTAAGGCCTATATAACCGTAACTGAGACCGAAACATTCCAGCCTGGATGTTAGAAAATAACCAGACGTCTGTTTATAGGAAATTAACTATATTTCAAGGTTCTTGATACATTAAATATTATAGAATAATCAAAACTGAAGAAAGAAAAAAATCAAAATAGATCATGATCTATTGGAAAAAGAAGCTCAAAACATAGAATCAGCTTTATTTGCTGTTGGCTCAGTCTCTGTGTTCATGAATAAAATGCTATAAATAAAGCACCAAGCAGCTAAAACCAGCTGTGGCCAAAATACTAAATCCAACCAAGGGCAGGAACAGAAATAGATGAAAAAGGGGAAAGGATTGTGAAAAAAAATAAAATATTTTCCACTTTTGTTTTTTAAACAGGAAGATCTGACAGAGCAGAACAAGTAAGGTTAAAACAAAACCAAAACAACCGCATATCTTCCAAGTAATAAAAATGAACAAAAGTAATAAAAAGAATTCTTCCAAACTTGAAAGAGTACTCCAGCAACCAAATACTAGTATTAAAATATCAGCTTAACAGAAAATCAATAAACTCTTACAATCCACTTAAGAGTCAATTCAATACTGCTAAATTATTTTCTACCCATTCATTGCACTAGATTATAGTGGTGAATAGAATGAAGAAAGAAGCTGCTATCTGGAAGAAAATTCATTACTTTACCATTAGCACTTCATGTTCTACTATATACAATTTATACCTTTGTTAACCTAGCTGAAACTAGAAAGCAATGAAGCAGAGATAGTGAGGAAAAGGGTAATCTGTTTAAACTATTTCTGAGGGGTGGATGGTGGCAGAACCTTGCTGAAACACCCTAAAGAATACCTCAGGTCACCAGAACGGTGGAATGATTATCACTTACATTATTGTAATGTTACAGAAATCATAGATGTTGCCAAGTTGGACACTGTATAAATAAAAAACCCCCACAACTCCCCTGGAAATATTATTTCACTAGATCAATAACATAGTTTCCTGTCTGGATTCTGGCACTCTTGTATCAGCATGAATGCATCTACATGGTGACGAGCAACTCTGCTGAAGCACTGCTGGTGAGGTCAGTAGAGTTCCTACACAGACTTGAATAAAGGACACCATTGTTTGGGGGTTTTTTCTTGAGAAACCTCACCTAACTAATGCAGGAAAAGTGCCTTCAGAACTGAGGACACACACAAAACTCTGTTTCAAAACTCATAGCACATGAGAACTTGGATCAGTATTTTTCACAACAACAAGAGTTTGTTCATTCTCCCAAAACAGGTATTGGTGTAGGACAACAACAGCAGTATAGCTTTGTATAGGTAACACTAGAGCTCACAAAAGGCCTTCAGAAGAGCGTGCTGCACCCAGCTTACTGCTTTCAGGGCCCTTTGGTTTGCTGTAACGGGGAGGAAGAGTTAAAATGCCAGAAAGTCAAATCAAGGGGTAACACACTAGGAAAATTAGAAGTTTCAATGTTCAATGACTGAGAAAACTGAATGACCAGTTTGTCTTGCTGATACAGACTGAAAGCCAGAGATCTGATAAAAGGGTGGGATTTTAGTAATAGTTTCTGCAACTAAGTTGCATTATATCCCATTTCATGTGCATGTACATCCCAGTTCATGATGCATATTTTGTTATACACTGTGCATAGACAATTTAAAACCATTTCCGCACAGCCTATTAATTACCTTATACTTGACTGACAGCATATTCAAAAACCTTAAGTAAAACACGATCAGGAAAGTGAAACTGCACATGAAGGCAAAATGGAAAAGAAACAGCAGTACAAGACAAATGTATACATCAAAGTAGAGATGCAGCCAAAATGAAATATAAATAAATAAATAAAATGTTAATTCTAACTGAAAAATAACTGTAAAAAAATAATTTAAGAATCCCTCTTAAACTAGAAGAGGAACGGAAAATATCCAATTTAGAAGAGGCATTTTCAGAAAAAACACATTGAAGAAAGCATAGAGGATAAAGACAATTATTTATAAATTTATTTACATTTATGATCTAAATAAGATATTTGTCTCTTTTCCCTAATAAATGTGACCAAAATAGTAGTGACGTAAACAACTTCATAGACAGAGATGGTGATGTACTTGAGCGAAGCAAATCACTGGAATAAAATAGCATGTATATAACTGCTCCCATACCTCCTCAAGCTCCAGAAACTTAAGAATGTCTCTGAATTCACAATAAATTTGCAGACAAACACAATGAAGTATTAGCACAAGTTCCTGGTTGTGAAGGGGATAAAAGTTGCATGTGTCTTTGTCCTGGTTTCAGCTGGGATAGTGTTAATTTTCTTCTTAGTAGCTGGTGCAGTGCTGTGGTTTGGATTTGAAGAAAGAGCAATGCTGATGGCATGCTGATGGTTTCGGTTGTTGCTGGGTGATGTTTATACTCAGTCAAGGACTTTTCAGTTTCTCAGGCCCTGCCAGCGAGAGGGCTGGGGGGGGCACGGGAAACTGGGAGGGGACACGGCCAGGACAGCTTCCCTGAACTAGTCAGAGGGATATTCATTACCATATGACACCATGCTGAGTATATCAGCTGGGGGAAGAGGAAGGAAGGGGGCACACCCAGCATTATGGAGTTACCTTTCTGCCTGATGGAGCCCTGCTTCCCTGGGGATGGCCGAACACCTGCCTGCCCATGGGCAGCAGTGAATTAATCCCTTGTTTTGTTTTGCTTGTGTGTGTGGCTTTTGCTCTACCTATTAAACTGTTTTTATCTCAGCCCATGAGTTTTGTCACATTTACTCTTCTGATTCTCTCCCCATCCCGCTGTGGATGGAGTGAGCAAGCGGCTGTGTGGGGCTGGGTTGCCAGTCGAGGTTAAACCATGACAGTCTTTTAAACAGGCCTGTTTAGTTGACCAATGAACCTTACTTCAAGAACAGAACTTTGTAATTTACAATTATAATAATGCACAATAATACATCATGTGATGGAATAATATAAAAAAAATCCTCTAAGATACTCAGTCTTCAAAAATAACACAAAATAGAAGATAAAGGACAGGAAGTCAAGAGAACAAGGATGTAACATATTAGAACTTTCAAACTGTGATCAAAGTCTTACAAAGAAAACACTTGAGAAAGCTGACAAGTATGAGAGAAATGGGTAATTTCCTCTACCTGTATTTCCTATACTTAGATTTTAAGATGGCAACAAGTTCCTCAAGATTCCATTTGAAAAATACTGTAATGTGGTAGATAGCAAACTGAGGTACTGTCCAGATACATAATCATTGAAATTAGGCAGGAATAAAGGCAGATAAGACTGGATATAGTTTAGAAGAACTGATGAAGCAGGACTTAAGAAAAAACATCAAATGGCAGAAATTAAGCATAGATCATTTGAACTTGTTACATCATTTTGTAATTTGAGTAGGAACTCCGAGATGATTGCATACAACCCAGTCAATACGTTTCACTAATATTTAGCAACATAAGAGAGAGAATAATAAAGAATTCTGCAAATACTACTGTGCTGTTATATGGTTCAATATATATCTGTTACATGTATATCTGGAACACCATGTGCTGTTCTGTTTCATTATCTGACAAAAGATGCAGCAGTAACAGCAGGACATATAGATTTATATGATATGAATCATCTTTGAAAGTATGACCTGAATGTAAATAAAAAGTAAGGAAGAATTTTGAATAACATTTAGAATGAAGATATAACAAAACCCGAGGATTAATATAAAAAATGGAAAGATAGTAATTCAATTTTTCTCTTCCAAATGAAAAAACAAAGCAAAATCCCAAAGAAAGCCACGAAACTGCCTTCTGTATGTTATTCTCAGATATGCAGGTGGATTCACTGAGCAAAACCCCCAGAATGTTAATCAATTTCCACAGTAAATATGTAGTCAGAGATTGTATACTTTGGAATACATTTGGTTTGTCCAGTTTCTGATATACCTGCTGCATGTGAAAACATTAGCAAACTGTGGTTAATTTATACAAATGAAAAAAAAAGGAGAAAGGAAATGATGCAAAACTATATACCTAGTCACGCTGATTTTACATCTGCTGTTAAAGATTGGCTCTCTTTTTTTGCACTGATAAGGAAATTTTGTCTAAAAAAGTATGTGAAACTTCTCATGGATAAGATTCCAGGAAAATATGTAATTTCAATTTAAGATGGTAAAAGATTTCTTAGTTTTTATACAGTATGTGAAGGATATTATTTATTATTTTTTTTTTACATAAACATATATGAAAGTGAGCTCATGTACCAAACATTATCTTCTAGAGGCGCGAATTGAAAATACATGCCAGAACATGCCCCTCATTCATTTTGTCATGCACTTTTGGAGGTACAAAATCCCCCAAAGGAAGACTTCATTATACAAGAAATGTAGAGCTAAACATGCAACAAAATTGTGAGCACAGATCAACTGCCTTCAGCATATTTAAAGCAAAAGGTGTACTTCAGCTAAAACTCATAGAGCACTCAAGGTCCAAAGTGTGTTATGATAAAAAAGGTAATGGAGTACGGTTGAATACATCTGAAAACGTATAGTTAGAAAAATACAAGTTTTATAGAGTAACACTCAAGCACTACAGAAAAGAAATCCTAGTGTATTCAGAAAAGTTTGGCACTGAAAGGAAAATTACAATCCTCCTATATGAAGCAGAACATTTCTCTATCTCTTCCACCAAACTTAGCGCTGCATTTTTTTCAAGTGGATATAGATCATTTAGGACAGTGATGCTTCAGGCTCAATACTAATGCAAACAGCTTGCATGGTAAGGGTCTGCATCTCCAGCAGGTCATCCAAAAAACTAGAACATGTTGAGTAACAGCATTACTTGTAGTTCAGAGGGGTTTTTTTCAGTTTTAAATCTAATATACAGCTAAATATTAGGAGAAACTTAGGCAACAAATGATCTTTCTGTGATATTTTCATTTTAACGATGCTAACAAATGCAAACAAAGAAATTTACAATCAATATGTTTGGGATTTTTGTTTTACTTACGTATCTTTGTGATCCATCATATTCACACCTCTCAATTTTTCCCAAGCTGCCATCTGAAAAGTAAAGTTTCTCTGCCCTATGATCAATGGTAAGTCCATTTGGTGTCAGAATATCTGTACTAATGATAACCTGTGCATTTTTGCCTGAGAGGGTAGATCTCATGATGCTTGGGAGCTGCTCATTCCAGTTAGTCCAAAACATCAAGCTGTATTAAAATCAAAATAGCAGAAAAACCCATAAGATACATTTTATAATTTAATTCTCTATGAAATGAACAACAGAGAAAACATATGCCTTCACAGACAATTATGAACGGCATCTATATGTAAGTGTGATAATCAGTGGTAAATAAGAGAATGTAATAGCAAATATCCTATAAATTATAGCAGTTTCCTAGTTCATTAACTTGTATACAAGTAAATATTTTTTTCTTTTCACAGCTGTGATCAATTCCGATCATGTCTCTATACTAATATACCATTACAGAAAGATATAAGCTGTGTAACCAAATACACATTAGCAGAATTAAGTTTATATTGGTAATTTCTAACAGTGAAATTAATCTGCAGCTTTTCCCATATCAGAACTGTGATACAGAGCAAAGGACTGGTATGCAGAAGGTTGATAATGGGGAATCAAGTGATCTTAACATGCTCTACAGGAGGCTCAATCAGCTCCTTGCTGCTGCTAAATAATGGTGGAAAAAATATTATGGAATGAGCTGTGGATACAATTTATACATTGATCATAACCCGCCCATCCTCTCATTGCAATCTCCACAACTATTTAGTTGGTTTGTTTATGATACCAGGATAAATCATATTTTACAATATAGCATAAACTGTTAACTTGCATAAAATGTATGTGAAACCACACGTGGAAATAACCTCCTTGACTGCCCATGCAATGTTTTATGTTCAGCTACCACCAGTTAAAAACATAACTTAAGACAGAAAGGCAGCCTAGCCTACCCAAAGGAGAGTTAAGAGAAGCAGAAAAAGCAGGTTGCCTTTCTTCCAGAATTAAGAAAGAAGATGAAAGTAAATCAAATTTGTAAGACATTTATAAGCAAGAGGCTGAAGTAGAAATATAAAGCCTCCTATTATCTTACTCAGAAACACAGTCTTCTGAGAGGGGCAGGAAGGGAACTAAACGAAAACCTTTTCCCCAGGATGTTGTCTAGAAGCACCATAGATGTACATCTCTTGTTATATAATATTATACAACACTTATTTTTGTGATAAACACATGGGCCTATCAATTTGCCACACATGAAAGTCAGATTGCTCTTTGTAAATCCTTATATTAATTTTGTACTTATTTAAGCAGTGAGAATGAGTGGCAAAAGAAATCAATAAAATAATCATTCTTGATAATTTGCATTTAGCTCACTTTTCTAAAAATCAGGTCAAACTTTTAACATTCCATAAAAATGTGATGATTATTTGATCTGCAACATAGACCATATAAAATGTTGTATCTTAATTTTGCAATTGCTTTAAAAAATGGATACCAACATTTGTCTCCTAAATGAAGAAATCTACTTAACTTCCATAGGGTTCAAGAGTATTAGTTGATGGTGAAATAAAGAAATGTTGCCGTGTCCTTGATGTTAGGCAAAAACTCAAATCTGGTAAGAAAGATGTAATACATACTTCTGACATTCGTCTAGAGCTAACACATGTGGATGATCATCTTCAGACATTGTTATTACTGCTTCTCGGTTGAAAGCTCCTCGACGCCTCTGGTCAACAGTGTGCCTTGTGATCGAAGATGTGGTTGAACTGGTCCAATAGAGAGTGTCCCAAGCTCTATGATAAGCAAGGCCCTCCACTGATCCAACATCTGGAAGACATTGTTACAGACAGAGCTAATAAAACTCCTGCTAACAAGACATTTTGGTTTTCTTTTTCCTTGAAGTTGATCCTGCAGAATCACTGAGTTTAGCCATTTCAGCCTATTGACTCTGTCAAATTTTTTACCATTTCACCTGTTTGTTTTTTAATTGGACTCAAACTCTTACTACTTCTTCATAAATTTAAATTTAAAAAAAAAAAAAAAAAGAGAGCAAAATCACTATTAATATCCCTGTACTATATTTGCACTACAGTGTACTCACATAATACATTACAAATCATAAGCATCTATTCAAGACAGCAATAATTCAGTCACAACTTCAAATATCACTTAAGCCAAGTCTTGTGCATGTTTTCACTAATTACTTGTATCATTTAGCATTATCTTTCAATGTATTTTCTGACACAGATAGACATTAATAGGGATCAAAGTTTTCTTGTTATTAACTGCATAGGCCTTTTTTAAACCTCTGAAAAATACTGAAAAGACCAACTCTGAAGGTCTCAGCACTAACACATAATTTTAATGAGCCACAATACCACACTCATTCATTCTACATAAAAAACTGTGAGCTGGAAACCAAAGCAAATATTAATAAGCAGCTAAAACATATATTTAACATCCAGAAAAGATAAATTGTATCTGATTCCAATATATAAAAGTGACAGACTGTGAGAAATAGGAGTAATTATTTCCTACCATTATTTTTAAATTACTACAGAAATGTACGTTGATTACTTCACTTATTATTTTGTTCGGAAAAAAAAAAAATAGCCAGAAGTTTCACACAGCTTATTAATGAGCTACAGAAGCTGAAAATCTAGAAATTTAATAAGGATTACATTACACTGGTTATTACAATTTACATTTGGCTTGCTGGAAGATGTAATCTTTACCATGCAATTCATATACACAGAATGGAAAGTCCCCAAAAAGTTTGGTCACACTGAAAGTGCTAAAATTTAATCAAAACTAAGACATAAATAAATCAAACCTATGAGGCGAGTAATTATAATTTTTTTCTAGTTCTCTTTCTGAAGCGTTTGGACATCTATCTATATATGTAGAAAAGTCTCAGTGACTTGTCTTAAAGAAGAAAGAATAGAAAAAATAAATTAGATGACACTCCTTAAAGGGAGGTGAATATATGTAAAAAGGGATTTCCTACTTATGAAGGAGATTTAATGATAAAAGATATCTAACTCACAAGTAACTCAAAAAAGTGACTGAGGTTAACGTTAAAAATGGCACTGAGGGCAACTTGAAAATTACAAAACAATCTTCAGAGCACTGCAAAGATGACCCTTTTGATAGGAATTCTGGTTTTCAAAAAGAAGAATGGGTTACATGTGTTCTTTCTTGGAATGTAATATTTAGTTGCTTTATTAATTTATTTTGAATTTTAAGCATCAAAACCATCTATAGCAAAGATATAGTGAAGGCTTTATTTCTTGTTTCAGAAAGCACCAACTGAAATCAAAGACAATCAGTTCTTTCAAACATAGTGACAGAGATGTGCAAACTACTTCTGAAGTATTTTAAAATTATTTAGAATAGGCCTGAATGCAGTCTTATTATCAGCTATGGTTTAATGTAGTTTCTGGGTATGTCTGTCTATCCTATGAACTAAAAAAGTCAGTTGCTTCATTCTTGGGTCTTGCAACCCTGAGCACACACAACACGTGCGTGTTACTTCATACCAGGGCAACCTTCTGGAACAAAATAACTAATTTCTTCTGAGTTGTAACCCGTGTATTATTCTGGCAAAAAACCTGCTCTTTCTGAAAAAACAAAACAAAACAAAACAAAAAAAAAAACAACAACCCAAAAAACCAAAAAACCACCAACCAACCAAATCCAAATCTCTTTTGGGAGTATAAACAAGACCACATCAGGTTTTGTTCCCACAGAGAGCTCCACACCACTGAAATCTCCACATCTCACACACAATTTAACTTTCTCAAACCATGCTTCAGGACATGCAAAAAATATCCTTGATATCATAACATCAAAATCCTGCTCTTAGGACTGACATAGGGCCAGCACATAACTGTCAGCAGCGTAAGCCAGAAGAAAACCTAAATATAATAGTAATTTCTCAGCGCCAGAGAAGCACAACACAGGATCCAAAGGGAACCTGGCCTGCCCACATCACCCCAGAAGCAGCAGGCCAAGCACTGCGCGCAGCAGGCCAAGCACTGCACACATCAGGCACACTGAGCGCTGTGCTCCCTGGCTTGGCCCAGAACTCCGTACTGTTTAGATACGGCCTCTGATACAATTCTTGGTCACTTCTTGCAAATCCTCCACTAGCCATGAATTTTAAAGAAAACTTAGTAAGTCTGATGAATGTGAAAATGAAGAGTCAGGAATACAATTTTAACTTGATCTACTAATTTGCATTGAAATTATACGCTGAATCCCAATTTACCACTGCTTACAATTCTCTAAACTAAAACCAATACTTTTAGATATAATCTGGACAATGCTTTTAGATATATGGTTTAACTCTTAGGTTTCCCTGTGTGGAGTCAGGAGTTGGTCTTGATGATCCAACAGCTCAGGTTCCTTCCAACTCAGGACATTCTGTGATTCTATTAACAAATGACAGAAGATGTATTGACGTTTTCTGACAAATTCTGAACTTTGTTATGAACAAATCAGAGCATTTTACTGCATTATTTTACCTTTCATATCTGTAAATGTTGACCATTTCTTCATCTTTGTTATGGAAGTTTTTAGAAAAATAAAATCAAGTCTTCACCTTGTGGTTAAAGACACAGCCCTTAGGAGGCAAGGATTTAACTAAGATTTGTTGCAAATCACGCTTTTCATTTGAAAGACAACTATCGGGGGGTGGGGGGAATCATTATTCCCCTTGTGCAACCTCTTGAATTTCTATGAAATTTAGCTTTGTTTCTTGTCTGCATCTGTCAAGGAATTTGAAAGTGAATTGTTTATACAACATAGCATAAAACTCCTCTGCAGAAGAGAAAAATAATGATATTGTTCCTGCTGTGATGAATGCAACTAGAATGGTGAAAGTAGTTTTCAAATACAACATGCGCAGGTTTATTTGCAATTTCTATACTTTAGACAAGAATTCCATTCTACAGGTATAAGAAACTATAGTTTCACATTCTTAAACTGGACCAACACATTACACTGCAACTTCATAGTAAGGTCTGTAAATGGTCATAGGAGGTTAATTCAAGATTACTGTTTATAAAATGGTAATCTCTAAATTTTTAGAAAACAGTGTCATGGAAGGTTATGCTGTATATGGAGACAAGCAAACATTTAGTATACAGACAAAAACCACACCTTCCTCTTGTTTTAAAAAAATACCTAAAATGTGCAGTTCTGAAAAAAACTTTATATATATATATATTTGTTCTGAGTGGAGCAGAACTAAAACAGGAGCAATAAATAAAACATTTTATTTGAAAGAGAACACCAGCAATAACTTTAAAAGAAAATTAGGAAGCTAAGATTTTAATAAAAAACCAACAAGAAATCTATGTATTAATAGGGATTTCAATGATTAAGACTGTGACTGAAAAGAAAAAAATAAAAATCAGACAATAACCCAGCAACAGAATCAGGCTGTAAAAGCTGCCTGAAATGAAATAGCTGATATCCAATTAAGAAAATGTTTTATCACAAATAAAACTTCAGGAGCTGCTTGATTTATATATGCTTTTTAAGGAAGAAGATAGAATTAGATGATCACATCTTTCAGCAAATTAAACCTGAAACTATCAAAACATTCAGGTGACAAGCCTGCGTATGATAATGGTTTCATAAACACCACAAACACAAAAATTCAGAGCAAAAAAATCTGCTCTTCTTTAAAAATTAAAATCATAGGAATTCATTTGCCTTTATGTAAGAGAAGGAAAAACACAAACTAATTAAATATAAAACTATCTGCTGCAAACATACTAAATGCATTTGCATAGCTCCACCAAAAGTATAAATTCTGAAGGATTTATACTAAGCACTCTCTTTTATTTGCCAATAAAACTACAGTTTTATCATGTTCGTTACTTATCAAATTCAGAATTCCACCAACACAGAAGAAAATAATTTAATACTTTTAGAAATCTGTATGTAATGTGGTTTTAAAGTCAACAGCATAAGACTTAGAGAGTAGGTGCTAAAGTGACCCAAGATTTAGATAAATTCTTACAATAGAAAATACAAGAAACTTGGTTCTTATTAGCGTGCAATACGAGATGGATGAAGTACCAGCAGTACACTCACTAATCAGGCAAACCTTCAGTTGAATAAGTTATCAGTGCTAAGATAATATTTTTTTTGGTTTACATTGTTTCTAGGTTAAAATAAACATTTTAAGAGGTTAGTGAAGAATCCCAAAACTCTTACAAATTTTTTATGGATGACAATACATGCCAACTGAGGACAGAAACGGTCCTAGAAATGGTCCCCTAACCACTTTCAAGACAGTTCTTTAAAACAAAAACCTTCTAGCAACTTCATATTGCAAAGACAGGCCATTGGAGAAGATTCCAAAACAAATGCATTCTAGTATTATATCATTATTAGTTTGCATTTATATTGTTTTATATTTACTTATTTTACACTTCCTTTAAAAGTAATCTAGAGCCCTGGGTGGTTTTCATTTTGTTTTGGGGTTTTGTTTTGTTCTGCTTTTTGTAAAAAAGTTAATTTATCATTAGATACTCAGTTACTTTAAAATACATCAGAAATATGTACTCATCCTATCTGGTGCTACGTTTTGGGAATTCAGTCCCAAAATCCATTGATGGGATAAAAATCAGCAATTTGTTTACTCTCAGCTTCATATTTTCACAGCATCATATAATACTCTGAATTAGTAAAGCATAAAGGAACTGGAAATGAAAAGAAACACATTTGTTTCACTGACATATTGAATTAAAACACTGATGGCATTAGATGCCTATGGCACTGATTAAATTTATTCTAGCCATGAAGCAACAGTTTATGATTTTCACATGAATAGCATACTTAAATGAAAGGAACATTAATACAATATGATATTAATATACAAATACTCACATTATTCACCTGCCACTGACATTCTGAATTAAATCAGTAATGGGGTGTATAACTGATTAAATATCTACACAAGAGAATGCAACAGCTTATGATTTACAAAGGCAATGGTAGAGTGATCACACCATTACGTTGCCAAATGCTATCTATCACTTTTACTGAACTTAACGAAGATGGATTGCATCCCACAGATGAGATGCAGCCTATAAATATTGTCATGCTGATCTTCATCTGACTTTCTCAGGGAACAGACAAGCAACAAATCAATAACTGAAGAACTCAGAATAAGCTCCCTCATTATTGCAAACAGAAAATAAAAATACTAAATGACATAAATTATCCAATAGTTGTTGCCCCTGACTTTTGGTAATGTATGTACTATTTCTCAGGTTCCTACCTTCTAGTTTTAAAATTCTCTAAGAAGTTTACAGACTAAACTTTTCCAGATGCACCAGTTCAATTACCTTTTTCCTTTAATCTCCTATTTTTATCAACTACTTTTCTTTAGCAAAGCTGTAAAGCAAGAACAACTGTCAACATCATAATTTTTTTAATACTAAAAAGCCATCAAAGTAATAAAATTGAGCATAAACAGCACTTTGATATCAGAACTCTGGAGAAGTCTTTAATGTTCAGTACTTAACATTAAACACCTGCTTGATCTTTATTCATTCTCTGAATTGGCTTTCACAATTTACCTCTCAGAACACAGCCTGTCAACTGTTACACCAGACTGGCCACGGGAGATGACACTGCTTTCTGTCAACCTATCTGTGTACGGCTAGGGTGACAGGTAACAGGTGGCCACATTTCATCTGAGGTGAAAAGAATGCCTCACAAGAAATAAAGCACCTGAAGTAAGAGGTTTATGTTCACATATTTGACTGCACAATTAGAACTTTCTTCACCCTTCTAGTTTGCTCTTTGAGTACCATAAAGCAGGAGGCCTTTTGCTAACCAAAAATTCTAAGAAAATACTAAGTAGTAATAAAAAGAGAAAGCAAGATCAGTTCCATTTGTCCCAAAAGTAGAAGGTGATTTAGTTTCTTAATTGCTTCTGTCAGCCACATGTAAAACAAGGCCATTGTATCTTCTATCATAACAGAAATTTTAAATATCATATATGACACAAACAACTCTGAACTGTAATAACCAACTATTTCATTATCCTATTTAGCCTAAAAATATTTTATTTCAGAACATACATAAAGTTTGCTAGAATTATACCATAAATCAGCAAAAATTGGTACCATTTTTCTGTATCACCAAAATATATAACCATGCTACACACTATTACATATTAAAGATTATTAAATGCTGTAAGATACTATAAACAAAGGTTTTGGTTTGCTCAAAGCAACAACTAGCTGAAGTTCAAGACACTATAAACATCTCCACGGATATAACCTTATTACTCCTTCAAACTTACTGCAGTAGCCAGAGTTGGAAAGAATTAACATTTGTTGAGAACTATCTAAAGAAAAAAAAAATTATTTTAGAATCCAGAAAAAAAGACCCTTTGTTTTTGTAGAACGTGTATACTAAAATCTCACATCTAACAAAATGTTTGGTGTCTTCCTAATGACAATTAAAAATTGAGTCTACATGCAAATAAAAATGAACATACAAATACTGGGTAACTGCTCAAGAAACATTTCACACACATCCTGAAAAAAACCCCAAACAAACTAGCAGGTAAATATCTTTGTGGATTTATAACATTGCTTTAGTTTATCGAGTGAAGACATGTACTTATGTAATTAGTGAGTGTATCTGTGAAATAAGTACAGTGTGAAAGACAGGCAGATGCCTAAGTAGTAGGATATTCATAGTCCGTCAGCGAACTTACAGGGGTCTGTACAAAATGCCTGTTAAAAGTATCCCAAGTAGGAAATATCAAAATTTAGCATGAAATATACCATGAACCTAACCTGAAGTTGATGACATCATTAGACTTTTATGAACCAGCCAACCAACTGAATAGTATAGAACAGATGGATGATATTTCTGTGCAATGAAATTAGAAGCACTAATGAAGTGCATTAGATATTGATTCAATGTTCCTGTGGCACATCATTGGTAAAGCCCCGTTGGGAGCTAGACAAGGCAGGTCTGCACTTTGGGGCAAAGCTGTACATTTGAGAGCAGGAGACCTATGAACACCCTGTGAATACCTGCATGCTCACTAATATGGCATTATAACTTAAGGAGTGGTGATGATGTATGTAAACAGGACAGATACCAGAAGGAAAAGCTGATCTTGAAGGATCAACCAGCAAGTTGTATGGTGTTTCTGGAACATTTTGTTTGTTTTTAATTTCATTATGGAGACTGACAGAAGTATGCTATTCACTCATACAAACATTTTCAGTTATTCAGGAAGAGCTCTGTAAAGGTTGTACGCCAAGAAATAGATAATTCATAGCAGCATATCAATTTTCGCCAATTTGAATTGTTTTTTAACCCCCCACCCCGGCACTAGCGGTTTTTCTACATTTCATTATACAGTGTAGCTTGCTTCTGCATCAAACAGATGAGCTCAGAAACTCAAAATGGAACAAGTAATCAACTCTTTAAAATAAGGAAAAAAACCCCGACTTTGAAAATGGTAAGCTTGATCTAGAATTATGCTTATATATGCCAAAACACTGGGTTTCTTTTTGGCTCCCAGTTAACAGCATTTAGAAACCACATTATTCAAGCCACAGCAGACACTATCATCATAATTTGCGATGATAATCAGCTTTTAAAAAATCAAGTTTGGTTTATGTTACTAAATACAACAATTATGTATTTAATTCTATGTCTATATTCTTGTGGACCATAATACACTTCTTCAAAAAATGATTTAGGCCTTTTATCACAGGGGAAAAATAACCTACAGTGTTTTATGATGAAATCTGTATCTACCTTTAATTACTTTTTTTCCCAGCAATGGATATAGCCCTTCCATAGTTCTTCCCTGACACCTCACTGAAGAAAATAACATCAACACAGATGTAAACCTGCAATATTCTGTCCTCTATTATCCTAGATATAACTTACTCCTTGATTAGGTTTAGGGACTGTTATAGGGTCAGCAGGGAATAATGTAGCAAAGTAATAATGATATATCACATAGTTAAGGAAATCTAGGGAACTCAACAATTTAGAAATACAGTAGTATTTTGTATAACTGTAAATCGTTACCCTCCCCGTATAGTTCAATATATCATTACTATTTAAAAAGTGTTATAATATCATAATTTCAATACAGTTAAAGTATCCATGTAAAAGAAGCTTTAAAATCAGGCAGACTTTTAGAATGGAAAGCTAACATGTAGAGATGGAAGTGTTTTATTAGGTTTAAAAAAAAAAAAAAAACAACCTCAAAACTGTCATGGAAGAACTTTTTTCCTAATTACAAGAGCCCACTATCCGTTTATGCATTACATCTAGACTCAAAAAAAAATAATAATTACTATTGAGCCTTACAACCTTTAAATCAATACTATTAACAGTGACCAACCTAAGACTAACAAGCCTTCTAATAAACACATATAGTCATGCATTCTTATTGTTACTGTTGAAGTAAAAATCAAACAATAATGAGATATTAGAAACATTAATGACACAATAGGCTAATAACCTAGCAACATTTGCTGGATCACATTACTCTATGCAATAAAACAAAGGAAAAATCTTAAGCGATTCCTCTGTATACATTTTTATGGACAATTTACAAAATATAGTTTTGCATTCCATGCAACTAAGGAACAGCTGCTGATGTAAAAATTTACATCAGCAAATATTTACATCACTAAAAATTTAGCGGCAGTGTGGAAAGCTGAAGCAGTCACAAACAGTATTAATTCTTCATGAATAATCTCAAATTTAATAGGCAAAAGCACCTTTCCTGAATACTGAGGTTGGGAATAGTCAGGACATACTGAACTAAAAGATTAGTGTGTGTCAGGTCCTGTCATGAATATATTTCAGAGCCCCAAACCAGGAACAGCTAAACAAAGCATGAAATGTGCAGAATCACATATTTCTGGAATAACAACTGCTTAATATAAAGTTAGTAAACTTCACCCATCTATAGCAACAACTCATGAATTTTACCCACTGCTCACAATATGCAGCCACATCCAGAAACAAAGTGTAGTGATAAACCAGAGACTTCGCTTTTCGCTAACAAGAACAAGACTGCAGCCGTAATAATAAATTTTAGTTTTTATCACTTCAATGTTCTAGACTTAACAAAAGCCTCTTACTTTCCCTCCTTTAAAAACTGAAAAATCACTGGACCCATATTTCAATACATACAATTATAATGGATCAATTAATTTATGAAATTAAAAGCAACAATATTTATTTTTAACAGATTAAAAATTTCTTTCCTGAAGAAGAAAGCTCCAAAACTAAAGGGATCTCACACAACGTACCAAATTTAATGCTCTGTAAGAGAAATGGGAACATAAACGCCATTTTGACAGTTAAATTGGACCCATTTAGTTAGAAAGAATAGTAGCACACACTGGAACACCTTTAAAAGATTCAGACTGAAAAAAGCCTTACAATACATCATAGGATCTGACACTTTATGTTAGCAGTGAAAAGATTTTTGCTTTCTACAGACAGTAGTGCCTAAAGTTCAAAACAGAAGGAGCGCTTTTTCACATAACACTTCCTTTTGTGCTGTGAAAGACGTTACACTGGCAGAATGTCTCAGTGCCATTGCTTACATAGATCTTGGGGAAAAAAATCAGCTCATTGAGATTATCTCATCTTAATCCTTTTTCCTCTTTCTCATTTGCTTTCCTTGGCCTTTCCTCCTCCTTTTTTTCTCTCCTCCTTTAGTTTCTAACTTCCTCATTGATCCTCTGTCTCGTGCTGTACTTTAAACCTACTTGGAAACTACACTGTTTTTCTACGGATGTACCGTGGTAGGCTTTGGTTAATATATTGTCTCGAATATCTACCTATAAAAATAAAAGGAGATTGCACTACTAGCTTAGAAACTGAGACAGTTAAAAAAAAAAAAAAAAAAAGCCTTCCTTGTATAAATATAAGCTTTGAAATAGCTTAGGACAACCAAAAGCAATCTACAGAAATGCTATGAGGCAGCTTCTTGTTTCCTATTGCAAATTAGTCATCAACTAGCATGATGTCACCCACTACGCTAACCTTAATTTGCATTTTTTCTGGGATGGAAGATAGCTTATACAGATGGTTTATCAGAGAGATGGTTCAAGATGGTCTTCTCTACATTCTCAGTCAACAGAAATGTTAAGACTTCTTCTGTGCTGCTGATACACAATGTCATGTTCACCAGGGGAGGAAGAATGAAAACAGACGTTCCTCTGGCACTCTGCTTCTAGGCAGGCAGAGAAGAAAGGATGTCGAAGTAAAGAGAAGAACTTCAGCAGATGGTTTGCGAATTAGTGCTTAATCTCGGATATTACAGAAGAAAAAACCCCATATGTTTATCCCATCCAATATAATGTATTTTTGGCTTAATGAGTCAATACACAGTGGTAATCATGTGTAATCAAAAGTTTAGCATACTGGTCTTCAAGATATTAATTCAATTAAGGCTCCCATTAGTTTTTTGCTTTATCAAACCTACAAATAATCTACTTTGTGGATAATATACTACCTTTCATGGACTTTAAGAGTCAAAGGACAACTTCTAATTCTGTGTAGAAGTCTTTACTCAGATCATCATATCATTAAAAGTAAAGTTAACTCGCCATTTATCAGCTGACAAAACAACAGTCAATAGGAGATGTGGTATGAGAGCAGATAAGCATACACTATTAAAAATCTCATCTATCAAATAGATGGCTTGCTTCTCTTGAACATTTTCATTTTCAATCTACTTTAAAATTACTTGCAGATGGAAGATAGGTCCATTTAAATCTATCAAGACTTAAAGTACTTCATATGTTTATTACAGTGCCTTTGAAATGGCTTCCTGTTTAAATGCTACAGAAACTGGTTCCGAAGTTTGAAATAGTGTTGATCTGTCTAGAAGTGATTAAAGAAAATAAAGAGTAAAATTCTCCCCCAGCCTCCCTTTGAGAGAAGAATAGACCGTATTGTTCCAAATGCATACTGATAACCTGTACCAATTTTGAACAAGTCAGATTTCAATATACGTCCTAACGTAACTCTGTACCTTTAACTGCTACTAATTTCTGTGCTTTTTTTCTGTATACTGCTCAAATTTTAGCCTGTTTTCAGTAACAAATTCTCCCAGCGAGACTGGCAACAGTTAGAAGGCCTAGTTCTAGCAGGGATGAACAGAAATTGTAAAGATAATAGAGAGAGGGCCACCCCAATATATTGATTTAAACTGTTCCACTTCCATGTGAATTTCTTACCTTTTGTTCCTCTTTTGTATGTAATGCCTTCTTTTAAATTTCTGCAAAACCTACAGTCCATTGGTGGCTAAAATTAAATGAAAAGTATCTTTCAAAGTGTATGTAATCTCCCTGGATCTCCTCTAGACTACCAAATGAATTAGGATTTAATTTGTCAAGGCACTGCTTCTCACAATCAAAAGCTCTGGAAAGCTTACACGAAATGAAAAAAATACTCCTTTTTGCCCAGTGAATCCTAAAATACTCCTCAAACTGAAAGAACAAAGAAATATATACACAGCATGAATTTTCCAAATAGAATCCCTGTGACTGTGTTTTGTTTTACAAAGGACTACCATTGACAATGAAAACTAGGAACATCATGAAGACCCTCAAACATTTTGCCTTAACAGGTTCAGAAAGCTTTTACAACACAGGAGGACACAAATGTATAGCCAGCTTAGGTCACAGGTTAGAAGCAGAACCAGTCCAGCCTTTGCAAAGTGAACTTCAAGGCTGACCTTTACACCTAAAAAGCAGAAGGTTATAAAGTAATTAGCAGGTGGGTGGGACCCCACAGTAAGTACCTACTTAATCCTTCATAGTCTAATACTTCTCAAAGTGTGTACTTAAAGCGAGAAAGACATTCAAATACAACGTCTTACACACTTTTTTGAAAGACTGATCTCAAAACACATCATATAGATGGTAGCCATGTCACAACAATAGGTATTGCTACGTCGATAAGTTGATTTTAAAAATGTCTGCAGGTGGGGTTAAACATGATACTACTGCCGTAAGATCATAAGTGATACTGAGTGGCTAGATAATTCATCACCCAAAAGAATATTTGTGAGAAATCACAGCCAAGAACATGGCCATTGCTTTTTAAACTGGCATTCAAGAAACATCAATCCCATAAAGTTACTTACAAAAGTAAAAAAGAAAAAGTCACTGCTGAGCGGGCAAAGGAAGTAATGCTCATTTCATCAGTGGATTTCAGAGATAAAGAAAGAATTCACTCCAAAAACCTATGCTGCACAAAAAAAACCCCACCAAAAACCAAAACAAAAAAAACCCAAACAAAACCCCACCCTGGTGTTAGGGTATGGCATACTGTGCACATGCTACACTGCTTTTCTGTCGTTGTTATCATTTCTTCCTGCTGAAGACAGAACCCTATCAGGTACCGGGTTCTTGCTGAGTTTTGAATCGGCTCTTAGTGAACTGGAACAAGTTAGATAAAGTTGTTTATATGCTGTAAATCTACTTTCCCTGAGCTGAAAATGTGTAAGCTAATGGGTTGTTTATGAGTTGCAAATCTGTTCAGTGAGGTGCAAATTTGTCAGATAATGGGTTGTTTATGAATTCTAAATCAATATTCAGTGAGTCGGAACTCTGTTAGATAATAGCTTGCGTATGAGTTGTAAATCTGTTTCCAGTGAACTGGAAACATGTTAGATAATGGGTTGTTTCTGGGTAGTAAATCTGTTCTCAGTGAGCTAAAAACATGTTAGATAATGGGTTGCTCGTGAGTTGTAAATCTTTTTTTAGTGAAGTGGAAACCTGTTTAACAAAGGGCTCTATATATCTTAACTCTGGTTTTAGTGTGCAGAAAAGTTCACGAAAGTGTTAGATTTGAGCGGCATATCTGATTTCAGTGAGGTAGGAATCCATCAGCTAATGGATTGTTTATGAGCAGATCTACATTCAATGAACTAAAAATCTGGAACAATAGTTACCTTGTATATAACGTACTCTATTTTCTTTATTTGAGTCAAATATTGAGTAAAGGTTTGCACGATTTGTAGACTTCAAATTAATGAGGTAGAAAGGGCTTGTAGAATTGTTAAAACCACACTAGAAATTTCCAGTGTGGTTTTGAGTCTCTCCCTAATAAAGTAAAACTTGGTACAGATGCATACCAATAATTTTGGAGGAAAAAGATAGCAAAATTATTGTCAAAGATTTTTTTTAATCCTGCAATGAAATATAATTACTAAAATCTCTCAGCTGGATTCCATTTAATAATTTCTATATAATTGCATATAGTTAAATTAAAATGGGAATCAAGGAATTTTAGAATTTCATATCTTCCTGTGAATGGAATCATTGGTGTCAACCTGTCTTACCGCTGCTTTCTCTGTTATAGGTATCACTGTCAGTCAAATACTTCCACTATATCAAGCAGCCTCATGAACTGACTCCTGTTTCCAGTGAGAGAAAACCACATGCAGACTGGGGAAAGGAAGAATATGTAGTATAAAAATACCAGCTTAAAATGAATGCCTCAACATGAAGAAAAGGGTTTTAAAACACATGAAGGAGAACAATAAACTAACATATATGGGGATGTGAAATCCCTTCTCATTTACAATGAAAAAAACAACTTAAGCATTTCCAGAAAACAAACACCACAGTTCACAAATACATCTCAAGCATATACAGTACGCTTTTTGCAAGGATACAAAATTTCATCTGACATTCAATTATTCAGAGTGCTGACTCTGCTAATGAAAAAAGAAATTGGGCATATTAAGATTACAAGTAGAAACACTTCCTAACAATTTCTTAAAACTATAATTCTCAAGTACGCTTTATGGAATGTCTTTAGCTCTTGTACAACAACCTATTATAAAGTAATGAGGAATACTTTATTGTTCTTTTAAAAAACCAATTTGTATCTGCACTGGTGCTTCACCAGTATTCCTTTCTCTTTGTCTGTTTAAAATGTAAAAATTTCTAGTGGTTTTCCATGTCGTACTTAGTTAATCTCTTTCAGAGAGAGAACACCAGAGTTACCCTAGTGCTTGTATGTCACCACTGCGCGTTTCTGTAAGCTGTTTGTCCCTTTCCAACAGCTACACTCAAGTCTGAATCCCTAGGTTTTAATGCTTTCCTGTGAGTAATGAGAACATCCTGACAACATTGCTTAGTTTCTATTTACCGTATCTTACTACAGATATCATTAATTCCTCTAAAATATGCATACATAAAAACTCAAAGTAAAAAAAGAGGTTTTGTAACACATTTGAAAAATGCTCTTCCATTCATTAGTGTCAACAGTTTTCATGACCACAAATACTTTCCCAGAACCACAGTGCACAGGCACATAATGATACAATTACCCAATGTCAGTTGTAATATAATACTTTGTCAGTTTGCAGCTGTTTAACTTCTTCTTTTCTAAAAATATTTCTATTAACATGCAACAGCAAAGGGTGATACTTTCCACATCAAACATGTTTCTATTTTTCCTAATCACTGTCCTTGGTCTGTTTATTAAACCGACCCAAACAAATAGCTAAATGTAGCAATGCCATGGGCAACACAACATAAACCATCAGAAATTCAGTGAGAATTATCCACAACATAAGGAGCAAAAACTATACAGCACTTGAGATATTCTGGAAAACAGTTACTGAAATGAGTTACAGCCTCCAAAAAAACCCATCAGTACTCAAAAAAGAAAAGGAAGAGAAGAAACACAGTACATATATGCTTCTGAAAACTGACTACAGATGAATGAGGTTTACTCTATATTTTAGAACAACTTAATTGGAACAGAAATGAAAGACCACAGAAGTTTTTAGAATTTAGATTTTTGTAGCACAGATTTTTGGATGCTTAGCATTAAGGATGTATTTCGCACAAGTTCACAATCAGATTTTCCTTGAATTCTAATTTCACCATGATAAACCATGATAACCTTTTACATACTGTGTTAGACTTCATTGGTAAAGATCAGTGTGAGATCCTTGGAAGATTACACTGAGACCTCAGCTGCAAAATAGGTTCTGTGTTTTGTCCTGCAGATTTTGGTGATGATAAAGGTGGCAATTCCATGGTAACAGTGCTGAGTTTCAAGTATGCAGAGGCTAAAACCATGTCAAGTTTCATGCAACACCACACACTAGTGTGGTGAATGAAGGCATAGTAAACATGCAAAGCTACTGAATAAGTCTCTAGTAAAACTGCACAATTTTGTAAGCTGGAATTTGCCTCTGATTATCACTGAGCACAAGTCACTTTTCTTGGGCTCACTACACAAAGGGTGACTCAACTACACACACTGACCAGGGTCCTAACATTTTATACTATTGTTATGTCAGCAGAGGCATCTTACAGTACTTTGGTCCCACTAAATAGAAAAATAAACAACCAATAGGTTTGTGGGGTAAGGGGACTTCTTTCAGTTTGAAGCACTGCACACAAGGTGTTTCAACAGTAAAGTTCCTTAAAATCTTGGTAATACAAATTAAGCGGTGTCATTATCACTTCTGTTTTCTAGTAGTATGCTTCACACCATCGTAGGATTGTTATAAAATACTTTTGACTTGGTAATTTCAAAGAAAATGTCTAAATGTATGTTATAGGGATAAAATACAACGATTATGCTATATGCTTAAGTATGGTAAAACTTTATTGACATTTTTTACTCTATAAAATCAAGTGATTATCAACTTTTCATTTAAAGTTTATTTAAATAAAATATGTATTTTTAAAATATTTTTTTTACTTACTTTCAATTAGTACTTTTCTGCCAGCCCAGTTGTCTTTAATAACTTGTATATTTCCAAAGTGCGCATCACTGAAGAATATGCGATTTGTACCTCTTCCTTTCAGACTGTAGTCAAAAGCAAGAGCTATCACATTTTTGAAGTACTCTGGATTTTCATATGGCCTTACTGGTGAATTCAAGTTGGTTTCATCTGAAAGATGTATACTTTTTAAAATTGTCCTTCCGGAGTACAACAGGTAACCTTCATGTCTCAGACAAGTAATTCCATCTTCGGCAAGATACCCATGTGCACAAGCACATGTTCTCCGTGTATTTCCCCGATAAAGGCAAAGCTGATGACATCCACCATTATTCTTGGCACAAACATTAGTACCTGTAATAAAAAAAAAAAAAAAAATGTAAAATATCTATCTTTTATAATACTACACTTAGCTAGCTTAAATAAAAACATAATTTTATTTGTTCTACGAATCTTTCTCCTTAAACTCCTTTTACAATACTCACAAGTAAAACAAAGGCTAAAATAGTAAAGAATTTAACTTCAACCACAACCTAAAGACAATTGTAAAGAATACAATTACTGAGAAAATAGGCGTCCGTTCCAATTCACAAGAGTACACATTTTACTAATAGCAAATTATAAAATGGGTTATTCCTCTATAATCAGCTGAAGACATAGAGACTGTTTCAAGTGCTTTGAAAATTTATTTTTTTTAAAACACCTGTTACTGGCAAACAGTCAAATGTAGATACCATCAGCATACAGTACTGTTTTTAGACAATTTCTATCAAAATGAAAACATACATATTGACAGGTACAAAGCTGTGTCAATCATGTTCCCTGTTTTTAATAAAGACATTTCCTAATGTTTTGTTCTAATTTACTTTAAGTCCTGGGTTTAAAAACTTACTCCCTGACAAATGCATACCATTAAGAAATCATTGTCTAATTAGTAACTTCAATTACTTTAACTACGCTTGTTACAAGGAATATTTAAAATTGCAGTAATTGTCAATAATTCAGAGTTATTTTACTTGGTCTTTTTTGGACTATGTATGAATTACTATTACAGTTAGTTTAGATAATTTAGTTTCTGTGTCTGACAGCACTTTCCATATAACAACTCAGCTCTTTCAATAGAGTAATTTTCCCATTTCTGAAGGTTTTCCACATAAAAAGGAGAAGAAAACATTTTAAATGGATTTTTTTCAGGTAGAAAACCATAACAATTTTTGGGGAATACGTAAGGTCTGAAGGTACTGTTTGCATTTTCTAACTGCTGCATTTCAAGCTGAAGATATTTTCAGGAAAGAACAATGGGGGATGAGAGCTAACCTGCTCTTGAAATTAAAAACACTGAGTTTTGTGTTCCTAGGCAAAACTACATGAGACATGTTCCTCTACACTTATGTAAAAAACATTTGGAGATTTAGCTGTATATATTTTTACATTTGGTTTGTTTTAAAGATTGTTTATAGTTTTATTAGGCTAGAAAAGTTAATATCTGTTTGGAAGGATGAGAGGTTGAGAAGAGAAAGGAAAATACAAAAAAATATTCTGAAGATTCTAAAATCTCACTTCAAAAATTTCAATGCTTCCACAGTACACCAGCTGGAAATATCTTTTAAAAAGGCCAATTCTGAAACCAGTGTAGTTAGGACATATCCTTGCACAGATGTAAAATAGCACTGAAGGATAGGAATCCACTTGCAAATAGCACTGCAGGACTGACTCATCACAAAGGGTAAAACAGGTGTTTGAAAAAAAAAGCATTAAACAGAATGAGAACAGGTTGTTGGGTTTTTGTTTGGGTCATTTGTTGATTGGTTTGTTTTAATAATGGAAGGTCAGGAACCTAGCTAATTGCATATTTTTTTTTTTAAACAGTGTTAACTACTTCTAGTTCAATGAACTTAAAAAAAAATATATAATAGTGTGATATAGAAAAACATTCCAGAAACATTTTTCACCTGTTTTTTTCCCTTTTGTCCTTCTGGCTCACTGACATCCCCTCCTAAAGACATTAACCATTTGTACCCTAGTAAAATTTGAAAAACGTATTAAAAAATCATTCAGTTATGTTTTTCAAACTAACATCAAAAGATTTTTAGCCTCAGTAACCGTTTCTTCTACTCCTAATGTGACCAAGTCTTTAAAGCTATCAATAGAAATCATTACATGTAAAGAAGAATTGTTTTATCCCACTGTTCTGTTTTCCTAATTCTACAATACAATACCCTTCCAAGCAACCAGACATTAACTATTTGTAGCCTAGTTAAAAGAAACAACAGATTTTTGTGTGGATTTTATTTTTATCCACAAAATATGATGCCCACAGTCCTCCAAAATTACATGCAGAAATCCTTAGTAAAATTAATATGCATATTTTTGCAAAGTAATTTTCAGAACTATTTAAAATTCCCCATTAAAAACCCCCAAAAAGTTTTTCTTTTTATTAAATATGTTTTCTTTCAAAATGCAGATTTATTTTACATGATCTTTGAGTATGTAATGCTGTGATTAAATCAACTTTTGAGCACTACCAACACCAGAGAAATATTTGTATGAAAAAGTTTATCTTGTGTTACAGCAACTTTTTTTTCCTCTCTTTTTGAATTTATTTATGGAAAATTTTGTCTGGATAACCTGGTAGCAGTTTGTTCTGAGGAAGTCATCATTAATTGTTGTAGACGTCTAACCACCTTTGCTCACTAAAATAAGTTTTTCAAAGTATCTTCAAAACCAGAATTTTAGGAGGAAAAAGACAGCTAAAAGCAACAGTATTCTTGGTCAAAGGTAGTGGAGAATAAAATTTAACCATCAATTCTACAAATCAAAGGGATTAAATTATAATTTTTCTCTCTTGAATTTGCTAAACAATTTGAATATACAGGAAATCTGATTATTTACAAAGTTTCTTCCCATGCAAAAATACCAGGACTGAAAACCAAGTAATTACAGGAAATAAATATTTGAAACACAGAAGATTGGAATTTCTAGCTGTGAATAAAAATTCTGGTTTGCTTTCCAACAGAAATATGAGACTGCCAGAGTTTACTGCTCTTTAAAGCACAGTTCAAGGTTCCTATCATTCCTAAGACTTTTACCTTTTTTTTTTTAAAAAAAAAAAATAAAGCCCACCACATCTGGAATGATAGGAAGTGGTTTGGGTTTAGATTTACTCCTTAAAACTCACAGAAGAATTTCAGTAGAATTTTTTTACTATATGTTTTCTTTAGTACATTAATTTTAGAATAAAAAAATACTTCAAGAGTAAAATGTGGAGATAAAATCAGTGATTACTTAACTTTTGGTATGCTTTAATATACATAAAAGTAGCAGGTGATATTAAAACAATTAATAGCATCCTTAAGAACAGCCAACCTTTCTCTCGTGCTCTATTAAAGACTTTCACTTCCTTCAGGTTTATTCCAAGGCCAGTCCTCATGGTCACAGCATCCGTGGCCTCATTCTTGTGGCCTCTTCTAATAGAGCCATTTGCATGTGCTCTGCCAAAAAAGTTGAAGATGTCTCATCAACAATCCTCAACTAATTCACACCAAACAAATGACTGCAGGGCAGTGGAGAGTTCACCTAAGAGAAGGTGAAGAAACCTGTTCTCATCTATGACACTGATATGCTTTAGCTTCCAGCATCAGAAATACCCTTTCTTTGGGAACTGCATAGGTTTCTGTGATCCATTCTGTGACCTTGCTAAGGAATGGCTAATCCTACAAAGGTGAAGCACCTGGCACTGAAATAACATTTTGAGACTCAAATACTTATGAAAAATAAATTACCTGTCAGACCAGTAGATGTAAGCTCCAAACACCGCGACTGAAAAGATATCCACATTGCTCCCTGACAGCACAATCTCCCGATTCCCTCCACTCTCAAGGTCAATTCTTTCTATCTTGTCGGTACGAGCATCACACCAATATAATCTATTTTCCTAAAGATTAATTTTAAAGGAAATATCAACAGTCTTGTCCAAGTATTTAATTGAGAGTTATTAAGATTGCATTAAAAGTGGAAGACCAGCTGGCTTTAATGAAACATAAGAAGTACTGTACACTTTAACATATATGGGAAGACAGAGGAACTAACCTCAAAATCGATGGAAATCCCGTTAGGCCATGCAATCCCCAGGCTCACAAGAACCACCTTCTCAGACCCATCTAAGTGTGCCTTGCCTATGCAAGGAGTTTGTCCCCACTCTGTCCAAAATAAATACCTGCAACGTTGTAGAAATTACCAATTAAAATTTAGCCTCAAAGTAAGTATTGAAAGTATGCAATACTATAATTCAATTGCAAATAAAATGCACCACTACCAATAAATATGCATTTAAAAAAACATGGTAAAGGTCATGTCTCTAAACAACTTTAAGCAAATAAATGTATTATAACGGTTTCATGGAACACTTTGTTGAGAGATTTTTTTGCTAATGATATATATAAAGTAATTCTGAAAACTGTATTTGAACAGTCAATATGCAATTCTATTCCTTAAAGAATTCAGCTTTGTCCTTGGAAAAATAAAAGCACATTAAGAAAAAAATTGCATCTAATTACTAACAAATGTGATAATACAAGATATCTAACTTAAAAATGTTTTAAATATGTAGCAGTAAGGAGCATTATGGGAAATGGTAGAGCAAAAGGATTTTAATTGGGAAGAAAATATTTTTCCTACTCTCCCTAACGCTCGTGGGAAGAATCTACATCTTACTTCTCTAGCTTTATGTTACTGTGTACTTACTGGCACAGTAACATCATTATTTTGGGATAAGATGCTAGGTCAATCTTCTGCCTTGACCTACTTCTCAATCTACTGCTTTAGGTATAGCAAAATGAGGCCGGTTAATCTATACAGAGCACTTCCTTTACTGAACAGAAACCTACAGAATAGCTTTAAGTAAAGGTCTATGTGTCTACAAACATATATATGCATGTATATATATTTGTGTTAAAATGTATTATAACATACACACTATATATATATATGTATTCTGAGAAAGAAATTTCTTTCTAAGATAATGTAGAGACCCAGCATATTACTCATCGCCTGAATAATTTTCATAGCTAATATTCATAAGAGCACACTAAAACATTGTTTAGTAATATGCTGTACACAAAGGGAACAGAACACATAAAACCATTCTCTGTTGTTTTCTCTGCATGGAATGTATGTTTGAGTCTGGTTTGAAAGGTTACAGAAATCTGCTGTGCCTTACTAACCAGTTCCACCCCGGAGTCGGGTAGTATTATTATACCAAAAGGTTGTTAAATAGCTGTATGTGATTGCATGACTGCAGATACATGAAATAAAGAGGGATAAAAATGGGACACAGGAGAACAAACATGGATATTATAATGAGCTCATAAAATGTAGCTTCTGAAACAATGCCTGCCTTACTTTGGCTCTAACTGTAGGGCGTTCAGGCTATAATGAAAATGAATTTGTTTTTGTACTTCTTGACATAAACATTAATATGAATACTAACTATATATACATTAGGAAATTGAACTGCTACATTAGCTAAATATAAAATATGTTTTGAAAATGTAAAAATAGACAGTATTAGGTAGCTGGATATCCAAAATCACTGCTTAAGTTTAATACAGCTTTGACCAGATTACTAACAGCACCTCTAAACAGAACTGAACTTGCTTTCAGGTGTCTAGTCAGAGGTACTTTCTTAACACAAGACATCAACTAAATAATTACTACAGAAAGGCAGGCATTCAATATACTTGAATTAAACATTTCATGCTCTTTCCTTAGACCAGTTACTCTAAGAAAAAAAAGAACAAAACCAAACCAAAACCAACACTTAAAAATTATTATTAGCAGGTTAAATGAATCCAGAATCCTCCAAAAAAAACCCTGAATAGCTGCCAAAAATGTAAAGCAAATTAAAGCTCCCTTAAAGGATTAATGATTATAAATATATTGATCTATAAATTAAAAGAGCCATTAACTAGTATAGAAAAACTTGATCTTCCTTTATCTTCTTAAAAGGTCTGGGAACTACCACCTAAAATACTTGATTCCTGGACCTTTTTAGGTAGCAATATGCTACCGACAGATTTGGTGTGTATACTGCAATGCTAGAATAACTACATCAACTTCTTTCAGAACTATCCAACATATAATTTACATAGCTGACATAGAGATGCAAGTAATGGAAATTTGATGCCGGCCTAAAATCCTCACAAAAATGTCTTTGGAAAAAATTAAATCAGAGTTTAAACTCCATACCCCCAACCCCCCCAAACACAAATTAAATTCCCAAAGTTTTTTGAATAAGGTATCTTCAAAGTCTAAGAATTATTTCAGTATGAGCTTAACTCCATATTTCAATCACAATTCTGAGCATGATCAGAAAACTATTATTTCATTGGGGAGGTGGGGAACAAAGTCAGCCAAGTGTATGTTTTATGAGTAAGTATACCTGATGAGGGACAAAGGCACTTCTCTGTATGACTACATTCTTAACTTTTGCCTTAGTAACAATAAATTATGTTACCAGTCAGCTGAATGCTGGCTGCTTCTCATCTTGGTATAACTGGCAGATTCAACGAGATCTAATAACTGCTATTTTCGTCTCTATTCTTATAGCTGTCAACTCAAGCTCCAAGAGAAATGAATGTGAAGTCAGGGCAAGGGGGGGGGGGAGGAATACCTTTGAAAGTTTTGCCTCATAAAGGGAAAGAGATACAGCAATAACACAGAGGGTGAAAAAGCCTTAATCTTCCCATAGAAAGGTATACCATGTACTTCACTAGCAAAACATTGCTAACCTTCTGAAGTAACATGGACTGGAGACACCTCAAGATATCATTTTGCGGCACAATATTAGAGAGATATGTGATGCTAACCTACCTTCACAGAAGATACACCATTCTATTCAATTACTAATTTGTGGTCCTCTCAAGCTCCTATGTTTTCTTAAGCATTCTAAATGCATCCAAAACTAACTATAAAACTCAACAAGATTCAGACATCTAAGGAATGTTTCACAAGCGAGTTCATTTCTACAGTTAATATTTCTTTCTTTACTGTTTTATTGTTTCAACTGCAATAATTTAACCTCCAAATTACATTTTACCTACATGGTATTAATTACTGCTTTTTGGTGGCATTACACTATTCTATTCTAAGGTCTAAGATGATGGTTCCATCACATCTCTAAATATCCATTAACTTAAAAACAGGAACTGTTTCTTTTTAAATAATTTTGTTAATATTACTGGCTATTACTTCAGCTGAATATGTGCATACTTAACATTTTGGTAACGTAAAACTACGAACCGTTGAGTGAGAAAGCATAGTGTGAAAATACTGTCATTAAAATAAAAAAAAACACACGCTTTAGTAAAAAAGCAACTTTCCTATCAATAGGAAATATTCTGTCAAGGGTTCTGTATTTACTTTTCCCTATAGCAACTGTTAAATGCTGGATCTCAGCTACAACCCATCTTCCTCTCCAAATACTGCAGAAGTGTTCACTATACTTTTTATCATTTCTAGTTGAAAATAATGGATTTTATTTATATAATCCATATAATTTTAATATTTAAGTATTGTCCAGAGAAACTCCATCTGCTGCACCTAGTCCTCATGGACTGCATGGGAGCTTTTCCCTTCCTTTCATGTAAGGGGTGAAAACCTATTTGTGTATGTGTACACCAAACACACTGCATGCATGTTGAGGAAAATTACACTGCAAATTAACCATCATTTGGAAGAAACTTGGTCTACCTTTCTGGCCAGAAGAACTTTATTAGGCTTTTGTGTACTTACCTTTAAAAGTTTTTGTTATTTTTAATTTTTTTCTAACAAAATGCTATTCTGGTACATTAAAGACAAAAATATAATTACTAGTTCAGCCAGAGCCTGACTAGGATCTGAAGAAGATCCTACTCTGAAGAACAGTATTAATCCTAAACTGTGAGCAGATACTGCCAAGCAACCAGTGGTGCTATATGAACACAGCTGTAATGATTTGTGGCAAAGGCTATCACATTATGTGGAAAATAAAACCAGTTACTGCATTCACCTTCATTCTTCGATACATTGTTGCAATGCTCTAGTCTGCAAACTACAGATATCTAAGTCTAAATCCTCCTAGAACAAATCATGGCAAAGATCCAAAACGACACTTTGCACCACTGTATCAATCTGGCCTCAGTGAGAAGTCAGAAATCTTCATCACTATGGCTGCAAACTCCTCTGGGTAGAGACTGCTTTCCTGAAAATACTGAGCTGCTGATTTGATTGAATCTGGGCAAAATGAGCTACAGTGTCATCTCTGGGTTTGGGGGCAGTTAGTTGCTCGCATTCTTCATCAAGATTTTGATACACACTGTTTACTGCTTCAGTTTTAGCAGGGCAAGTGTAGCAGTTAAATCAACTAAGTCTTGAATATATGCTTTTTCCTGAGAATGTATATTTCCTGTTCCCATGGATAAAAAAAAGATGGGAATTCTTCGCACAATTTACTGCTTCAGTTTTACATGTAGCGCTGCTAATAACCATTTTGGAGCTGGAAAGTGACAGAACATTCTCTCTCTCTGTTAATGCTGCAGTGTAGTCCCTACTCTCAACAAACAGTTGAACAAATACAGATGTTATTTTTGACAACCCTTCCTCTTCCCCACACGCTTCATCTCACATTACTTTCAGCTACCTTGGGCAATCTCCTTGGTTGTTGTAGTGGGATATTACACGATACTAGGTTTTATAACTACCAAGGATCACAGTTTTCTACAATTTCATCATGACATTGAGGTCTTCATTAGCTAATGTCACTTCCTCGGATCTGCTGGAAATTTAAGAACAGATTTAAGCATGCTTCCAAGCAACGTCTAAATTTTGGTTGAAACGATGCCTTAGAAAATGAAAACTGTTTTGCAAAGAAAGTACGGTATGTCATGCATACAGAGACCAATGAAAAAACTCAACATATGACAAGAACAACACTTCTTTCCACCCGTGCTTAGTGACAGTACAATAGTTTCCAATACGATACATTTTGGTTTTAACTGCTTATCCATTAGAACAATGGCCTTGATTGACCTATCTAAGAGCTTCAATGCTAGCATGCAAACTTTAAAAGAAATGCAAGTAGCCATGGACATGTTACCCTTTTTCTGGGTGTACCGCAATAGATCTTGGCTGGTCCAAACCCTGGGATATAATAACATATCGGAATGAGCCATTGAGCCTGGCAACTTCTATTAAGTTGAAGCCATGATCCGTCCAATATATGTTACCTAGGAAAAAATACATTTAAGTTACTGGAAAAAGAAAAGACTACTTGAAAAGTGTTTAAATCTTAAGTGCTTAAGTTAGGACCAGAAACTAACTGCTTTAATTATATGTGTCTTTTATTTGCAATTTTAAGGCTTACTCAGCCTTTCATTTTAAAGTATACACTTGTATTTGTGGTTGTCCCAGTTGAGACTGCCCATCTAATAAATAGCATCCAAGATATTTAAGTATTTTTTCTGTCTGTAGTAACACTGCAAAAACAAGTGGTTGTATCTTCAAAGAAAAATATCCAGATGTTTAGAACATTAGAAATTAGCGATGAAAGCAAATCAAGTTAATCTTGAGCTGAAGATACAAGAGTGTACTGGCAGAAATCATGACAAGTCCTGAAGTAGGTGAAGACCTACCTGCTATCCAGTCCACTGCAATGCCTTCAACTCTTCCCAAACCATTTGTAACAATGTCTTCTTTCCATGTTTGGTCTCGTTTAGATCTGCTAATTTTGTTGAAACCCATGTCTGTCCAATAGATTGTATCATTCCCTATAAAATACATAGCAAGGATTCTGAGACTAATTCAGTTACTTCAGTCCAAGTATCCACATCAGTAACTGTAAAAGCTGCCAATTATAATTTTATTAATAACCTTAGATTAAACAAAAGAATGGTATCAAAACTATCATCTTTAATTACTCATTCTTTTTCCTTTTTTAATTTTATTTAAAATGATTATATCAGAATTCCAGGTTTTCTGCTGGTTGTTTAGTACTGCACATAGAACAGAACAGGGACATAACAGGTGGAAGCTACTACCATTGTTAAAACTCACAATAAATATGTTGTCTTTTTTCTTTTTTTTTCTAATAGGATAATGTTTGAAAAACATATCATTTTGTTTATTAACCCCCCATTCCAAAATACTCAGGAGTCTGAAAAAACGCAGTGTAAAACTGCCTTTACAGTCTTTTCCTTCAGTAATCATACAGATTGATTTTTGGCAGTATAAAATATTAACTAGAAAAAAAAATGTTGCATTTGAGAATGATACACTGAAAATAAAGAATTTACTCTAACCACAATTAATCTTTTATTTTAAATGTCCTGACAGCTTTCAGTGAGTCTTTTTTGGTGCTTTAAGGCATTTCAGCTGTCTTCTCTGCCATTCTGCATACAAGGTGTAAGAGAGGGACCATTATGTAGTCTTAAGAGTACAAACCTATTTTCACTGACCACTTAAACTTGTCAGCCAGGCTGACAATGTGGAGTGGCCAAAGCACAGACATGCATTTCTTTCTGTTCCTACAAAGTACCCTTAAAAAGGAGATGGGGCAAACAAACTGATGACTCTCAAGCAGAATTATAAGTATTTCCATTGACAGAGCTCTGAGTTAACAATGCAGATATTCTGCAACCCACATTCTGGTTTCAAAGTCATCAGCTGGGGACCTCCCCAGTGGGCTGTTTTGCTTGCGAAAGACATTGCTTGGAGATAAACAGTATTTGTTCCTTCTTTTTTTTCCCACACTTTATATATCTGCTTCAAATTCTGAAAGAGTGAGAGAGTGTGTGTTGCTTATTTATATACTATACATATTCATATATATAAATATATATATACACACATAGAAGTGTGTGTGTGTGTAAATATATATATGTATGTATGTATAAAAGAAAAAACAAAACTTAGACAGATAACTCAATTTATAGAACAAACCAGTTTTGTATGCTCAAGAACCCTAGCCAAACGACAAATTCTTACTTCAAGTACCTCTAATATATAGATTGATTATCACATATGGGAGCCATGTATTGTGCTACTTATTTCAAATAAGTACAAGAACTAGATGGATATTAATACTAGCTGCATATACATTCAACAATAAGATACTGATCTACAATTGTGTGCAAGTGTATGCTGAACACCCTTCAGTGGAATACAAGATACACAAAATTACTAAAAATTCTCATCTGAAAATATCTATTATGTTTACCAACTGGATAAGACATTCTATAAGTGAATTTTATGTATTTCATATTCCACTCTAATTCACCTCCATAAAAATAAACTATTTTGTATTCGTGCTATGACTATTTAAGTCAGCCATGTGAGCAAGAATCCACGTAACAGCTTAGAAACTGTTGTAAGAAACAAGAGATCTCTGTGGTTTTACTTCCATGACTGAATCTTAATGTATATAGCACAAATGATTTGGTAGTCTTGTCATCTGAAAGTAGTAGTTTTCAGTAATTAAAAAATTCAAACAACTGAATTACCTGGATTTGCTTCCAGATAGTCACATATTAAAGAGATAAAACCAATCTTTTTTTAAAAAAACCTGTCTCTCTCTTTAAAATATATAATTACACAAAACAGCCATTAAAAGTCTATCTAAATTACCAATTTACTTCCTGTAAAATGCAGTATTTTATGAAACGGCTTTGTTTTGCTAATGATAAACATTTCCTTAATACACAATATATTTGACCTGAATGTAAATAGGTAGAAAGTAACTAATAGTTACATACATGTACAAACATGAATGGTGAGGACACAGAAAATCATGGAGATGTGCAGATATAACTTCAAGAGATACAAAAATACTTCCCAATAATCAAGGAAAACACATTTCCAAGATAAATATTACAGGAAGTGTGGTTTTAACATCTGTCAGATTGGATTTTTATTTAATTGGTAGTGTTCCTGTAAAATGATCAGCATTTTAAAGCAGAATATATTGGTTCTACAAACAAAAATTATGTAAGTAGTTTTGAGACTGGAACTAACCAGGGAAACTCAAGTAATATTTTCTGTATTGGAGGAAGTCCACAAAGTACATGCAGTTCACTGCTTCTAGAAAGTATCCTTAATAGTAAATGATAACAGCTTGAGTATGCAAAGATAATAATTACCCAACCATACGCTGATACTAAACCTCAGCTAACACATCACTTCCTTAAAATGATATTCTTTTACAGTCTTCTGTCTTACTTGCCAAAATTTTGTATCCTGAATTAAATCTTCATTAAACATAGCTATATACAGAGAGAGCATACTATACTCTTTTGCTGTACTGTGTGAAAGTAGCCAAGGAATTTGTTGTCAACAAACTAATAAAGATCCCTCTCGGTTTCAAATACAAATTTGCTGAATTTTGGTTCGCACTTGGATACAGATGCTATGATCCAAACGACAAACACCCTTGATTTTATGGATATGGCAATTTTTATGGGTTCCTTTCTATTAATAAACAAAGTTCTCTGTATCTCAATAAAACATGGAGTAACATTCTCAGTAAGACTCAACCACTGAAGATGCACGCCATGCAGAAGAAGCCAACACAAATTCAGATTAAGCAACTGGCCTTTATTTTGTTGTAGTCTGTTCACTTAAAAAAGTGGGTGACATTTTCACAGATCTGTGTGTCAATGCTGTCTCTGTCAGGTAGCACTATTAATACCGTAATCGCACAAACCTGTTTTGTTTTCCTAATTACTTCTGAAAATGACACGGAGATGGAAACTCCCTTCAGCATCTGGTTCCTGAAGTCAGTTCTGGCTTCAAATAGATGGAAAGAAGGCCTATACTCAATTTGGTGCTTTCAGTATCTATTCTATTGCCGGAATCCAAAGAGAACTACTACCTGGACACGACAGTCACCACAAAATGAGAAACAACTGTCTGCAGCTTCATGCAGCTTCTGCAAACATTTTAATAAGTGGCAAGTACTAGTAAACATGGCCTCACATTGACGCCTACAGTCTGCAGGCAGCTTATCCCTGAAAATTAATGCAATTTAATGCATTAGTATTTTGCCAGTAAAATCCTGTAACTCAAAATTCAACATATGAAGTATTTGCTGAATATTAACTCTTAGTCTGTAAATGTTCAAAATGCTTATTTTGACAAAGAGAGTAAAATTTATTCTCCTCCCACCTATACATACCTTTACGTACACCACAGATACAAACACCTGGAGGAATAATGATGGCATGAGTATGAGTGGGACAGACAATTGAGATGGAAGTGTGGAAAATATGTGACAGAACACGTCTGGGTTCCCAGCTCCCATTAAGTTCAGCAAAACTCAGTGAGGGACTGGGAAGACTCTGCTTTTCACTGAGACAAAATCTTGCAAATCTTAAACCGTTTCTGAGATTAACTGCTGCAGAACTGAAAGGAGCTCAGCAATAACACTGTATTATTTAAAAAATATCAACAATTTTAACTATCAGCCCACCTTTATGGAGGCTTTTTGTTACTAATGAAAACATTAATGTTACTGCTCTGTATTGTACTTTAGACAGAAATGTTACTCCTCATTAAGTAGTTTGTGCCCTCCAAATCAGCAGGAGTTAGTGTCTCCTGATGAACATAATCTCTTTCTTACAGACATAGTTCTACCCATCAGTTTGAAGACCATCATTCTGACACTATACACAATGTTCTCATTTCTTCAATACTTAAAATGCCCTTAACGCCTCAAATACAGTAGTGTTTCTCTGCCACGCAGATTCTCCTCCAACCAGACCACACTTAAGCACACAGTACCTCCCACCATTTGAAATAATGACTTCAAGAAATGCAAACCAGATATTAAGGTAAAAAGAACGGTGAGCTTCCTGGAACAATTTTAAGAGGAAAAAACCAATGAGTATTTGACTGACATACTATCAAAAAGTCTTCTGCAGCTTCAGAATCAATGTGATTACCTTTAACAATACCAAAATGAAAGGCTACTAGGATCACACTCAATGTTATAAACCTGCATCTTAAACAACACTGGCAACCCCACTTCCCAATGACTTCTGAAAAATTCTAAAGGACAAAATTACTCTTGGTGTTCTTTAATGAAAAGTTTGAAGTACCAAGACTCAGGGAGATAAAAGGTGTATTTATCTTTAGCTCTTTCATGTCTGCAAAAAATATTGCCTAAGTCTTTTAACTATAATGCACTACACTGTAATTTAGCCACTTTGCATACCTAAACATTACTGACAGTAGATCAAAATTTGGGAAAGTTTCACAATTAAGAATGAAATGCAAGCAATAGTCAATAATTAAAAAAACTCAAAATAAAAACTGAAAGTACCTCCATTTTCCCCTCTGAATCTTATTTGATGAGCAAAGGTTTTAGGAATGAATTCAGAGAATTCAAGGTAGGGTAAAAAATGAGAAAAAACAATTGCTTAAGCTGAAATGTAGTTGAAAGCTGTATCGTAACTTTTTATAACACAGTATCCCCTTGTGATTTCACTGCTAGAGATGATTTACATTCATGTTTAGCAATGCATTTGTCATTGTCAATCCTACTCATGTTTCTTGTGCTGTAACTGATTATCACGCAAGCTGGCAAACCTCAATTTCATCCTTCCTCAAATCTCATTTTTCCAAAAAGGTAAAAATTAGTACATGCATCTTATTCTTCCAAAATATTAATTTGGTATTGACTAGTGAAGTCACACTAAAACCAAACGTCTTTAAAGAAGGAGCTAGCATATCCTATAAGTAGGCTCTGCTAAAAAAAAACCACAACAAAAAACAAAAATCCCAAACCCAAAGAAAACACTAGATGAAAAATCCCCAACAAAATCCTACTATCAGTATTTTAGAATGAAAAGGTGAAATTTCAGATTTGTGTATTACATATCATAGATTATATTTTTTTAAGGTTAAGTATACCATAATAAAAAATACAATCCCTGGAAAGCCAATTGCGTTGTCTTAGTACTCTGTCACAAACACATGCAGCTCTGTCATCCTATGTGTTTCCAGGAATAGACGAAATCAGCTGTATCATTGTCTTTCTCACCTAAGATATGTGTACAAAGGCACAGGCTTTTAAGTGATTTTTTGTCTCAGTAGACTGTGACTGAACTATACCTATGATATAACGAAAGCTCTGAACATTAACTGTCACTACAAATATATATAAGCTGTCACTGCGAAAACATGCAAGTATGAGGGCACTGTAAAATGTTGCGTGAACTCAGAATTTTGCAAGGCAGAGCAGACACATGTCCTGGTTTCAGCTGGGATAGAGTTAATTTTCTTCTTAGTTGGTGCAGTGCTGTGTTTTGGATTTGGTGTGAAAACAATGTTGGTAAGGGATCTTTTTAGTTGTTCCTAGGCAATGTTTATACTCAGTCAAGGACATTTCCATTCTTGGGCCCTGCCAGGGAGAAGGCTGGAGGGGCACGAGAAATTGGGAGAGGACACAGCCAGGACAGGTGACACAAGCTAGCCAGAGGGATATTCATTACCATTGAACATCATGCTGAGTATGTAAGCTGGGGGTAGTTGGTCGGGGCCTGCTGGTCACTGCTCAGGTGTCTCATCAGTCAGTGGGTGGCCAGCAATTATATTGTGCATCACTTGTTTTCTTTTCTCACTTCCCTTTGGATTGCATTCATCTTCCCTTCCCCCTCCTTTTCATTATAGTTGTTCTTATCATTATTATTACTATTATCTTTTTTTCAAATTTTATTTTATTTTAATTATTAAATTGTTCTTATCTCCACTTTTGAGTTTTACATTCCTTCCCAATTCTCTTCCCCATCACTCGGTGTGGGGGACACAGTGACTGAGCGAGCAGCTGCGTGGTACCTAGTTGCTGGCTGGGGTTAAACCACGACAAGGTACAAGAGCATCAGTGGAGAAGGCAGGCCAAAAGGAGAGAAGATGTTAACGAACGTAACTCCTAACCTCTTAACAAAAGATTAGTGATGTCTGTGTGATGAAGTCAAACAGAACTAGCAGAAAAAGGTCTGTTTTTAATATGAAGGCATATATAAACATACACTTAAGCAAAAACTTAAGATCTCCAATGCTGAATTACAGGCAGAATTTGTTTCAAAATGACAGACAATGAAGTATGACAAAATAATTGTATGTTTCAGAAAGCCAATGTCTGTATGTATATAACATAGGTAACTTAAAATTTTATTTCTAAATTGCTCATTTGTAAACTAAATGGGTAACAAAAAAGCTTATAAGAATATCAGTTCAGAAGGAAGGCTGGTCAAAGAGACAATGGGTTAAAAATATAGAGATGACAACATGTTTTCAGGTCACTATTGGTCACAGATTTCTTACTTTCTTTAAACTAACCAAAAAATTCCAAGTGTCCCCGAAGATATTCAGACACCTTTTAGTACCAGTGGCAGATGTATCCAGTTACTTTTCTGGATGTATTGGCCCTGGCTGAGCCCCATAGCAGCCCTCATAGTGCTCTACTTATACTGGCAGCTAGAAAGGTGGTGATACCCCAGCAGGGTTTGAGCGCTGCTGAGCAGTGCTCGCACAGCACCAAGGCTCTCTCAAATATGCCCCCCTGCCCCCACCAGCAGGCTGGGGGTGGGCAAGATCTTGGGAGGGGACATAGCCAGGACAGCTGACCCAAAGTGACCACCGGGATATTCCATACCACATGATGTCTTCTCAGTTCTAAAAGCTAAGAGAAAGGAGGAACGTGGGAGCATTTGTTATTTACATTTGTCTTCCAGAGCCCTGCTTCCTGGGAAGTGGCCGAATATTGTCTGCTGATGCAAAGTAGAGAATAACATCTTTTGTTTTCCTTCACTTCCATGCACATGGCTTTTTCTGTTGCTGCATTAAACTGCCTTTACCTAGACCCACAAGTTATGGGGGTTTTCCATCTTCTCCCCTCCCTGTTCTGCTGAGAAGGTGAATGATAGAGGGGCTTGGTGGGAACCTGGCATCCAGCCAAGGTCAACCCACCACACAGGATCTAATAATTAGGTTTTGTCCTGTTTTTCACATGCATGCAAAACAGAAACCTCCTAATTTCATATGAAATTAGGCCAAACAAAAATCTGATTCCTATTTATACACTGCAGTGGAAAGGAATGGAGTGTACTCAAGATAGAAATGCCTGTTCTTGCAGGCTGTTAGAGCATCCACCTCTAAAAAGAAGAAACAGACACAGTTGTCTTGTATCCTGCAGTGAAGTGGCTGAGGTTTACTGGACAGAAAGAAAACTATCCCACTCAGCTGTCAAAACCACCTGCTAGGTACTATACATAGGACAAAAAATTCAGTAGAAAAAGTGTCATGACAGGAACAAACTTTTTTTCCTATGAAAGAGGAACTAATGAAACCTGCTCTCCTACAGATTTATGATCAGCTTCTGTAAAACCACCAGTTTCCTATTCAAGTTCTCCATGATGTCTCCTCTGAAAAACTACATGTACATAATAGATGGCTTTCTATTTTCTGTAAATAATAATAGCTAGTGGTTAACACTGTAACAACCAATCAACTTTAATTTCTTTAAATATAGTTTTAATTACGCAGAAGGTTTGAAAACTGGGGGTTGATTTCATTTGCAAGAATAGTATACAATATTTACGATACATACAATAAACTATACATAATACTTACCTGCATGGAAATCTATGCCCACAGCAAATGAAGTTCCAGATACAGGCATTAAAGCATCCATTTTATCATTTGGATCAAGAGGAATCCCTCTGATTCCTTCATGAACAGAATACATAAGAAATGATTCAATACCTATAGAAAAAATAAAATAACCAATTAGAGCACCTTCCCGATTAACAAGACTTGAGGAAGTAACAAGCACTAGACATAGCTCTCCAAAACTGCGCCATAGTTTTCAGCAATGAAAACTCCATCTCTTTGAAAAAACATCCATATATTATTATGGTGTATTTCTAATTAAATAATAAATGCAGTCTTATAAAGAGAAGGGAAACACTGTCCATTTCAAGCATCACCTTATACTTAGTGTAATTAGGAATAATGAAAATAAAACGAGTAGAAAATGTTTTTGAATTATGAGAAATTTAAGAATATTCTCTATTTACATCTGCAACTCCTGTACATGTTCAGCAAGAGGCAATTTGAAAGAACTTGTGTAGAAAGAGGACTCAAGACTGTAAACTGTCTTTTGAGGCATGGGATTCATCTCACATCATTTAGTCATGAACACTTCCATTACAGAAAACAGACAGAAATACATAGTTTTAGTGAGCAATGCAGTTGCTGCATTTTAAGTGTCTGTTTTCATGTTGGATTAATCACACTCCACGTGCACCTATTTCTGTTAAGTAGGAAGAAATTCTACTGCGCAGAGGTCTTGTTACGTAGTCATTCCAAGTTCAGATGAATCACACCTAGTTGTTGACAACCAAAATTGGAACAAATACTTCGTTGCCCTTATCTGTTCATGTATCAGAACATTCTTAAGATAAAAGGAAATTATGCAGCATTATGATACATAACTCATATTATTAAAGAATTTTAACTACCATACATAAATTAGTTCCTTTCTCTTCACACCAATTCTTTGAAAATTTCTTTCTGTGTAAAAAGCCAGCCAGTAGAAGACAATAAGAATGTGGACTAAAAAGTTTCAGGTAGAGAATCACAATTTTTTTTTCACAGGAAGAAGAAATCTAGCTAGCAAATAAAAAAGAAGAATACTGAACAAGTACATATGTACAGGATAGTGCTTGTCAGTTTTTAATCCATGAATTTTCAAGACAGAATAAAAATGTTTTTGACTCACGACCTCTTTTTAATTGAAGTGAAATTTAATCATAAAAAGATGTTATGATCTAGAAAGCAGCATATCTAGACGTAAAGGAGGAATACACTTCAAATAAAAAGCACGCACCAGTTTTAACATTACCCACAAGTGAATGTTACGAAAAATTGTAAAAGTAAAAATACTACTTTAAAAAGGAATAAAAAAACATTACGCTCATGTTATTGTCACATAGGAAAAGCAGTAAAGAAGCAGAAAAGCCACTTTTACGTTGCTTAATGCTGCCTCCATGTATACACTACTATTAACTAGATGAGGTAGCACTCCTTCATAGGAATAAATAATACTAAATATATACAACAGTAAGGCATGTTGACCATAAGGCTGTTTTGTATTATTCGAGCAAAATGTAAGACACTGGGTGTAAGCTATGTTTTGACTTTCTCCTCCTCAAATAGGCAAAATATTTATATATAAATAAATACATAATCAGGTCTTACTTTATATTAAGAGCAATGCAATAGGATGAGATACCCAACCTTACAGATACTGTAGCCTATAATTTAGTTTAAAAATAAGCTCCATGACCTTGAACAAATATGTACTGCTCTTGATGATGGCTCTGATGGTCTGATTTTCTGCCTACATTTTTAGAAGAAATTAAAAAGTATTTCTCAGTTTCCAGAAAGATCTATGCAGAACAAAAGAAAGAAATTAAAAGCTAAATTTAAATGCTGTCCTAACCACGACAGACATTTCACTGTTACTGCTTTGATCAAGCATATTAAGTATAGTTATTCAATTTGAAATTAATAAAGTTTATTTACTCATTATGGTGTTCCCATAAAATTGAAGTTAGAATAAATCCTGAAAGCCATTTTACCTTTGCATGCCATGCGGTTTTTTTGAAGGTTGTAGCCTACTGTACACACACAAGTCCTGGTGGTTTCTGATGTTGGTAAACAAAGCTGGGAGCATCCACCATTGTTTAACTGACAGGAATTGCTACCTAATACATGATAAGAAAAGAGGCAGAGGGAAAAAAAATTGCAATCCTGACTAAAACTGAGTGTTTGCATCATTTTTTTTTAGTATTACCAAACCCAAATTTTGTTCAGATAACTTCTCTGAAAAATTGAGATATGCATCAAATATTTCAGGCTATGCTACTATGCATATATTCTTCCATACTTCACTCTTACAGTATTTTATCTGCACGCTCAGAATAGTGGGGTTTTTTACTCTATTTTTTAAAATAACTCCATTTTCTGAAGAAGAATTTGCTTATTTTAAAGTAAAATCATATGATAAAACTGAAAATAGTATATTAAATCTGGAGTAATGATGATGAAATCTTACTGACATTAGCCTAGAAGGTGTACCTCAATCTAGACCACGAGCAAATCACTGATTATATTGTATCCATTCATCAAATGTTGTATTAACCTCATTATCTTCATGGACCGTTTGTTTTAGTATATTTAAGATACACTCCAACGTGATCTCACAGATATATGATCCTACTTCTTAATTACAATAATATTTACTTTTAAATAATAGATGAACATTTTTAATGACATTTAAACCACAAATTATACACAGTACAATAAACGCAGCTCAGAAATTTGAAGCTTCATGAAGAAACACCTAAGTCTACTAAGGCATGAGAGGAATGAGCTGATTACAAGTTACCAAGCCCATATGAATCAGAGCACTACTTGTCACATGTATCTCTGCATTCCTAATTTTGAAGTAGAAAGTATTTTTCCATCTGAACTCATATATGTTTTCTAAAGATCCAACCATACAAATGGAAAAGACAGATGAGGTTTCAAATTCTTAGGTATCCTCAGACAAGCAGACAAACTGTATAGTTAAAAAAATAAAAAATCTAGGACACCAGGTTTGGATACAGTAAAATTTGTAATTGTCCTCACATCATGTCTGCTCTCACGTCACCTTCATTTAATGAAATGCAAGAAGCACACAAAATATGCAAGGTTTCATTAAAAAAAAACCTGCAAGCGTAAAGCTGAATTCCATCTACAGTGTTTCAGTCTTATATCCCAAACCTCAACATTGTTCTCTGTAAAAATACAGATCAGTAAGGTGACATTTCACAACACACTGAAATTACAGTTAAAGTTCAGTAGTAGAAAAAGAACATTTTCTTTATTTTTTTTATTTTTTTACTTTTGTGCAATGTAAGATGCATATTAGTGCCACAGACACCAGACACTGCTACCATTTGGGTACTCATGAAGCTAACTGTATATCTCCATAGTAGGGAGTTCAAGCAGTTTAAAATGATAGAAACAGTACTGAAGGCCTTAATTTTTATTACTTACTGTTCCACCACATTTAAAACTAAGCACCAGGCTGGAGAAGCACCTTTGGTGTTTCCTAGATTAGGTAACATGGCAAGTGTTCCCAGAAGTTGCTCAATATGGAACTGAATTAATGTATTCTATGCAAAGACTACTTATTGTATTAAACAATCCCATGCTCTTTTGGTAACTTCTCCACAAAATGAAATAATTTGTTTCATGTAGATAAAATCCTTAACACTTTCAGCAGATGGAATCAGAAGTAATATCTCAAATGTTTCCATCTCTGATCTCCAAATTTGTAAAACTGTGTGCATGACCCCAAATTACACTTTTTCATATTATCTTAGCTCCCACTTTGTTAACTAAGTTTTAGCAGTATTAGCAATATTCCTGCCTCTTCCTGTTGTCTCACTTTTGATTCATACTGCTGTCACTCTGTCAATTTTGATGAATTAAAACAAATTGATAATGAAAACTATTAATGAATTCTCTCATAATACTAAAAATTTCAGTAATTAGAGAGCAAGTGCACACTGATATTTTTTAATTGAAAATTTTAAACTTAGATTCTCTGAAAGAACTTCAAATTTCACAATACTGTAAACTTCAGAAAACACCTGATAAATTAAAATACATCCAGCAGATATGCCAGATCAATTATCCTACTCTATACAGTAATATATTCAATAATAAAATATTTTATAGTATTTTACACTGAATTACAATTAAATAGATGCAGTCTAAGAGTTGGTTAAACATGCTTAAACTTTAACATACCTTGCTGGGCTGCTTTATCATACACTTTCATATGTACAACACCTGAAGTCTTGTTTCGCAGGACAGTTGGGTTTCTTCCATCTTTTTTGCTACAGGTACCAATCTGAGCTAAATTCTGGTCCGCCCACCAAAGCTTTTTATCTGTAAAATTTTCAATTTTCAAAAATTAAGAGGATCATTAAAAAATTATATAGAATTGAAACGCAAGGTGGGGAAAAAGCTTTTGAGGTTAATTCTCAGATCAACTTTAAGGAAAACTGCTCAAAGAATAAAGTCAGTTCCTTTATTTTAAAACCAGAAATTTTGGATTTGTAGATTTTTTTCTTAGGTGTAAAAACTGTATTATGCCCAAATTAACTGAAAGTTAGAGAACTTTATTCACAGATCATGTACTACTCCAACAAAGAGTTTATTCTCAAACTTTGTTATATTCATTCATCATGTACACAGAGATGACAGGAACTCTGGTTCCAGGTTTACATTACTTGCCTGGAGTATTCAAATGAAGCATGGCAATTACAATTAAAATAATTAAGAATCTTGTTACGGTCTTAAATAAATTATTGAAATTACCGACTTACATTGATAGCAACTTTTTCATCATAATTTACACAACATTTTAAAATAATAGAAAAAATGAGACATGCTATGTACATACTAGCATAAAACATCAAACCATCCTTCACCGATCCACACATGCAGAATACTTGAATTATAGTAGGAAGGACTTGTCAAAAATTTATGACAGAATTCTCACTTGATGCACATCTACAGTACATGCAACGCATTTTTCAAGTGTAGGATTTCAGGTGACTTCAGTCATGAAGATTTCACTTAAATGCAGAGAGGATACTAAGTGACAGGATAGAATAACTGAGTTTGATCATATTGCTGTGGACACATTGGTTAATGTGGAATGTAAAATTTAATTAAAAAAGAAATAAAGATACAAACATCAGTATTCATGTTAAGATAATCTTCACAAGAATTTAAATAAGAGTGTACGAAGGCAAGAAGTTTAAAAGAAATCTCAAGAAACTGAAAGGTATACATGAGATGTATACTGTCTCCTTCATTTCACTTACATCACATCAGGAAAATGTTCTTTTTTAAGCCACATTAACATAATTTAAATGTCAACACTAGGGATTACTTCAGTTTTGTTCAGAAATATACAACACTTACCAGTCTTATCAGTCTGTCATTTTGAGACTTTGACTCATAACCCGCTAGAACTAGTGAAAGCCTCTCCAATTAAAGAGTTTGCAAGTCTTTCATTCATCTAGCGAAAGCTAGTAAGATGCCTCAGTGTTAATGACTTATAAATTTGTTACGGTAATAATCTTTACTAGTTTTCCTCAATTCAGTATTAGGGTAGTATTCCCACCAAGTTTTGAATATTTCATGTTTCATGCCATCACTCCATATTGTATAAATGGGGTATAAAATAAGTCATAACATTCACAAAGCAGAAAGAAAAAATCAAAGACCACCTATCAGGAAACACAGCAGGAAGAAATGTTGCAAATAGAAGAAAAGAATATGAAATACACAGTTTGAAAACCTTCCTAGCAGCTGTCATAAAAAATTTAAATTCCATATTGCGAAAGTTTGGGAGACAGAGTAGGTTAAAATGAGGGGATATGAAAAGAACACTAGAGATATTCTTTACCTTGGTATTTCGTTATAATACTACACATATAAAAGGCCACAGTTAATAGCTTTAGTGTAGCTCTGAAGGATGACATCAAGATCATAGAACTGCTTTCTACCACAGCTATGTCCTGTCAGTGTTTCACTGAAGATGCTGAGCTGATGATGGAAAAGCTCTTTAGTATGGCACTGCTACTTTTAACAGCCATACTGTCACGGACTACAGTCAAATGTCCTACATCAGGGGTGCCCCCAGACTTCACCCTTATCTCACACCTGAGACTATCACAACTTGAGTATTAGGGTACTGACAGCCAAGATGTGCTTTTATGACTTGCCATGTGCCAAGAGAGAAAAAACCCCCCAAACTTTAAATTTCACATATGCAGGCACCAGCATTGCCTAGTCAAGGTGGAATAATTTGTTTAACACAAACTAATATATTCTACATATATGTATTCCATGACGTCCATGGCAATGGTTCAGTTCAGAGAAAACTAAAGAATGCACTGAAATAGTGGAAGTGTATTTCTGAAAGGCAAGCAAACTTTTGTCAGATCCAAAAGTATAATAAACATAGTAAGGATGCTTACTGTCTAATTTTAACAGACTAAACACTTGAGAACTTAAACTCGCTTCCAAAACAGGGACTCAGCTAACTCATAGCAACTGAATGTTCACAGTGAAGAGCTCCTTACCCAACCAATGCCAAGTCCTTCAGCTGTTTCCCTTATAACATAATCTGTTCATTTTTATCATAATTAATTTCAGCCAGCTTGTTCCCATTATTCATCAATGTCAATGGTTGCTGGAAGCAAAGCAAATCAGTCCTTTCCTGTCTGGGTGAGACTGAAACACAGAGCATACCGAACATACAGAAAACACTTAGGCAACGCTAACTCTTAATGTCATCCTTCAGACATTGCATAAAAGCATTACTTCAGTGGAGAACTTCCTAATGTTTCTAGCTGTAGATAAACAAACGCAATGCAAAGCACTGCCAGCTATTACTATCAAGTGTAACGGGAACAACAACCACCCATATTCTATTTTTCACAGTAAAAGCACGAGATACTGCTGCTAGCTTTTGATATTTTTTTTTAAACCATAAGAAAAATCAATGCACAGAGCTAATGCAACTTTTGTCAAAATACAGATTTACTTTCGAAGTGAAACTAAGAACACACATATGCCATCCTTCCCTGATGAACCCAAAAGCCACCCTATACAAAATCTTGTCTGACCGAGCCCTGCATCCTGCAAAAGAGCGGAATGATTGACTAGTTGAATCCCTTCAGTTTGCTGGCAGCCAGATGGCCATGCAGCACATGTGCTGGCCAGCACGTCACTTCATGTGTAGCTCCACAGTGGCAACAGCCTGCATTTTGTTTTGACACAAAAAAGATGGGGAATGGAATGGAGAGAAAAGAGAGGAGAAATTTAAGGACTACATGAAGAAAATGGGGTAGCGTGACAGCAGATTGTGGAACTGGGAATGGGTGCAGGCTCTACAAGTGGTTTCATGTACAGACATCTGTTGTGCAGAAGAGCAAGAGAGAAACTGGGGTGAGGTCTTGGGGTGAAAGACATAAGGTATTGCACTAGAGGTATTACGGAAAGAAGGTTATAGAGGAAAGCTGATGGTACCATGCTATTAAGATTCAGGAGACATGAAAGCAGTCTTTACCACTTACACTTTTGCTGCAACGACTGCTGATTTGAGGCTACTTCCACAGAAAGATGTAAATTAGAATGTCTAGCTTTATATGGAAATTCTACTGACTTTACTCTAGGGAAGAAATTAATTTTCACATGTCAACATAATTGCTTGTAATGATAAACCACATTCTTCATTAAAAGCAAATTACAATCAATAACTATGAAATCTTGAAAAAAAAACCCAAAACCAAAAACAAAACCAAAAGCAGACTTTACCTCCCAATTCATCAGAATATAATTATTAAACAGCTTTGACAGCAAACAAACTTTAGTAAACTAATGGCCAAAAGCTGACACAGGAACCATAGTCAGTCTTCTGATTTCAAGTCCTTAACACATTAGCCCTCACAATCTCGAGTATGCACAGACGTATGAGGTGGCATGAAAGTTCTTGGTTGCCAAGTTAACAGAGTCCGTAATACGTTTCACGGTGTCTGTTTCACATTTTCTTTGAATGTCAGAAACCCCTGCCTGAGTCTTTACTCCGGTCACAAGCCTTAAGCAGTATGATGACCTCCTTCCAACTCACTGGGGGCTATCAGTTTCTCTTGAATTAGTCAAGCCATTCAGCTTAGTGACTGTCTTAACACTCTGTAGCTAACCATTTCAGAAAGGAAGTTACGGAGTCTTATGTTCTGGATTTAAAATTATAATTCTGAGGATCCACAACTACTATTTTTCCTATATTCCTACCTAAAGAAGCTTAAGCTATTTTGTCAGTAAAATTTAATTAATGAAATAAAATGCAGTTCTGGTACTAGCCTTCTAGGAAGCCTCTGTAAAGAAAGAAGCTTTCAGTGGCCCATTTCTGTTATACTCTCTGAGTTAACAAAATGGTATGAACTCAAGTGCAAGCAACTCCCCCATCTGCTCTCAGCCTTTTGGAAAAGTAACTATTTTAAACAAACTGAACTAGCTAACATTTTAATACCATATTACCTCAGATCTAGATTTGACCAACAGTCTCAAAGGCAACACAACAGAGTTTTTGCGTGAGTGTTAAGTGTAACCATGAAAGGGAAAACAACAGAAAAAGGAAAATAGCAGTCATCTGAATTCAACTCTATCTTCTGTTTGTCACATACATTTTTAAACCAGAAAAATGTAAATGGCAGTATATGGACAGTATGACATGCTTAGGTTACTAACAAACTACTGCTTTCCAGCGAGTTACTCATTCACTCATGACTACATTTAAAGTATTAATTACTGTGAAATACAATCTTGCAGCAATGTTCTACATGAAGAAAAAGTACTAACATCTCTCTTTTTTTACCTCCAAATACTTCTGTATCTTTTAAACATCCTAAATTAAATAATTAAGTGGGGCAAGTCTGTATAATTGCGAGTTTTACATCATCAGCATTTTCATTTTAGACAGAAATAATTATTACTGTCGATGAACCAACAGTAAAACCGTAGACTGAGAAAACTTCTAAATTTCAGGAACACTGCATTTCCAGCAAATATTGTGTATTAACTTCATTTTAACTTCTTTTCCTTTTCAGTTAAACGAGGTATTGCCTATGCTGCAGGTTTGATACTTTATAGAGCCAGACAGTTGAGTGTTCCATGATGAAAACTGTAGATCTGAAAAATCATTTCCATTGCAGTAACTGTAAAAAGTTACTGCACAAAAGAAAACAAACTCTGAAAGTATCAAGGAAAAAAAGCATTTACTGAGCAGTCTTCACAGGTATATGATAGGACAACCACCTACAGAAGACAAATATTCTGAATATGAAGACTTAGAGACATAAATGGAACTCTCAAGGGAAACCTAGGTAAAAACATAAAGGAAATCTACCATCTTATGCATGCAAAAATACTAGAATTGACTGAAAGAGAAGATCACCCTGTGATATCAATCTGTTAAATGAGTAGTAGCTTACATCTGATGGTTCTTTCATCAGACAATCCTTAGAACAAGGAGTTCCTGTGCTCAGCTTTGGTGTTGGGATTACAGTAAAACAGATATTCTTATCTCACATGAGAGTGACTATGTGATATAAACCATAAGGGAAATCATGGGAATGTGACTTTTTTTTTTTTTTTTTTCTGTGAGATTATGACCCACAATAATGAATTACCTATCCTAGAAGTTTAAGCTAACATTTTCAATTAAATGACTGTATGTGAAGAAGTGATTACAGCCTTCAAATTCTCTATTTGAAGGATATAAAATCAAATGAAGGACATTTATCCTCAAATCTGAATGGCCCATTAAATAATTTTTGTAATGACTGCTGTCTTACACATGGAATACAAGAACTTACTGATTTACACATCCATACCCATCCATAAAATGGCTTTGGTTTTGTTTTTATTTTTTGGGGGTTTGGTTTTTTCTGTTGGTTGGTTGGTTGGTTACAAAAACCCCAAATAACCAAGCAACCAACTTTGCATATTCTTTTACAATGAGATGAAGGCATGTCATGTACTTTATCAAAAAGTTAAATTACTAATAATTTTCTACACCATTTTATTAATTTCTCCCTTTTTGTATTAGTATGGAGCCAAACCATTTCTACTTCACTACGTTCCACCATGTACCTCTTTTGCTTACTAAGCTATTAAATGAGACTTGAAGCTTTCATATACAGTTAACAGTATCTAGCCAATTTCCTTCAGTGGTGTTGGAGATGTCAAATCATAAGAGTTCTTCTGCCTTCATGACAGAAAAAACAAAAATCATTACAGCATAAACTCATTACTAATCCTTGAAGTATTTGAGTGTGAACACAGAGGCTGAGTAGTCTCCTACATCGCCTGTACTGTTAAAAAGGATAAATTACAACAAATCACAAGTGAATACTCAAAATACACTTCAAAATTATTCTTTTATCTTCCTCTTCCATCCTTGCTAGCATGACAACTATATTAACACATCATTAAAAATATAACTTATAAAATCTTACTGAACTAGTATTTATTCTTTTACATGGAGGCTTTATATGGTGCACTTCAAGTTTTAGAAAGACATATGGATAGAGTATAGGGAGTTAAATGACGAAGTTCAAGCAAATCCTGACATTTCTGATATATTAACAAAAAACAAACAAAACCAAACACAAAAGGAAACAAAAAAAACCAACCCACAAATCCTTAAGTGCAATCTTGAGGTTAAACACTTCCGACTACCTGCCCAAAAACCAACAAACTGGTCACAGCCGACCAGTTATGCCCCAAGACCTAAACAATATAGGTTTTAATTCTTCATAAACTGCTGGATGGCCAATATATGCCACAACAGTGTCTCATAAAAAAAACCAAAAACCAAAAACAAAAAACAAAAAAAAATATCAAAAAATACCTATATGTTATACACCTATTTTTGAGCAAAATTCTAAGTAGAATTTTGGACTATTTCTCTCTGTGCTACTAATATATTCTTGCAGGAGGTAACTCATATGATTTCTAGTATAAGGATGACTTATTTCCATATTAATTTTAAAATACAGCATATGATTTCACAAAACCAGTTTACTTTAGCATAAAGACAACTTGCTTTCACAAACCACAGAAGAATTTGAAACCTTTAAATATCAAATGGAAGTTAAATGATTTAGTTGCTTGATGATGCTAACAAGAGTGTTATTCAGTCACTAATTACAATCTTGTTGCTGAACCTGGGTTATAATATAGATTAAAATTGTTGTATTTATCCATTCTGTTGGGTAATTAGCATTAAGTGCAGCAACATATTGGGGAACAGCAATTTGAAATGCCAAAAATTGCTACGCTAGCATTGTGGACAGTCCTTTGGAGATTTGAAGCAGCACTCTGAATGCAAATTTTGATGGGCCATTAGTTTTCATTAATGGTGGTTTGAGTATTTATGGAAGACAACTATGTACTGTACTTAAAACTGGGCAAATTGCCTAGATATATTTCATATATTAATGCTAATGTAATGAATGGTGTTATGGCAATTAGAAGAGTGATGACTTGGAAAATTAAGGTGTATGTATCTGAAGTTTCCTGATCTAAGCAGCCCCTTTCACTTTGCAATTATGTCCAGCAAAGTCATATCTCCCAACATTTGAGTTACTAGAAATGCATTTTGGTGTCATATTTGAAACTTTATTTAGGATAAACCCAAAATCAAATAACCAATATATCATTTAACTACATAATTGAAGTAAAATGGTGGCATGAAGATATTTTGGTAATATGAACACATATTTTCTGTCTGAAATGAAATATTGTAATTGTTTCTGTCTGGTTTGATTGTTTAATAACAAAATTTCATGGCTGTATTATATAAAGTTTGTGTTCAAATACATTGTTCTAATATGTATGCTTCCACTGGAGCTATGACACATGTCTGATTTCATTGTATTGCTGGTTGAAAATTATTTTACATGATTTTCAACAGAACTAGCACTTATAGGTAGACTCATTCACTACATGACGTTACTTTATTTTATACTAGTAAACAACAACTAGAAAAAGGCTACTACTTAGTATCATGGAATATTTTCTTTTATGTTTTTAAAAGTAATTTTAAACAACAAATTACATTCTCATTATAAAATCTACACAACCTAAATCATATTCCTATTCTGTAACTAAATGAGCTGAACTTTGTGGTTTTGGGTAAACTGTATTTCTGTGAGGCTCTGCTACAAAATCCAACAAAACTGCTGACAAAAGCCTTCAATAACTTTTTCTTCCCAGCTAAAAAATTACAGTAACTAATCAATACTTTTCTAGCAATGCTGTTTATGGTTCAGAGCCCTGTATCATTCAAGAAAGAATACAGTAGTTTGGAAATTCATCAGATATTGCTGCAAGTTCCTTTGTAATTCAAATCTTGTGATATGACAACTCTGCTCACCAATCCGGGAAATACATATAGTTCTCACCACAAAGGTAAATTTCCAACCATTTTCAGTTAAGGAACCCTTTTCATTAAGTAACTTGGAAGGCAGGAAATGAGACTTCAAACAGAATGCCAAATAGATCTATATAATTAGATCACACTCAGACACTGGCTACCAGGAAAACTGTTTAAAATCAGACACGGAATATATCCAATTCAAACATTAAAACAAGTATAGGAACCATTTTCTGAATGTTGAACAGAATATCACTGTACTGTGTAAGAAAATCTGAGATTCTCTCACATGGCAAATCCTGCGTTTCCAGAACAGTACTTGTTATCAACTTGTGAGTGTTGTCTGTAGTAGGTGTTGAAAATTATGGGAGGATAGGGTGCTGTGAATTAGATAAACTTCTAAAAGACCAGGAGAAACTATAGAGGTTTTTGAACTAAGTAGCAGAAGCAGATTACTATTGACCAAATGCAAGATAATAAACAGTGGGAGACACTACCAAAGCATTTACATGCATTTTTGAATGGTAAGTTAACTAAAAATGGCTGATGTTGCATGCACTGACATTTCACAGCGGATGTGTATTTGAAAAAAAAATAAATGGAAAGAGTAGAAAAGATGTATGACTTCACATGGACCTGTTTTCTTTTAAGTCACTGATGAATTCAAATGGTAAAAAAAGTTTGCTTACAATATATATAGAAGAAACATTCCAACTATTTTATGTGTTTACCATGATTTTAGATACAAGCAGTCAAGAAACTTTATGAACTGGACAAAAAATGATGCAATAAACATCATCATGACTGTGATTCAGCTGCTATAACTTGGCAAACAGATCGACAGAGGTACTATATTTTCCCACACTATCATGTTAAATCTTATATCAGAAAAATTATTCATTCTTATTTATTTACATATTATTAGTTACGATCATTTATGAATGACAGATCTCTTATATTTCTTCATATCACATTGAATTTTCAGTTCTGATCCATTTTACATGCATGAAAGCCTGACCGTAAGAAGCTATGTAAAGTCACCAGCACTTCAGGAAAACAGTTGGCATTTATGCTGCTATGATCCATAACACAAAAACATACAGGAGAAATGAAAACAGAAATTTCTCATGTTTTTCAATCAGCACCTACAGTACTGTTTAGAAAACTGTCTTTGTCTGCACTTTTATCCACCAGATATTTATACTGAATCATACTGCAATGTCATATTGCAGTTTATCATAACTATGGCTTAAAAAGAAAGGCAAAACCCAAAAAAGCAGGACAAACAGAAAACCCCAAACACGTTGTACGATTTGTTTACCCATTTAGAGTAGGAAGAATTGTCATTAATCATAAATCCAGAGTATCCCAAACTAGTAATATTAGATAGATATATGTTTTAAAACTACACAGCACACATTCTCTCATCTCCGCACCAGAAAAATTCAACTACTTTCAGGCAAAGAAGCATGAAACACTCTTCTTTAAATGACAGCTATTAACTCTTTATTCAGTATTCCAGGTGGATCATCACTGTTGCAGATTCTGTGAAGCACAGATTCAAGATAAGACTAGACATCTCAGTATGAAGGAATACTCTTTACACCACCTCATATTAAAGACTTCTCATAGCTCCCTAAGGAAGAGGTCAGCTATTTCTAGTCACAATCAAATGAACAAAAGACAAGTTGTCTATATTAATGTTCATGACTCCTCGTGACACAGAACTTGCTTTTGTTTATGAATGCATATATAAAAGCATCCCCTCTCCAACAGATTTTAGCAGTATTTAGAGTTCAATACTGGTCAAATATGTGTATAATAAAGCTACTTTAGTCGTTACTACTTTAAAATATGACTTAATTTCCAACTTATGCATTTAGTCTTTGGAGTTCATTTAGCATAACTTTCACAAGCACACCACCTACGCATACATTATATAATTGATGGATCAAAATACTTTATTAAAAGACTGACAGCTGATGAGTCAACTACCTCAACAAACGTCTACTTATCAACTGCACCTTTTTTTTTAACATGAAAGATAAATGTAAATAATTTTTAATTGAACCAGAACAGAGGTCAGCAAAGCATTTGGAGGAAATATGGACAGCTCTAAAGTTATCTCTAGAATAATAAATACCAGTTCTGAGTCAGACTGAATTTTCTTAACACACTGTATACTAACTCCAGCGAGGTTCAAGGACTGAAGATGCATATGAGATAGAACGAATTTGAAGCAATACTCTTGTTCAGCAATCTGCAACTTAAAGACTTCTTGATTTTTTTTTTTAATTTTTCTTATGTTACCATTCTTCTGATTATTTTTTTAGTAACTTAGATGTGTTTGAACATTCTAAACTTCTCTAATGCACAAAGTATAACAAACAGAACTTTTTTGCCCAATTAATTTAATACACAGAATTTTAGCAGACATCTGAAAATCCAAACAATGCATTTATCAAAATAATCAGTCATCAGTTCATAACCCAAAGAAGTTTTCAAAGCACAAGCCAATCAAACAAACCAGGGCCACTCTGAACTAAGAGTGGAAACAAGAGAGCAGCAAGAAACAAGTCATAATTCTCTGTAAGAAAGAGCATAACATATCCCCTTCCGAAATGCTTTACTATAGTAAATGTAAGCCATCATCAACCTGTTACCTGCATCCTGTATACAAATGCAAGATTATATTTATAAACATAAACTTGTCATACAGACTGTAAACTGTCTGTTCAATGAAATATATATATTAAAAAAATCACAAACCAGTCTGTACTGTGTAATTTACATATAAACAACAATAGCTTCTTCAAGATATTTATTTTTCATTATTAATTAGCTTCCAATCATTTAAAAGTTATTATCACTGGACTTACCCATAATGGTTAAAGCTGTGGCTTTTGTTAAATCTTCTTTCATTGATTCTATTATTTCAAGATTACCACCATCCAAGTTGCATCTATTTATGGTTCCATTTCCTGAACTGATCCAGTAAAGTTTGTTCTCCCCATAATCTATTGATAAACCTGTAATTAATATATACAGGTTTAACTGTGGCTTGAGTTGATAATAAACATTTAGTGTTAAACTGTTTTCATAATAAAAGTGTAGTTATGAAACATATATACACACACAAAAAACTGTTATTTATCCATTTATCTAGTCAAACTTTAAAAAAAAAAGACAGAGAGAGAGAAACAAACCAAACTGCCCATTTATACTGTAAAAAAGCACGCTTTTTTAAAAAAAAGATTTCTGCCTTTTATTTCTCCCAAAGTCTACACAAATCAATCAGTGACTGACTGATGAAATAGCATTATCTGGCAAAGAAAAATTACTTGAACAAACTGAGGTCTTAAGTGAGGTCATTAACTACTAGTTAATGCAAACTAGAAACCGTCATTTGTATTCTATAATAATGAATACTTAAAGACTTAGGAAAAAAGCTATTTTTTGTCATTCAGAACTATGAAAACTCTGCTCTCTGCCTACATGTACAGCCCTTCGCTTAGAATGCTAAAATACCAAAACCTAATACTAATTCTCAGTAAGTTTACAGTATTCATTTTACTTTTGCTTCATAGTGAACTGACCTCATGATCAGTTCTTTGGAGTTAGAAGAAAGGGAACCACAGAAATAAAACAGTTGCAAAATAACCTACTAAATGAACAAAGCATACAATTTACTGCAAGTAAAAGCAAAGAATGCAGAGATAAAGTGTTTCAGAATTCTATAATCCTTGAAGAACATTCAAGTAACTGTAGCAGGAGATCTTCCATGGTGAAATGTGCTTGGCATGGTGACAATACATGCCATAATAATTTGTTTTGGTGCTACATTTTTCCCAGAACTCATGTTAGGCACCCAGCAGACAGTTGCCAAAAAATACTATATTTCACTCCATAGGTCAACCTCTAGATACTGTACAGTACACTTCTTCCATCATGGAAACTGCTTCTCTGTGGAAAGCCAGATCTATTTTCAAAATCCTGATGGAAGGAAGGAGTGCTGCATGCTGCGGTACTTTCAGCTACCATCATGCCACTATTTCTTTACATGTATTTGACATAGTAGGCCAAAAAGTGTCCATTTCTAAGCTTTTGAAAAACAGTTTTCCAGTTCCTTTACAGTTACTGCTATTTCCCCCCCTCTCTGTAAGTGTATCAGCCAGAAGAAAACAATCCACCCTCAAGAGAAGATAAGGATACCAAGTAGTGCCTTCAGGAGAGACTGATCTTGCAGCATCTCTCTGCACATACATGTTGTCCTGGCAACAGCATGTGCAGTATTTAGACCTAGCACAGGAAACGTTCCTGGGAATAGGAATGAACCTTGCTATGGATTACAATGGTAATATGCAAGTACAAAAGTTTCCTTACTCTGAGATGGATAGCATTTGCCGTCCTCTGTAACTCTTTACTGCTACCAGTGAGCTACTCACCTAGAAAAATCTATTTATGGGATTGTTGTGAATGCAATCTACACAGCTATTAAAATGTTATCTTGTCAGGTTTCCTACTTCTTCAGATATTAAACTGGTGCTTCCATATACGAGTATTTCAATCACCCAGCACCAACTGACAAGAAATAACATTCCTATCTCCTTCTACCCAAGCCTACCACATTTTTCTTCCCAAAGTATTTTGCTGTTGTGTTATTCACCTATTACCAACCTTTGTGAAAACATATTATTTCTATTTGTTTAGATTTTTTAAGGAACTGTCCCGTTTTTTCCAGTGAAAATTGGTGACTCACTAGCCATAAGGATCACAGATACTCATGATGCATTCTGTGTGGGTGACTGGCTTACACCTTATGTCCCAGCTGCCAAAGTCAACCTAAATATGTGGATTGCAAAATACTGGTGTCAGAGAATTCAGTCGTGTTTTTTTTGTTTGTTTGTTTGTTTTTGTTTTTGTTTTTTTTTTTAATATTTCCATGACTTAGGCCATCACTGTTTTCACAAGCATTTTTTAATTTCCTTACTGAAATTTCCAGAAATATGCTACTATTTAAAAAGCATATCATAATGGCTATTCCAGCAATTCATACACAGAGGTTCCAGTCTTAAAACCACATATATAATGAGATATTTAGCTTTCACTACCAGAAAAACAAGTTTGAAATTTTAATTTGGAGCACCCTGAAGTACAAAGAAATGACTCTTGATAGCACTTTTCACACACTTACTTTTAAAATTATGTATTTTCCTCTAACTTTATGTTTACCTGTGGAAATGTTCTGTAACAAGCAGTGGAAGCTTATGGAAACTGTGTTCCAAGAACTTTCAAGTTGGGGTTCATTCTTACTATCTAAATCAATTGAATGTTGGACACTGCTAATTACAAATTAGATGAAGTATAGGAACAGAATTTCCAATTTTTGTTCACATTTCCCACTTTAGAGACTTAAGAAAGGGGTTTTTTTTAACTGTTTATAGCTGATTACATTTCAGGTGAAAAATGAGTGCTTAAAATTAGGACGTCCTTAGGCTTGTTTCTCTGCTAAACATAGACACATGCTAAAGAAATAACTTTTTTTTAAACAAACAAAATAAATTTAGGATGAAAATTTCAAAAGCTAATCTCAAGAACATTTTTGGTTAACACCTGCAACAATGTAGTTTTTGTAAACCATGTTATATAAAAAAAGAAAGCAAGGAATATTCAACTGGAGAGTCAGCCAAGAAAATGAAACAAGAACAGCTAGAACAGCAATCAGAGCTGTGCTATCATCACGATGCTATCATCACGAGCAAAACGGAAACTCCAAGTTTGTTCAGAAGAAAAGATTGAACTCTATTTCAAAAAACAAACACCCCTCCCTCAACCTGTAATTATGGAGTCCTTTGAAGTTAGCTGAGAGAGAATCCAGTACGTTTTTAAAGGTGATTTATCCCAGTTATTTCAAAACTTACTAACAATACAATACTCGACAATTTAGTAATAGTCATTTCCTTAACAACAGTCCAATGAATGCACAGTTTGTACTTTCAGGGTTTTATAACAAACAACTGCTTAACAGTTCAAGTTAACTGCTTGAAGTTCAAGACACCAATGATCAAATGATCTGCATCACAAAGTACAAAATTAAGCACTAATTCTGAACCCCTATGACTGCAGTTTAATGGAACCTCAGTGATTACTTCCCTTTTTTAACAAATCTGTATGTGTCAGTATTTCAGCTTTTATAGAGCTGCAGATAAAAATGAGACACAATGTGTAGTTGTTCCAAGATTATCAGTTTCCAAAATCTCCAAACTACATACTCCTGATGTTGATAAGAAATATTTTAATTGAAATAGTCTCCTCCTTTTAATAGAACTCAAATTGAGAAAAAAAAATCATCAGCATACTTCAGGTCACAGATTGGAAAATTTTCCCTCATTCTTAAAATTTTGAAATTATGCCTTAAGAAAACAAAAAACCCCATGACTTATCAGGACGTCCAACTCTTATAAGCCATATATTTGTTTTCCAGTAATCCACCTGTGAACTCACTTATTAGATCATTCACCTCGCTCCCCAAATATTCAATATCAGCACTGCATGAACTAGATTTTCACTTGTAGAAAAAGACAGCTTCTCAGTTAGAAATTAGATGCTAAATCAAAGTTTTAAGACTGCTACTCTCTGGCTCTTCAGCAATGTTTTCTTGTTCTTAGCATGCGAGTGCCAAGATGTTAATTAGCTTTATGCTAATGGTAAGGGTAATTTAAACCATTAAAAAAGGCATTTTGCATATATTTCTATTTAGAGTTCGATATTGGAAATTTAGTACTTATTTTATCTATAGTGTATCTGATAATTTTTCCTCAGACATGCAACAGAATTTGTTTTCATATCCATCAACAAAACTGAGCCAAGACATCTACCGATTAGAAAGTTTTTCAAAAATAGACAACTGCAAGCTTTACTTTCCCTTTACATACATACTTTACTCTACACACTTTGCATACTACATATTCTTATGCTTTACATACTTTACAATTTAGCATGTTTTCAGAGAGCCAAGAAGGGAAAAACGGTTAAATCTCTACGGTTTCCTTATTATGCGATAGGTATCATTACTATGCAGTAAGATCCTTTCATCTGGAATATAACCTATTTGAAGTAATTCTTATCAGATCTCAAAGGTGTTAAAAATTAATCCAACACTATAGAAAGAAAAAACATTGTTTCACTTGCAGCTCCATGGTGAAGTAAAAAAGTAATGTTGCAATCATCATTCCTCCAAGCTTACAGGAACATTTAACTGCACGAACAGTCCAACCGATACCAGTGAGACTTTACATGTCCATGAAGAAAAGCATCAGAAAACCCACATGGATTTGCACATGCAGCCTTTGACAGAACTGATATACTTACAAGGGAGGGGAGGGGGGAAAAAAACAAAAAGGAAAAGAAAAAAAAAAAGGAGTACTTACCATTCTACCACGTATTTGGTTCAGTGGCTTTACTGCTACTCAGAACAAACTCAATGACAGAAACCATAAGGACTGCAATTTAGGACCTATGATCACAGGATATTCAGTGCAAAATGTTGCACACAGGCTTATTTCTTAATATTGTCATAATATTATTAAATGTGTTTATGGTTTATACTTCACCTTAAAATTAGTGGGTTTACCACTCCTTTTCCTCCCAATAAATAACTGTCTCTTCAAGTGGATAGACAGAAAATCAAATCGACAATAAAAGACACTAAATAATTTCTACAAAATTATTTGAAATTAGGGTCTAAAATGCATTCTGTGTTGCTTTGTTGTCAAATTTATTCAGTTATTTGTCATATTTACTTCAGCCTGCTTAAAGCATTCAGTTATGAAAACCCATAGATGCCTTAATATGTAATCACTTTATTTATAGGTCATTAATAAGGCAACAACAATTGTTGTAACCACTTTAACTCTAAAAAAAAAATGAAATTACAAGAAGAAAAGATACCTGAACCAAAAATAAATGCAGGTGGGATTCTGGTGAGGAAGGTTCTACATTTGCAGTCAGAGTATCCTCTCACATACATTCATAACTGAAAAGCATACTCTCTACGCTTTTTTCCCCATGACCAAAAGACTGAGAAATACAGACGGCTTCTCATTCACCTTCGGTCTACGGTAATCCTAGAGGTTAATAACAATGTATGTAGCCCACTAGAATAGATTTCAATTAGAATGGGCCAAAAATATCTTAAATTGCAAAACACAGGGGTACATCAGTGCTTTTCATGTCTTTATGTCTGTTCTTATCTCTGTTATACAGTACATGAAAAACATCATTGTATACTTAAACAGTATTTCAAGATAATGTCTGTAATAAAGCACTATCAAATAAAAAAACAACAGGAAAAAAGGTATTTACCAACAGGATCTTTTTGATTCTGAAAGAGTATTTTGCTGTTGCTGCCATCCATGTTTGCCATGTTAATTGTGTTACCATCCGTCCAGTAGAGCTTACTGAAGAAGAAGATGAACATATTTCAAATGTTGCTTTGTTTACACAGTATTTTTAATGCATCAATAGGGAAAACATTCCTAGAAGCAGGCAAAATATACAACTAATGATTACATGATTTAATCAACAGTAAGCTTTGGTAGGGAAGCAGTACTCAGAAATCTCAGCAAAATCTTTGAAACACATGCATTTACCTTAAGTTTGAAACAAAACAGAAAGGGCAAACTCAAAATCTGAAAACTCAGCTTCTGACAAGCTTTACCACAGTTCATTTGTTAAAACCACAGATATCTTACCCTTTTACTGGGTGAACTGCAAGACACTGGGGTTTATCGATTCCATGGATGATTGAGGTTTTCAAGGAACCATCTAAATGTGCCACATTAATTTGTGTTTCATCAAATTCTGAGCTAATCCAATATAAATTACGTGATATCCAATCCACTGCAAGACCTCTGATACTCTGGATATCTGCAAAAAGTGAAAGTAGTTATTCTCTTTATTTTCTGTCTGGATTATTCTCAGACTTAGAGAAAAAATCCCAACAATATCTTCTACAGCTTGTTAACAATATTGTGCAATATGCTACTCAGATGTCTGTACAAACTGGTTGCCAAGAATTAATAATAATTATTTTTCTTCTTGGGCCTGATATACTTGCAATAAGAACATCAAAACTGCACTGAAGATTTAGGAAATCCTCCATAAATACTTATTTTAAAGTTAGCATAAAACATATTGTCCAAAAATAATAATCAGACAGACGGTGAATTTTCTTAGTGTACTTTTCTACTTACAAATGCATTTATTACTCAATGCACTATTAAGAAGTGTGGTTTGTGGTGGGTTTTTTTAACGGATGATGATGTAGAATGAATTACCCTCCACTGGAAAGTTCAACACTCACAATTACTAAACATAAATATTATTCATGATGTAAGAGGAAGGCTCATACTTCTTTAGTTGTGAGTTACACTTTACATGGAGAACATTAAGTGGCTTTCTAAGGTAAAACTATGCTGAAGTTTAAAAGCCTACTTCCTTCTTTAGCACCGGGAAGACTCAGTATGGAGTATCTGAATTAAAACCACTGGTTTATAGCACACTTCTACAGCATGTTAGTAGGCAAGTAGCTACATGACTGAAGAAGTTTTGGTTTTATTTCTAAAGGCTTTTGAAGACTCCAACTTACTCCCCTGCTTTCCTGGAAGTAGCTAAACATCTGTCAGCCAATGGAAAGTAGTGAAGGAATTTCTTTTGCTTTGCTTGTGCACACAGCTTTTGGTTTTCTTATTAAACTGCCTTGATTTCAACCCATGAGTTTTCTCACTTTCATCCTTCTAACTCTCTTCCCCAGCCCACTCACATGGAGTCAGCAAGCAGCTGTGTGGGGCTTAGCTGATTTCTGGGGTTAAACCACAGCAGCAGTACTACCTGCAGTAGTGACAAACGAATATAATATGATCAATTTAGTACCTTCACAAGTGTCTTTGTATGAGATAGTCTTCCTTAGCAAGACACTGATTTTTTTTTTAAATATATTGATATCTGCCTTAAATGCTGCACACAAAAATCACTGCTCATCATTTAGATACCAACAAGCTGCTCTGCTTTGGCATAGCAATGGTTCATACTGTACAGCACCTTTGAAGATGAGGAAGCAGGCTAAGGGCGATTTCATGATTTCATTATAGTTCATAGTTTATACACTCTCTCTTTGTCAACTTCACATGATTACTTCCACTGACAGAATTATTGTCATTGACAAACTAACATGGATGTGGCTATGGACTGACTTGCCTATACCTAAGGTCAAACAGTGATTGGGCATTAGGAAGTCTGCCAATTTTAGAGAATGCAACAAAGGCCACTGAATTCAGAGCCTTGACCCACTTTAAACTGATCCCCTGCCTTTTTGGTTGTGGGTTTTTTTTTTTGTTGTTGTTTGTTTGTTTGTTGGAGGAACTAGAAAACAAGCATTTCATACTTTTAAAAAGATTAAACTATGACTTTGGCATCTTTGTGACATTAACATAAGACTTCATCCTGCAAGAATCCCACTAGTATGTGCTTACAAAGCTTCTTATGCTCTCATAAGAAGTATAAAAATACAACTGTAAGTAAATGAGATCATTTTCACATAGTAAGTAGTCTTTAGAATGTTTTGATGTGCCAGAACATGGTAAATTTGCATATTTTATATATAATGAGTTACATCTGGCACAGAAAAAAAGAACAACCCAGAAAACCTCCAGCACAGAAGCTACCACAATAAAAAGAATGCTGATAAACAGAAACACTTACACATAGTACGTTTCTTTAAGTTTCATTAAGTTGACAAGTTTTGTGATTTTTCAATATATATTTTATATAGTAAACAATGTTTTTTGGAATACTACCATTTAAAAACACAAGAACTCTTCCTCTTCTGGGCACCTCAATGATGTAAAGACTAACTCTAAGAGGCATTCTGAACTTTGCTTTCATTACTGGTACTGAAAAAAATCTCCAATTATTAATAAAGTTGTCTCTGAGATAGCAGGTGAAAAACCCAAGATACTTACACAAAATAAATAGGTTCATCAATCCACACAGCCAAGAATTAATATTGCCACATTTGTCCAATGATTTCCCAAAATATGCTAATTCAGAAAAAAATTCTTCTGGAGTGACACCAGGGGCAGAACTTTATTTGGGGAAATCATAAAAAAATTAATCAAAAAACTACAGAGGTCTCTTTGGTTTTTTTTTATTTGTTCTCAAAATCAGAAAAGGTCTGATCTTGCAGAAATGATTTTTTTCTTTTCATCTCTTCCCCTTCAAACACATATTTAACAGTTGAGGAACCAGAGTTTACAGAATTTGCCTTGAGATAATTGCTATCAGAACAGTTTTCTATGTTCAAGCAGATAGTTATATTACAAAATAGAAGAACATTGTGTGGTGCTAGGAGAGGAACTGATAGTGGTTGGACATGAACAAACAAACAAACCCCAGCACTAGGCAAAGAAAAAAAACGGTATCACTTTAATACTGAAGCTACTGCCATAGGGTTGAAGCAATCATGAACAGACTTTACAATCCATTAGGTTTCTGTACTCAAAGTACAAAGCAAAAGTGCCGGAACAATGGAAGTGTTAACTACAGAAAAAAAACAAGCCAGCTATGATTTTCCATTTGCAATATTTTAGGATTCCTTGTATCGCTGTAAGCAATCTACCTGTAAGGAAAAAGCTCAGTAAAAAGGAAAACCCGAAATGTACTGTTATAAGTAACTGAAGCAGCACTGACGGAACAAAAGTTTACAGGATTGAAAGACACAGACTCAAGACCACTTCCTCACAGCATTCAAGTACTGCAAACCGCCTGATGGCAATCAGTTTGAACAAGACACATGCTGGAAGAAGACAACAGGTAAATCCATAACACCAGTATTACCAAAATTACAGAGCTACCATACCATGTGTTTCATGAATGGTGCCAAAGCTGAAAGATCTACATAAACTGGAAAGAAAAAAATAACTCTGATGCAGCTAATTTCTTCGGTAGGTCAGCACTATGTCAGGATACTGTTTTTTTTCTGCTTTTCATTTTATTACTTCTGCCTTCCCCAGAAGACATTATTTCCATTGTTTACAATATTTCCAATCTCATATAAAAGCAATGTTAAAATAACACCACAATTAATTTAAATAAAAATGAATTGTGAATCAATAAAATGAAGTGGAAAATTATGCTTTCTTATTGTTAGATCAATTACCCAATACCAGTGGAAGGTACACTCAACAAGAACTTTGGTACATATTTTAGCATGCTTATAACTACAATTAATTATTATTACTTCAATGTTATGGTATTTACCTCTTGAAATAATGGTTTCTAAGCCAGTGCCATTAATGAAGGCACGCTTGATGGTCTGTGTTTTCACATCAGTCCAGTATAAGCGCTCCTCCGCAGCATCAAAATCGATGACTGTCACATCATCAATGTCAGGAACAGTGAAGGCTGTGATGAAGTTGAAGTATGGGTTTTCTATGTCCACCCCTCTTATTTCTGAATGCCTTGCATAAAGAAGAAACTTCTTCCTTTCTGTTAGAAAAAAGAAAACATCACTCCTCATCCTCTGCACAACATCGCTAACAGAAGTTCAAGTCATTCATTTAAGATCACTTTACAAATGTGTAAATAAAGTTTACATGAGTGATTTAATATCCAGAAATCCTGCAGCTTAGTGACAATTGAGAAATAAACTATGCCAGAAAGCACAAAAACGTCACAGGAAAAATGTATTAATTCTGGATGCTGGACATGATGTTACTGCAACCTAAAGCCGTCTGGTCTCATGAATGTGTAAGAGAGAATGTTAAAAATGCTATTTTAAAATTTTTACTCCACTTATCCCAATCACAAAAATATGGTTTCATTTGCCAACATATCCTGACAGATAATAAAATTTGGTATCTCAGGGCAACAGAGTATCACCGTAACAGAGAAGTTTCCCAAAAAAATGAAACTCAGTAGGAATTCCACAATGTACATGTAAGCAGTGAAAGGCAAACAGATGGAAAAAAAAAACCAAAAAAACAAACATTGATTGTTTTAATTTAGACATTCCCTAATGAAAAAGGGTAATACATTAAAGGCAAAACAGACTTCTGTTTTTCTAATCTCAACAATCTAAATTATTGGAGCAAATGTCTGCTCCAAACAGTTAAGGTAACTTTCTTCACCGCAATACCCTTGATACAATGAAGTATTTTTCTGTATTTCCTAAACATTATTAATGCACACTGAAAAGAATACTATAGTACAAGGTTTAACTGATAAAAGACACAATTATTTGACATTTAAACAGCTTTTATAACTTAAAAGTCTTTACTGCAATTCTTTATAAAACTCCCCTGCAAGGCTGCATGTCTAATATTTACTCTTAGTTTCATTTTTAAGGATTAAGAAAATGAAGACTACTTTAGAAGAACAGGTAGAGATTTAAACATGAAGCACATTTCTGTCATTCAGCTTACCTGACTCCATTTTTTGGTGACACACTTTACAGTATACATCTTTCTGTTTTGTAGAGATAACTTTTACTAACATATACACAAGGAACAGGAAAAAATGGCTATGGTATTAAACATCAAAGCTACACACACCTCATATATTAGAGTGAGTTATCAATTCTCAAAAAGTAGATATCGCTTTAAAATATACCATCAAAATGTACTGTAAAGATTGTTTTTAAGATTGTGTTTTAATTTGTCCAGTTCAAAATTCTAAAATAAATACAATTGTCAGACTTTCGGAGGAAAACTTACCGTAACATGTTTTCTTGTCTAAAGACAGTTTCATCAGATGTGGACAGGCACATGCCGCACTTCTGTTGTGATTTATCAGACACATGTGAGAACATGGACCTCTGCCCTCATTAGCAGCACATGGATTGGAAGCTAAAATTGAATAATGAAATACACAAAATATAAGAACACTTTTTGGGACTAATGTTTGTCAAACTAGCATAAGCTACACTGGTGAGAAAGGGGTGAAAATTCTGTTTGAATACAAAGCTGGCCTCATTGATTAAGCTTTTACTCGAATCAACTCTTCTAGGTTAATATTCAAATCTCGTCCAAGCATATAATGGTGTATTTGTTTGTTTGGTTTTTTTTAAACATGGAAAGTATTTTACACTCCTAATCAGGACACATGGGATAAAAAAAAAAAAAATATATATATTAACATGATGAGGACCTGAACAGCAAATTTCATTTTGTGAAGAGCCAAATCTTAGATTATGCAATGAATTTTGGCAATGTCAATGTCTCCTCTCAATTTGATCTACCTACTGGAATCTTACTTGGAAATCTAACATGCAATAATAATTTGAAAAAAAAACAAAAAACACACCAAAGTATTTCTACTTTCCTCAGAGAAAAACCTCTCTTAAGTGCAGACTTTTTCAAGTATCTTCCTATAGTTCACTGATTGCACAAGATGTGCTAAAATTGCTTTAAAGAGCACAAAAAAGCTGACCGGAGAAGACTTCTTAGTATTACAAAACCTAGAAGTTATTCTTATTATTTTCATCACTTATTATACACACACAGTTCCAGAGCACTCCTGAAGAGACATTCCAAGCATAAAAAGAAAGTAATGTTGATTTTTCCGTTTACTGAAGGAACCTTAGAAAATTAACTATGATGAAAAGGGAAGTGGGAATGACTGAGTCATAAAGACAAACTTATAATTAACAAAATCAATTAGTTTAGAATATATTCCTCCAACGCTGTACTAGCCTGCAATATAAGTAATTAGATAAGTAGACAAATCTGATGTATGAATTTCTTTGCAAAATAAATTTAGCTCAGACTCAAGCACTATAATTTGAAGACACACTTCATTGCACCATTTCTATTTCATCAGCTCATGCTTCCTTAATTTTTTCTACCAACTCCTAAAACCTTTAACTACTTACTTGTCTGACCAGTGCTACAGGAAGAACGAAACTTTCAAAACCCTGGATAAATAGATTAATGAAATCCAGCATCTTCCATCATTCTATTTAAAAATTACAGAGTTTTACAGTTTTCTGTAAAATGATCTAATTTGCCCCTTTCAAACACTGGCAGGCAGCACTGGAGGCCACTCAGCACCCTACCTGCCTTTGCAATGTCTCCTGTTATCCCAAGGTTTATTAAAAAGAAGCATCCCATTTCCATTCTGTCAGCTTTTCTAAACCTCTGACAGAAAGTCAGCTGGCCAATAAGGTTAAAAATATTTATTCTTGGTTAATGACTTAGTATCTTCTTTGACTGCTAATGGACTGTAAATACCTTATTATTTTTACTCAATGACTATATTTGATTCTGCTTTTCCCCAAATTACAATAGATAAATATTTATTAAACATCTTTACTTTTCTTGTATCTGGGGTAAGTAACAATGTGCAAAAATCTGGGGTGCTTTCTTTTAGTAAGTTCACAACTTTGTGTGGCTGACAAAAAATATGAAGCTGAGGAAAACAGACTAAGTTAAGAAGGTTCCAGGAGCCCTGCTAGATAAGAATCAATCATTAATGGACTGTTAGTATGAATAAATAAAAGTCATCTATCCCTATGAACTACACATAAAAAATGAAACATAATGTCATATTTTGACAATACTGTGAAGGAGATAATTTAGGTTGTAAGGGATCTGTGGAGATCATCTAATGATTCAACCTCTTGAATTTTTTGGCATTCTTAACACTGCTGCTGCGAGATTTAAAATTTAGTCATATGTTTTGTAAAACAGCATCTCCTTTAATTTATTTGCCAATACAAAGCAGTAATTTCAGTGGAACCTGAACCTCTTTATATGCATACAACTGCCTGTGGTGAGGATCTACTTAGGGCCTAAGAATAATCATCCCCATATTGTTTTTCTGTGCAAGTAGTGCATTGCATTCTTCTGTACAAAAGTTGCTATTTGAGCATGGAATTCAAACAAAAGAACATACAGAAGAGAAAATAAAAGGCATGCTGGTTAATGATCATGTTAAAGAAAGGGTCATGATTAAAGTACGCTACAAGCACCAACAAAGAGGAGACAGTACAATTTATGTGCTGTCTGTCCACATCACAATTCACTTATCATGGAATACAAAATTAGTGGAAGAATAAGTGTTACAAAGCAGATGTATTTGTTTCCATGTGCTTGTGCAACTGGAGGAGTAAACTACCATAATCTAAAAATTACTTAAACCAGCACATAGGTATATATTCCTTTCATATTCATACTGCTTTCATCGAATAGGTATGCTATTGCTTTGACTCAAAAGTTTGGCTATTATTTCCTTGTGCTAGCTCTAACACTTGCTTCTATTTCTATTGTGAATAACCACATAACCATTCCTTATTCACCTTCCCCATGCCAGTTACGATTTCAACAACTGCCATCATACAGAAGCCTATCTATAAGCTGCATTTCAAGAAGCACAAGCTTACCTGTCCTCATACAAAAACTTTTCCCATACTCTCAACGGGCCTGTTAAGCTTTCTCACTATCTTTTATATAATCTGTATACAGTATTCAAGATATGGGAGTGATGTGGATATATATATAGCATTACAGTTCACTATCTGTGGTACTTTATTCTCTTCCTAATCATTTCCACCCATCTATTTTCCTTTTTATCATGGCAACCCACAGAACTGGTATTTTCACCAGCTGGCCAGCCTTTTGCATTATTTGACTGATTGCCACTGCTGATTGCTTGTCAATCTATTTCTTTTACAGTCCTGTACACAGACACACATATGTCACTCTTTGTCATCATATTTCTTCTTGACTGCTCTCTAAAACATTATGTAAACCAAATGTTTATTTTTCTTGACCAGTAACTCGGAAAAAAACACCTCAGACATTCAATCACCAGTTGACAAATGAGCAGTTACTCTGACAACCTCTGAATATCCATTCACTAGGGACCAACTTATCCTCCATATTAAATTCGTATTGAACCTGTATCTTCTTCACATCCGATTTTAGCTAGGCAAAATTTTAATCTCATACTTTAATGGTGCATGATATCATTCAAATTCTGCTTACACTTTCAAATATATGCACTACAGTTACATCAAAAGGATACTTTTAAATTGCTGACAATCTATTCCCACTCATATTTAAAACCAGTTATAGATCTAATTCTTTGCTCACCATTAATGCTTTCTGTAGTATTGCTTTTCATAGGGCCAAAGATCCTTCTGCTGTACTCAGTCAAGTTAAATCTTTACACTGCCCGATTATATCCAACTCTTTTAGCATTAATAATTTGCACTTGCAAGTTAGGACTGATCAGACAATGCATTAGTTCTAAAGTAAGTATTTATTTCCTATATTCACTATTTCAGTTTTTAATCATTCACTTGAAGAATTAGTCAGCATACCATCTAACAAAAAATTTATATTCACCTTTAAAACAAAATAACCAAGAATATTATCTCAAAGTTGGCACAGTTCTTCATGATACTCTTTTGCGTATGGTATTGTTACCAAAATCTCGGAATGAGGAACTTATCGACACCAATGTGATGTAGATAAGCAGACACTTCTTTATTGACGGCCGGGTGCGTGAGTGAGTCCTCTCACGATCAACGCACGCCAGGTCTCAAAATCAAACACCATATATAATACTTATCATACATATTCATTAAGTATTCATGCATAATCATAACATTTCCCAGAAATCATTAACATATTCTCCTCCCATATCCGATTCTGCGCAATAAAGCTTAGAAAGATCCAGAAATGGGTCTGGGGTACGATTTGGGTAGGTGGTATATGAGTCGGTGGTCGCGATCTCCCCCTGCCAGAATTACCTTTTACTAAAGTTCACGGTTTCTTGGCAGGTAACTACAAGCTGTTCCAGTCGACTCTCCCCAGTTCCCATTAATCCTACATTCTGACATCTCAATATACTTTCTATATACAGAAGACTAGTTAGATACAAAGAAACCTTTCAAACCCTAAATTATTACTTAAGCTTCAACAATGATTCCAACCCATTCTTCTGGCCTTAGTACAAAATGTACAAAGGGTCTCACAACTACTTTTACTAAATAATCATAACTTTCTTCAACATATATTTTTATCCTCCTATATTTCTATTCTATAAAATAACTCTATAAAATCAGATAATCAAACCAATAAAATCAATTGATCTCAACTCTTTAACAAATCGACAACAGTATGATATCTTTATGGTAATCTGAATTAATTTATTTAATGAATCTCTGATTCCCATGGCACCCCCACTGTACAGTTTGAGATAAAAGGGTGCTGCAAAATAAACAGTGAAATATGTAATTAATTATATAAGTCCATAACTAATAAATGAGTGCCTGGAATGATAGACCTTAAAAAAGCATACTGACATACTAGGCAGGTAAGAAACGCAGGTGTAAAGGAGTAACAAATGTGGTAACGCTAGAGTATTGCCAAGTGGAAAGACCAAAGGCAATAGTACTTTTAAGAGCAGGTATACTATGCCTTATCAGAAACTTTCTAAAAAATCAGAAATTTCCTGTTAAAGTACATAATAAAAAAGCAGTGGCAAAGGATTAAATTAGATCCAAGTGTGAAAAGAAACACAAGAGTTACATGACAGTGACTAAGAAATAAAATGCCTGATAGAATTCAATATATGTATAGTAATATACCAAGAAAAAAACAATCTCAAGTTACATACATGAGAACGGGCACTGAAATAGCATCTATATCTGCAAGATCCTTTTCTGAAGCAACAGATTTATCCTTATGAAATGGCTGTCCAATACCCCTCTTACTACAAGAGCTAGGACACAGTGAACAGAATTATCAGGTATTAGGACCAAAACAGACAAGACAAGGTCCTCCCTCACACAGTGCATAGTTATGCACCACAGCCATCTGTCCAAAAAGCTGTAGACATCAAGTTTGTGTAAGTTCAAAAGTCAACTAGAAAAGGTCATGCAAGAAGAATCAAAGGCTTTAAAGCCTTTGACTCACAAAGACACCATTTTAGGTTCAAAAATCACCGAGTTAAAGGTTACTGGAAGTTGACAGGCTGTAGGGGAGGAGCATGGCTGTTATCTCCCCCCAGGTCCATAGTTTCCTGTAGCCACTGATCAGTCATTGTCAAAGACAGACTGCTGAGTTAAGACAAAGGCAGAAGACACTGCTTGTATATTAAAAAAAACCAAAACAAAACAAAACAAAACACCACGCTGAACAACAGAACTTTCATAAAGCACAGAGGAATCAATTTTAAAGTTCAGAAAAATTTATATATTTTGCTTGATTTGTAATCCTTATGCCAATCTTGCTGCTGGTTTTGAAGTAAAAAGAACATACACAAGAAGGCTGTAATAAAATCTCACACTAATAGAATGTTTAACCCCTGCCCACCCCCACCCCCCAATAAAATAGCCAGAGCTTCATTCATGTGCATCTTAAGATACATTTCTGTAAAACAGCTGGCAATCCAGGCCTCAACAGCACACTGTAACAAAGCAGTGCTATGAAGTTAAATGTTTTGCATGTTTTAATTACAAAAGAGTTCAGTGGTACCAACATACTTTATATTCAACAGTTATTCTACTGCTGGTCCTGATATTTAGTCTAAAAACACAAAATCTGCAAAAAGAAAAATAATGCCATGGCCATGGTGGGGTTTTTGTTTTGTTTTGGTTTGGTTTTTTATTCAAATACTCTTGAGAAATGCAAAAACCTGGGGAATGTGTGAGAAATTCACAGCTTTCTAGCTGTTTTCAAGCTGTGATCACTCCAATGCACTATATTTACTCATCTCATCGCTATCCTCAGTATTACAACTCATGGTACAAGTGCAACTGCTTGTGCCTAATAGAAGCCCTTGTTCTTTGCAGAAAGTGGATTTTTTAAATATAATAAATTTAAATATAAATAATTTAAATATAAATAAATAAATATTCTTCCTAGAAAACCTGTTTGCTATGCTGATAGCATTCCTGACACATAGCTTTGATTCCTTGAAGATGAATAGGTCTCAAGCTCACGTTCCCAAGATGTGACATCATTCTGCATTAGATCATGAAACCTTCCACAATCCCCTGTGGTTTACTGACAGATGAACCTATCGTCTGTACAAAGTACCTCACTACAGCATCACTACCTTAAATTATCATCTGTCCTAGATTAAACTGAAATAGTGTTTCTTTAGGCTACAGGAATTTATTTAGCACTGCTCTACCTTATTTAAATCAAATTAAGTTGCATGATAGATTTTAAAAGCTAATAAGCTTTCACCTACATAGGTGACCCAGATGTATACCTATGGAACTGTGACTACAAAATGTTTGTCCTTCAGTACTATATATATACACTGCCATTTTGCAATGTAAATCTACTGTTTATTTTATTTTGGGATTCTAAAATCAAGACATAATCACATAGTGTCACCATTTTTCTCTAGTTCCAATAAAGCTATGTACTGGAGATTTGTAGAAAGAAATTGGTTCCATCGAAAGAGAACAATTTAGCGCAAACCCAGAAGGTCAATCATAAATCAGAATCTGGTGTTTACTACATCATAAAATAAAAGCTGCAATTACACAACTTCATATTTGAACTTCTTGATTTTGGCAAATAGCAACTTAAAACTCTTCTACAGCTTATACCTTGCCTTGAGGCCAAGGTATCTGTGACTCTAGAATACTGACTGATGTTTCCCTAGGCTATAGTCTCTCTCTAAAGACATTGTCTGGCCCCAGTCCAAACAGAAAACAGTTGTTTTATTCTGACAGCAAGAAATGGTTAATGCTGCTGTGAAAACACCACTTACAGAACACTTCCTCAAATACCAAAGTTCAAGAAGTGGCTAATTATTAAAAAAACCACAAAAAAACAACAAAACCCATTGCTTGAAAGGGATGTGCAGAGATGCATATTTACTCCACCAATATTTTAAAACCCTAAGCATACATACTCTTTTGCCCAGAAGACAGGCAGCTTTGTTAGAACTATACCCCAGTCTAAAAATTAAATTCTTCTAAGAGGTTTATTTTAAAAAGCAATAAATCCCAAGGAACTTGACATCCACTGAAAACTAGTAACATTCTTCTTTAAAGTAAGTTCATTATTATTTTAAAATTAAATAATCACAAAAATGTATCCTGACAGCATATGTCACATATCGCAAGGTGGATTACAAGTTGTTCACTGTGAGTCCTTATCACAATTGTCATCATGCATGAATACAACTCACAAACAGTAAGTTGTATTCACTGCTCGCCCTGTTTCAGTGCACACTATTAGCATTCTTCAAATCTTTTGACTACCAGTGTGCAGGGAGAATTTTACTTGCTGGTAGTCATTTACATTAGAGCTATATCCATAGTCTTCTATGTGTAACTAATGCAGAACTGGGTTCCAAGACATTTACAAAGCCATACAAAACTGTGAGGATTTAATGTTTTCAAAGAAAGATTGCTCAGAACCTACTAACATAAAAGTCTGAATAGCTTACTGAGCAATACAAACCCTGTGTGAGAAGACAAACAAAGTATCATTTCTCAATATTTAAAAACCTCAAGTATACATGATAGGAATTTTTAAGTAGTTTCTATTACCATCAGCTTTTTGGCAGAAGAGGTGAAATTTATCTGGAGATCACGGAACATTCTATAACTAATTGGTGGTTATCCTCCAGTGGTACTTTTTACTTTCCTACATATACATACAAATTAAGTCACTATCTTTTGTTATATCTCACAATAAAAACACATATTCAGATCTTCTTTCAGAATTGGTGTTTTGCAGGGCATATCCCAAGAGCTTCTAGAGCTAGAAGCTATAGCTGTATACGGCCCAGATGTGTTCTTGTCCTGGTTTCGGCTGGGATAAATAAATTGTCTTCCTAGTAGCTGGCATAGCGCACTCCATACAAACTCTCACCACATGGGTAGCGTGCGCCTGACTTCATCTGGGTCTTTGGATAACTGCTTGTCTTCCAGGCCATCATAAATCACCTCCAGCATGGCTAATTCCCTCAGGTACTGAACACCTTTCTCCATGGTGACCGACTTGGCTGGGTGACATATAACATCTTCTGTGAAGGGATACCTTTCCTTCATGCCTGACAGGAGCTGCCTCCAGAGGCTGTGGACTTGTGGCCCTTTTCCAATTGCTTAGTCAATGTCCCCTTCCATAGAAAGCGATCCCTGCTGTTTGGCTACTAGGCCCGTTATTTCAATACTGGATCAGCCAGGTGACAATGTGCTCACCTGGACTATGGCTGAAATGTTTTCCCATATCTCATAGCTCACTCAGGGATAGGGATCGTGTGGTTACTGCATCGTTTATGAGTTCTTCCTCTTCCTCCTCCTCAAGCAGCGGCTGCCTCTTTTCCTCCTCCTCGTGATGGCCCTGTTTTAGAGTAGTCTGCCTTGTCCAGTTCTTCCTCCTGCTCCATCTTTGAAGCTCCTTCACCCCTTACTAAACAAGCTGAATTCTGCTTCCCAGATTTGTTCTTGAGTATAGGGGTGACTGATACTAGCACGGGCTGGTTCTCTGGGTCAGTTGCAGTGCCTGTTGTTTTGTCTCCAGACCCAGAGACCTCCTTTTCCCCTTGAGAGTAGTGAATAGTGCTGAACGTGGCTTGGCAGGTGTGGGCCAGGCCACAGCACATTGTGGTGACTTGTGTCTCTCTCAAATTGCCGGGGTGACAGCATGCTTTTTCCAAATATTTCACTAGTTTTTCAGGATTCTGTTCCAAAATGCTGGAGGTGACCACTGTCCTAGGCACTTGTCCTTACTATCCCACACATCCTGCCAGTTGTAACTGTCCAGCCCTGGGGCAAATTTCTGGGTAGTGTTCTTCAATAGTTGTTTAGGGTTAAACAAGACCTGAAATGCACTCAGGAGATACAGCAATAGGAACATGATGGTTTGAACATCCTGAGGATATTCTAAATTCTCAAGAGTTATTTTAATTAGACTGGAGGAAAGGGGAAGATGGAATTAGATAATCACCCTTTATTCTATACCATTTACATCATACCCAGGTTCCACACCTCTCGATACATCCCAATTACAACCTTTCCTGTCATTTGATATATAAGTATAGATATCATTCCCTTAGTCAATGGCCATTATCTGTTGAGTTCATTTAGTCCATGACTTTGGGTTCTACCTGTTGTAGCAGTCCTTCAGGGTAGGAGAGATGGTATGTGGTGTTGAATTGTTACATGCTGAAGCCAGTTCTGGTTCTATCACCACTGTGCTTGTCCAGTTCTATCATCGCTGCACGAATCATTGGCTGTTCTCACTCAGAATCAAAGCCCTTTTGAGGCATACATCAGACTTCCCCATCCTCCCACATTACCCACCAAGTGCATCCAGGTCCCTGATCAAAAGCAATCCTGCAAATGGGTCTGCCTTTGCCTGAGGAAGGAATGACCCAGATTCCTTTTCTGCAGCATATTTTTCATGTGCACTACAGGGACTTTATCACCTTCTAAAGTACGTTAAAGTTTTGATCGGGCAGGGCCGATTGGCAGATCCCCAAGGAGCTGACCTGGGTTTTACCAAAAAGGACTGCCATGGTTTTAACCTGGTGCTAAACACCACACAGTCACTTGTTCGCTCCCCCTCTCCCACTGAGATGTGGGAGACAACTGGGAAAGAAAGTAAAATTCACGGGTTCAGATAAAGACATTTTAATAGGACAGAAAAAGAAGGGAGAATAATAATAACCATGACAATATTGAGAAACAAATTAGTATATATGAAACGAGTGATGCAAAATGCAATTGCTTACCACCCACTGACTGATACTGATGCCCAGCCAGTTCCTGAGCAGCAGCCCCTCGCCAGCTTTCCCCCTAGTTTATATACTGAGCATGACCATCACATGGTAAGGAATATTCCTTTGGCCAGTTGGGGTCAGCGGTCCTGGCCGTGTCTCCTCCCAGTTTCCCATAGCCCTGCAGCCTCCTCACAGGTGGGGTGGGGTGAGAAGCTGAAAAATCCTTGACTTGGTGTAAGTATTGCTCGGCAACACCTAAGACATCAGTGTGTTATCAACATTATTCTCATCCTACATCCAAAACACAGCACTGTACCAGCTACTAGGAAGAAAATTAATTCTATCCCAGCCAAAACCAGGACAGTCCTAAAACAACTGAACTTCATTTACTGTTAGCAAATGCACCTGGTATTACCTCAATCACATCTGATTATAACATTGAACTCAAAACTATAAAGGGGAAAATGTTCACATACGTTTTCATAGGTGAAGTACATATACACATACATGTATATGTTTGACTACATATTCACATATTAACTATGTGTTAATATAGATGTGACATCTATAAAGTATGTATTATTCACATCCTAAATAATCTGTATACTTCAGCCTATTTACACTAAATAACCTACAATAAATCAAAGACAGGTGATGGAGAATTAGAGATGGAAAAATTACTAAGGAAGAATGAATAGCTTATAGGAGATAGGAGACAGTAAGACCTCTGCAGAAGAGTTACTGGAGTAAACTTAAATTTATGTATAAACAACAGGAGGGCAACTCACTTCATTCACTGATCACGACTTGTTCTGTTCTGGATGATCTGGTTTGTTGCCCACAAATAACCCATGAGTTACTGATATAAAAATATAAAAGTGTCTAAAAAGACTTAATTCTTCCCTCCAATGGCTGATACAACCAATTAAAATGATGCATGTGTATAGGAAAGCTATACTGAAAAATTGAACTATCAAGAAAACTGGCATTCCAGCTGTGGTTGAGAGGTTCTGAGCTCTGGTCTCTTTTTGATCAATACGGTAATACATCTCTTTCAAAGAATGAATTTTGAAATTGTCAGCAATACAATAATCACATCTTCCTGTCCTAGAATTGGTTTGTAACTTTAAATTTATTTTAAACAACCATGTAGCTACAGTTATATAGAAAAATGTCACTTCATTTAGTTCTTCATTTTACATGGGGATCCACTGAGAGAACTGATCTCCAAGGATCTCCTCCAACAAAGTATCTGAAGAAGTTTAATCAGGACCATTACCTTCTGCTCAGCATGCAATCATATTCTTTCATTACTACTTCATCTAACCACCTCATCTTTATTATTTCACACTGACTGAAGTCAAGCATCTGATTGAGAAGTCCATGGACTCCTACTAAATGAATATGCAACAACACTTACTAATTATTCCCATTCTCATTTATGATTCCCAGGCCAGGGATATAGGGACTCAATGTTTGAAAAGTCAGAGATGGAGGAACCATAAAGCCCAAGCAAGATAATATTTTTTACAATGGTAGAAAAGATAACTGTTAGGAAGAAGAAGAATATTGACAGTTGTCAGCATTGTACTTAGCACCTTGAATTTACCTATTCTTAGCTGGAGAGCAGTTTGGGGAAAAAAGAAGTAGGAGGGAAGGCAGGTAAGCACATTCAGACCCATAGCAGATAGTGCAAGCAACAGGTAGGTATCAGGACAAAATCACAGCAAAATGTCCAGTGCCAAGTCCCTCTATAACTAATTTGAATTTAATTATTGCTTACGTTATTAGCAACATGCTTAGGTACTGTCTATGCATTACCACAACTGAAGTCAGAAAATTTAGACTGGAAAATAATTTTACACCAGTTAAATAAAATCTCTGTATCTGTAATCTTCATAATCCTCAGAGAAGCAACAAATACACTTATACTCTAGAAAAATACTAGATGTGCAACTAATGGGCTACTCTGATTTCTGTATTGGTCCTGAACCTTCAAATGTATGACCACTGAAATCAATAACTTGAATTTCTCGACTAAACAACTAAATATTTACCATCTGAGTGAGAAATTCACCATTCAGTGATAAAATCATTTAACGCTTCAGCTGAAATTACAGGAAAATCATTAGTCTTTTTACCTATGCGACAGACACTGTAAATCAGTCCCAAGGAGCTACGTTTTAGCAGGTTCCTGCATTATTCATTAGGAGTTAAATAGAATATTTCATTAAACCAGATAGATAGAATCTGGTCATTTTTCATTTTCAAGACTAATAGTTTTATCTTAAATTATAGTACCTGAAGATTACTAAATACACAACACTACTGTTGGACTCTACCTAATGACAAAGCCTATGCACTTACTTCAATTGTACAGCAGTGTTCTGGTATAAATAGATGGTATTACTATAAAAGCTGGTAAAAAATTGTAATAGAAACATACACATGAAGAGGTAAGCTGCATACAGAGGAAAATGGGAAGTTAAAACTTACAAAACAATGTATCAAGAAATAATTTAAGTATTTCCTATTATTTAATGAATGCATACACTGTGAACTTCCTTTCAGTTTTGATTGTTAATCAGAAAAAATAAGTTTTGATGCTTCTTGAAGTTTTAAACTCCAAACTCATACCTCCAGCAGTTTGAGTTCATTCTCCCATGAAAGACATACTGTGTTAATTTGAAATAAAAAATTGCAAATGTTATTTTAAGATAAAAACTCTTACGTGAATAGTATATGCTTTGGAAAAGCATCAGTTTATGGACAACACCCAAATGGGGCTATTTAGGTAGAAAAGTAGCAGTCTGCAGTGGTGGAACCTAAGTTATATAGTCTTAAGAGTGAACAAGATTGAGAAGCAAATAGAGACAGACAAGTGAATGGGTAAATTAAGGCAAATTATAGCACAAAGTGAGTATTTACAACTAAGAATTTTATACACAATTTATTTCACAGAAAAGTTTATCCTCCTTTGGAGAGAAGCAAGGGAAAGACAGCCAACACTTACATTTACTTTTGTCGAACTAGTTACTCCAGTTAAAAAAAGTTGGAAGACTTTTAAGTAAGTGTAGTTCTGCACTATATTTGTAACAGATTGTTTTTGTCTAACCCCAGCCAGCAACTAAGAAACACACAGCCACTTGCTCGCTCCTTCCCCTCATTGGTGGGTTGTCGAGGAGAAACAGAAAAAAGCTAAAGCCCTTGGGTTGAGATAAGAACAGTTTAATAACTGAAATAAAGTAACATGTAATACTAAGACCACTAACAATAACTGTAACAGCAAGGGAGATTAAAAAAAAAAAAGCAAGAGAAAAAACTCCAGGGGAAAAAAGCCAAAACAAGTGATGAGCAATACATTCGCTCACCACCCACTGCCCAATGCCCAGCCAGTCCCCAAGCAGCAATCCCCTCCCCACCCCGTGCAGCTAACTCCTCCCCCAGTTTATATACTTTGCATGACATCATACGGTATGGAATATCCCGTTGGCTAGTTCAGGACAGCCAACTTGGCTGTGTCCCCTCCCAACTTCTTGTGCCCCTACAGCCTTCTCACTGGCAGGGCATGAGAAGCTGACAAGTCCTTCACTTGGGTAAGCACTACTTAGCAACAACTAAAACATAAGTGTGTTATCAACATTACTCTTATCCTAAATCCAAAACACAGTGCTGTGCCAGCTACCAGGAAGAAAATTAACTTTATCCCAGCCAAAACCAGAACACAGATCTAGAACAAGAGTCCAAATGGGCAATACTCACAGACGCTGATCCCATGAAGCTTTTGGTTTGAATATATAATCTATTACTACCCAAGAAACACCAGTGCTGAATACAACATTTAATTAAGAACTGTCAGTTCAAGGCAAATTCATATCCAGATATTTATATAAAAAGACAGATATTTATATAAAAAGAATACCACCACCACCACCCCCCGGAATAATAATTATTCTATAAATAGTCACCTTGTGGTTGACGACTTGGATGATATATCTGAAGATCAAATGGTTGAGCACTTGTTTTTTGAATAACACTGACATTTTGGCCAGTCCATTTGTTGGCTTTTGCAAGCGTATTGGTCCGCCAATCTGTCCAATATACTTCACTCCCATACAAAGAAACAGCAAAAGGGTGAGAAAGATATTCATGACCCCGTATAATCTCTATCATGCTGGTTCCATCATATAATGCAGAATAAATGGCATCCGATCTACAAAATAACCCCAAATTTAGTATTATAAAAAAATAAAAAATAGACAATCGTTATTACATTAGTGCAAAATGTATAAAAACCTTACTCTTACATACTGGTAAGACCAAAGAATGTTTATGGTACAATCATTAACTTTAGAGATGAATTAGTTCACGTTATTATTTTAACAAGAAATATGAAATACTTCTTGCATATTGTTTTTATATTTATCTCCATGCTGTGAAAACACAGCAGGAAAACCAGTTTCCATTCAGGTGAACTTACAGGAAAAATAGTGAAATAGCTTGGGTCTTCCATATAATAAATCTCAGCGAGGAGAAATGGGAAACTGCTCTCAAAGGCACAGGGAGCCAGGAGCCATGGACGATACCACAGCTGGCAGGCCAGAGACTTCACTGTCCAGGGCCACATCCCACTGTCACAGTGAGGCAAGCAGAGCAGATCGCAGGGGTGGCAGCCAAATTCAACCAAGAGTCCAAATCACCAGAACAGTTTGGGGTGACAGGATTCAGGCCAGGAAGCCACCCAGTGGGCTGGGATCCAGGCCACCAAGGCCCACTACCTGGCAGTGCTGTGGTTGGGCTGGAGACTGGTGCTCCAGTGGTGTCACTCGGGCAAGGGGATGAGCCCCAGGGCTGAGCTGAAATGGGCTCCTGGGACTATGGGCAGGGTGTGTGGAGGAAGGTGCCCAAGAAGCCTGGTCAGAGCCTGGTGCAGACCGTGAACAAATTACATATAATAGTAATGCAATTAAAGAAATGTACATACTACACATTTGCACGCGCAACTACATTCCACTTACAATGTAGTTCACATTTCTGTATATAAGAATAAGGATTCATAGACAGACAATAAGAATATTGTTATCACTTTACCTGGCATCTGTCCACACTATTCTTTTTTCAAAGTGATCTACAGTAAGGCCATTAGGCCAAGCTCCAGTATCCATATCTTTATATATGATCTTTCTTTCCGCTCCACTCATGGAAGCAGACTCAATGCGAGGGAAGTTTGCATCCCAGTCTGTCCAAAACAGAATTCTGGTGAGAGGAAAACGAAGAGAGATACAAGAAAATATTGAAGCATCAAGAATAATCTGAAATGATTCAATAAGAAAGCAATTGGGGAAAAGTTCAAGCGTTCATATGTTAAATGAAAGAAATAAGCATACACTAATCTGGGCAACAATAAAAAAATCCTTGAAATAACAGGGTAACATGGAGGCAATATTTATTAGTATTAGAGCAATCATAAAACTTTAAAAGTTTTTTTACAAACTAGAAGTTTAATAGTGTTCCCATTTTCATGTTCATTAATACAAGTAACAGCTTGTCCTGTCTTCCTTCTATAGTTAGAAATGCAGCTCATTAAAAAAAAAAAATTATAATGACAGCCTTTGAAAGCAATCCACAGATGGGGAGCATGGGGAGGGGAGAAAGGGAAGAAAGGTGATTTGAGGTAACAGGGATTAAGGAATAAGCTAAACTAGAGTTTTTCATCTAATATTAAGAGTGTTCCAGTGAAGACCGCTAGATTTCGGTATGTCACTAACAAATTTTATACACGTTAGTCTTGCTAAGAAAACTGAAAAGATGTGTTGTATGGTAGGAGATAGTACATGACTGAGAGAGCCATTTTTTTTTCAAATACGGAGAGCTTTTTCATCTGCATGACCAAAGAAGTTTCTTATTATATTTAACAGAAGCAGTGTCACCAAAAGGCCAAACCCAAACTCTTAACTGTTGTTAGCTTATTAAGTTTTCAACAACACACAAACTTTCCATTGTTAAAGAATACCTTTGATATGAAAACTTTTAATTATTTGTAAAAAGCCAGTTGCAGAAAGTCAGACTATGGCAAAACTTCCAACAAGTAACATCAGCCAGCTTCAGTCCTGAACATATATTCTAATAAGGCCTCTCCATTTAGCACCTGTGAACAGTAGTACATGTTATATTCAAATAATAAGGGATAAGGATATAAAAAGGCCTGTCTTCCTACCGAATTCCATTTCTCTCTCCGTGGGTGGTGAGGGTCTCTGTTCCACCTGCGTGCTGTGTACATAGACAGCTGCGTGCCAGCAGCTACAGCCAGACTACAGGTCACAGGGGCTGTACATCTGGGGTGCCACCAACTACAGAGAGTGAGGGTGTGCATGTCTCTGTGTGATTGCTGGCAAAGGTGAAGCCAGACTAATGTGTGCGTGCACCTCTGGGAACAAGGCAGCTGGGGGAGTTGGCTACCAGAGGGACCAGGGCAGCCAGGCAATGAGCAGAGGGACTGTGAGGTCTGGAGCCTGACTGAGCCACCCACGTTTGTGTGTGCCTATTTGTGAGAGGCAGCTGGGGACAGCCAGCATCCAGGGCTAGTTAAGGGATGGACTGGGTGGGACTGGGTGCCTATGCCAGGCTACACCAGTGCCTGCTATGGAATCCTTACCAGCAGCTGCTGCGGGGCTGCAGCCTCAGGGGCTCACATCCTGCAGCCAGCTGGGCAGCCCAGCAATGCCAGGGCCAGCCACTGGGTAGACCTGACCTCTAAAATCAGCTACTGAGGAATCCACATTACACATACATATGTATTTCCCACCAAAAGACCTTCATCCTTAGCAGTCAGGGAATTTAACAGATGAGACCATTGGCGCTGTTTGATTGTCTCAGTGCTGAGAGTTTCTGCCTGTGTAGACCTATGGGAGCACGTGTGTTTATGTATATACATCTATTTATACGGTGCACCTGTGGGTATGTGGATTAAGAATACAAACTCAGCCTCACTGCATGTTGGAATGCAGTTATGGCAGCCATGCCCCCACCACTGGGATACAGGATTTGCGCAATCCTGACACAACCATCTACTTTGAATCATCAGTGTTTGTTTATTCATATTTGTGAAAAGATTGAGAAGCTGTATCCATCTGTGTTCAAAAATTATATTTTTCCTCACTTCTGACAAAATGTAGCATACAATTGCTTCTAGCTTTTCAAAAGGCAGATTAAGCCTTCAGTTTCAGGAAGAGTGGTGATTTGATTTTTTTTTCCTCCCAACCATTTCATTTGAAAAACTTATCTGCCAATTCCTCTGCCAACAGGATGCCTCTTTTTAAAGATCTTTATTGATAAGCGCTGCACTCTGTAAATAAGCTTTCTAGCATGTCAGTTGAGAGGGCAGCATCCATACTCATTAAAGCACGTACTTCCTAATTCAGAATTTAGATCCCAGAGGGACCTCAGGTCCCAGAATATGGGACCTTTATCTACTTCTATTTTTATGTCCCAGCTGTGTTTCTGAAATAAATATTCAGTGAAGACACATGACAGAACATAGACGATTCCTAAACAAAACTAAATATCATGACTCTGCAAAGTCATTTTAATTTGTATTATTTTTGGCCACATTTAATTTGTGGGTTTGTGTTGGTGGTTTTTTTCCCTGCTCTGAAAGAACAGTAATTATGAGAGGAGAATGTAGCTATTGACCATTACTTCTTGGCCTCTCTAAGAGAATCCAGCTAGACACAATGTAATGTGGGTAATGAGGTTTCTGTAATGAGTTTGCAATTTCAAAAAGTCTCAAAACACTGCTCTAACTCCAAGAATCATGAATTTTTTTGTAGCAGTAGACTTAATTTCAATACAGAATCAAAAATGACACCTGGCTTAACAAGTTAAGGGTTCCACAAACGGTTTTACTTCCCTTCCACTACTTAAGTCTGTTGACTTAATTTTTAATATAAATGGCATGTTTAAGGTCATTTTTGCTCTGCTAAGAAATGAGAGGTTAATATTAAAAGAAAGCAAAAATATTCTAAGTAAAGTTTTAGTGTTGGTGTATTGTTTTTCTTTTTTAATATAAAGAATTTGAAATGGAACTGTGAAATACATTTATATCTTTGGTGACTGCTAAAACTACATATTATGTGAAAACAGTTTTTATTGTGTTAGAATATTACCCAAATCAGCTATATTTTAATTTAAACATACTGGTTTTAAACACCCAACTTCAGCTTGTTTTACTTAATGTTCTGTTTGATATCATGAAAAAATTCTAACAGGCATTAGATAAAACAGATGTTTATAGTAGTAGGCTAAATCTACTACACTCAGTTGCTTATTATTACTAAGATTCCAGTTTACAGAATAACCCTCATGAATAGGTAATAAAAATACCGGCAAGTGTTGGCAAGCATTATTTCCACTTTAGAGATGGATAACCAAACACAAAAGGTGGTATTTACCTCACTCAACTTTTAGTCTTCCAGTAACATTTAAGCTATACTTTTAAAGTCCCACCAAAAAAATCAATCTCTACATAAGGGAAATCACCTTGGCAATACCTAAATCTGTCTGTTAGCGACAAAGGAAGGTTAGACCAAAGACTCCAGTTGCTGCTATCCACATTAAAAAATTAGATGAAACAATCACATAGCAAGGGAAGTAATTTTCCAACAAATAGATCTCTGCATCTCCTGACTTACCTTTTCTTAACCCTTTTTATCAGGGAAAAACACGTTAATAAAGGATTGTATCTCACTGAGAATATACTTTCCAAGAACTATTAAAGATAAGTTAGGAACTATATAACTCATAGCAAAAAAGGAAATCAAACAGTCTCACATTTACACATCTATCTTTACAATACCTCACAACATGAAAAAGTAATCTTTTTATAATTACCCATATCTGGGATCCAAAGCAATAGCCCTTGGATGTTCCATAGCTCCTGCTATTAATGTTGTTCTCAAACTGCCATCTAGTTTTGCTACTTCAATTTGATCCAAATTGCTGTCTATCCAGTATATGTTTCCTGCAATCCAATCTACAGTAAGACCTTCAGGTGTGGCCAGGCCATGTTGTACTACCACCTCAATGGCACTAACACCTTAAAAAAAGAAAGGGGTGGGGGTGGGGGGAAGGAAAAAAAAGAACAGTCTTAAAGAATTAATATTGTCTGATATAATGAACATGGACATATAAGTCTATCATATGCTCTTGGAGTGAATTCTTGATTAATCTGATGAATGATAATACTTTGTTCCACCTGACAATTTCCTTTACAAGTATGTAAATAAGTACACTTTTGGCAGTACACAAATAAACTTCATTCGACAGTAATAGAGATTTTTAGTATTCTGATGCCTTAGTAAGTAAACTCTCCATAAAGGTCAGAGATCACATGCAGAGTAATATAGGAGACACACATGTGCATTATTACCAGCAAATTCTATTGCAGCATCTGTGAAAGAGATGCTCATGCTTCGTTGCCCACTGACTAGATAAATTAGACAAACTCATGCATCTCTATTTCCGTTCTTTCTCAATCAGAAAAAGAGAAAACTGAAAGATTGTAATGGAGACAGAAATGGCAGGGAGAACTCTGTTTGAACTACACATTTTGAACAACTCTTCAGTAAATAGCCTTTGTCCCTTTGAATTCACATGGCACAATTCAGCACAACATCATGCTGTCTACCAACAGCTCGTCCCTACTAAATATTTCCTCTGGAGGGTCTCAAAATTTTTCACACAAAGGGCAAATACAGAAGCACTCTGTTAGCCCTCAGGACTTCCATGAAGGCACAGTGCTTTTTTGCAGATGCAAGTCAGTTCTTGACAACTGCAAGACTGAGGAGGTAAATTACTATTTTTTTTTTAATACAGCAGAGAAATAATTTGGATTCCGGTATAGTGTGGTTATAACACAGCATGATGACAACAGACTATCTTACAGCTTTCATACAAACCCCAAAGCCGCTAATGAAAAGTAGCAAGTCTTTGGCTGTCTTTACATACTTAGCAGTGTAGGATATTTCTTTCCTGATCTAGATCTGCAGATATAAAAATATCCCAAAATACCACCTACTAAGGAGAAGAAAAAAACCACAGAAAACAAAACCCAAGTGTGTCAGGGAATGTGAACTTCTACAGAAGCAAGTTAAACAGAGGCTCATGCTGGAATGAAAGTGCCTGAAAATACACTTCAACAAAGACCTTGCTGTAGAAACACTTTCGTAAATATAAGATTACATTGAGTTGTAGGCCATAAATGTGTTATCAAGGCAAAGAACAAGTCTTTCTGAATGCCATAAAATTATGAAGCAAAATCTTTCATGTAGTGAGAGCAGATAATTTATCAGACATCTAATAAACTCTTACACTTTTTTTAATAAGGTGAAGGTAAATTACAAAAAAAAAAAAAAAAAAAAAAAAGAAAAAAATCAATAGCACATTCAGCAAACCAGGAAGAAATATCAGCCCTTTGCATTTGTCATTTTCATCCCACTATAGCCAATTGAGAAATGAAACTTTTAATAAAGTCTTTTTCTAGCTTTACATCAAGTACAATCTAGATATACACATTTTTAAAGGCAGAATGACATCATAAATTCTGTTTCTGTGAATGGTAGCTAAGTTACGATTTATCAGGTCTACCATCCTGTAACTGCAGTTGTTCTTACTATTAAGAAATTAAAAGATTAAATTCATACCTCCAGTATCAGAGAGCTTGCCTCTGTATATTTTGTCCTCTACCACATCTGTCCAGTACAGTAAACTCTGACTGAAATGAAAATCAAGTGCTATTGTATTTCTCAAACCAGGAACTAAGAGGCTGTAGTCACGTTTGTGAAGATCAATTTTTCTGATCTCATGTCGAATAGAAAAAATTATGAAAGCCTCAAATGGATCTGGAAGCAGAAGATTATACATGTCAAAAGAGTAATAAAGAAGACACTGATACATATCGATATAAATGACAAGTGGAATAAGAACAACAGAATACTTTATCAGGAGAAACAGATGATTAAAACAATTCATCTTCTGAGAAGGAGTCTTTCAAATACATTTTCAGTTCCACAGACTTCTCACTCCCTTCCAGCATTATCTTTGATCACAACTACAGATATTAAATGCTAAATTTGGGAATATCAAACTCAAATACTGAACAATATTTTGTAGCCCTACTACAAGGAGTTCAAAATTAGAGGTTTTAAAAGTCACGTTATCAAAACAAAAATCTGTTTTCTCAAAAGTTCCAGAAAAATTAATCCATTAAATTATACACATTTTCAAATGCCAGTTAGCTGAAAGAACAGCTGAAACAATTTACTAGAATAGATAAAATCTTCCTTTCCAACATATATAATGAACCTTGTGTTTTCAACTGAACTGCTTCAAAACAAAAAATCCTCATCTCAAACTATCAAGCATGGAAATGAACATTTTTTTGTTTTGAATTATATATAATTATATATATATATATATCTGTAATTCAAATTACCATTAAAGTTCTTCTTCCTCTGTTATTCAATTAATTCTGAATTATTTGAGCCCATGAGCTTATATCAAGATTATATATAAGTGTCTGTAAATGCTCTCTGCATAGGTCAACCATACTATAAAATTGATTTTTTATTATAGTTCTTACACAACTTAGATTACGGAAAGCTTTTTCAAAAAAGCAGCTGTGTTAATAAAACGAACACGAAAGACAAAAACTGGTTTCTGTAAACTGTTGAATCAGCTTGGTATATCCACTTTAATAAGAAAGTTTTTCAAATCAATCCTTCCCTGTGAGAAAGTAGCTTGCTTCCCCGCCCCCCACCCCCCCACCCCACCCCCCCGCCGTTCTTTCTCCTGGAGGGAAACACAAATGATACTTAGGTTTTCATTTTCCATATGATTAAACCTCCATTTTGTATTAAAAACAGATTATTGGCACTTTATGGCAATAAGCAATATTGCATTGTTCTTCTAAAATATTTTAAAAAAAATTGCACAACTTTTCACCAAATAGATGTTTATATACCTCTTTTCAAAAAGATTAATTTTGCATTCTTCCCTTGATAACCACTGCACATACAGATTAAATTATCTATTATGTTTTAAATTAATCAGGTACCTCAGTAGAGCTATGTTTCTCCTCTTGAAGTACTTGTTCATAATCTGGCTTGGACTTTCCAAATGATCCTCCTATTTGTTAAAGCAATGAATGACTTTCTGTAAAGCCAATTTTTCAAAGCTCTGCAGTAGTTAAATTATTTAATGAAGAACAGGATCACTGACATTAGTAGCTACTTCACAAGTACCAGTTATCTGAACCGGAGAAACACTTTAATAGCACTTCCCAATTTCTGATAAATTGTCAGCTATTATGCAGGAAGGAGACCACAGGCTACTGGCATAGCTTTTTTAGGCAACTCCAATGCATAAAAATGCACATGATGGACATCAGCAGTAGCTTCTTTTATGTTTTTCAGTAATTAACACCATAATGGAAAAAAGGAAACCTAATCAATCTGTGCTATGTTGGATGGGATATTTTTTAATTCAAAGTAGAGGAAGTCTAGCTTACACTACACGTAACCTACAGTGCAAATTATCAAGTACCTTGATGAAAACTATTTAAGTTAATAGGATCTTGACAAATTTACGGTACAATACTCAAGAATATAAATCAACAACAAGAAATGGTACAAAAAAAGTCCATTTTGTTTATTTGGACATTTTGGTTTAAATGAGCACATCATATGCTGCTTTTTCTTCTCCTCATCTTTCTTAACCTTCCCACAACAATGCAAAGATGTAAATTAAGATCCTATGTTACTGTGGCTGGTATACAGTCAAGTCACAGATGTGATACTACATAAAAGAACGTCTGACATTGTGACATTGCATTGCAGTGCAAAATCTCTGGAAAGAATCCTGAAAGCAGACAGAAACCAGTTTGACATAGGTTCGTCTATGATAAAGCTACTCAAATATAGCCAAATGGATAGCAGTAATTAGTGCCTGGCTGGTGAGCTGCAAGCCAGAGTCCAGCTGCCACTCTGCTTTACATAATGTAGCAATCAATCATTATAGCCTGGATGACTGGAGCCTAGAATTTTACTTGATACTTTCTGACCTCCCCTATTATTGCATATGTAGTAAGTATCACATTTCAAGTACAATAAGCTGCATAAAATTGAGTATATAAGTCATAGGATACCAGATCTCTAAGAAAGAATCTAGAAAATTTCATCAACAATGGCATGACACTAAATAAGGTCAATTCAAGGTTTGTACTTGAAATAAATATGACACAACCCTTCCACTCCCTCCCCCCTAAGCTTTGGTGAAAACAGTCTACAATACTGTACCCTGTTCTAAGCATGGCTCATAACGAATGTGAATCAACTACAGGAATGCAAGAGGAAATCTGCTAGTTTTGTAAAAGGTCTAATGAGCATGTCCTACAAGGAAAAAAATGAACAGTCTGGAATCACTCAGTCTAAAAACCAATGGACTAAGATGATGAGTGGAAGCACATAAAATTCTCCAAAGACTTAAAAAGCTGATGAATTGAAAAAAAAAAGGGGGGGGGGGGGGGGGGGGGGGGGGGGGGGGGGGGGGGGGGGGGGGGGGGGGGGGGAAAAAATCTTGTTTTTGAAATATAAATAAGTATGCAAAGGATTAAAGGCTTAAACTGGAGCAGGAAGACTCAGAAAGACTTGAAAAAAATGCAATCTTAAGGCAAGTGAGACACTGAAACATCTCACTCTTGGGAAACCTGGAGTTCACAACTGAAGGTGTCTTGAATGACTTTGAAAGCAGATAAACAGCAGATAGCCTTTGATCTTCCTTCCAACCTTATCATTCAATGACTCTATAAAATGAGCTATATTATAGTGAATTAGAATTTTCAGACTGAATCAAATCAATTTTATTTAAGGTTCTGCTTCTATCACCCTAGACAACAAAAATTTGATGTTATATTTCCACTTGATTCTTCTTCTGGAAATTGCAAGCATATCCTCTTTATTTTACCAGTTGATTAAGATTCTTTTCATAAAAACTCACCTTACCTCAATTCAGTGTAATGGTTATTTATTCCATTCTTTAAAGCTTTTTTGTTTGTTTTATAAGAAAAGTAATTGAAACAATTTATTAGAGAAAAATCATACATTTCTGAACCTTCTGATTTCATGACTGCACCAAGGTTCTTTTACCATGTAGGTACGTGTATAAAACATGACAATTATATGAAAATTGTGTCATATATTAATAAGAATATATACAATACATGAAACTACATTAACAGTTGTAAGAACAAGCTGTCAGAAACAATTCTGACAGAAAAAAACTGTCTAAACAATATAATAAAGAAAACTGTATAGAAAGAATGCTTCACCTTTTCCAGTGGTTTTAATTTAAAATTCTTTTTTGGGAAAAATGCTAACTAAAGCTTATTGTTTCATTGAAGCTTACTGTAAGAACAGCAGCACAGCAAGCAACCTACATTGTGCTTTTATGAAATTTGCCTCAAAGGAAAATCATAACTTTGTAAAGAGTTCTGAAAATAAGCTTCATTAAAAGTTTGACATTACTTCAGAGAGGACTGGACTATCCTTCCTTCTTCCCTCCCTCCGCGCCTGCCCCAGCTACACCACCACCCCCCCCCCCCCCCCCCCCCCCCCCCTTTTAATACCGAAAGCTATCTGGAAATTTTAACAAAATTGAACCTAAAAACAGCTAAACCAGATCAAACACAGATCATGCTCTTTTTGCCCTTTTCCAGACATAAATATATATATATATATATATATATATATATATATATAGTGATGGGGTTTCCACAGCTTAGAAAAGGTTGACAACCATTTTTAAACTAAATCTATACTAAGCTAAGTGTTTCCGAGTTCATCTAACTTTTATTAGACCAAATTCTGAAAGGCTGAATGTAAACATCAAATTTAAATACCTTTCAAGAAAAGTGTTTTTTTTTTAATTTAAATATCTTTCAAGAGTTAGGGTGTGTTTTTTTGTATGCTTATTATCATCTAAAAGAATTCAAATGCAGTACATCAGCACAACTTATTTTGAAATGTTTTCCAAGAGAAACTAGAAGAGGAGTAGGAAAATATATAATTTATATTGATTTTTTTATCTGAATAATGGAGCTGTGTAGCATACTCTTAGTTCAATCAATACAAATTTAAACATGAATGAAACATTTAGTCTTTGGGAAGTCAGTAATGTAACAATACACATGCCAGAACAGCAAAAAGTAAACTAGATGAAAAACAAGAGGTATGGAAAGTGAAATAACTCTGAAGGATAAAAACACATGAACACTTAAAACCCTCAAGAAATGAACAGAACATAAGCTGAAATAAGGGAAAACAGGAAACTAAGAGAATGACATTTGAAGTGAAACTATAAAGAAGTACTCTTATCAAGCAATTCATTTCTATATACTTATTATTCCATAACTCATTATACCTCTCATTACAGTATATATTATATGTTATTAGAAGTATATTTAGAAGTAAATTCATTGCATTCCTGTGACACACTATTTGATTATATGTCATCCAAAAAAAGTCACATACGTTACTGTAGTTTCAGCATTCACATTCCCATTAGATATCTGAATGCCACTCAAGTAAATATTCTCACTTTTTCAAAATACTGTAAACTCCTCCATACTAACTTTACATGTCATTGCTCTGTGATGTGTTTGACTGTATATAGGAAAGTGCTCTTTTAGACAGGGGAAAAAAAAATAAATCTAAGGGCAAGGTAATAATTTTCCTTTGAGTGATTTTTTTTCTCCTGGAAAACAGACTATTAGTTACTGTTCTAATATAATATACAGCTACTCATGGTTCAAGGCATTTTAAATCACTATGGCTATTCTAAAAATTAGTTTATGCCAACTAGTATTATTGAAGTAGTTTGACATTGTGAGGTTTACCTTCACAAGATCACTTTGAACTCCACTTTTAACAGGATTATATAAAAGCTTTTTTATTTTATGTTCATTTAATATCTCATGCAGAGAGACATAAAAGTTACGGACGTTTTGAGGCTAAGAGATTCACAAATGAGACCAAAATTGTGCTCACTTCACTAAAATGCTATACACACAGTCAACAACTGATGTATCAGAAAACACTGTCCTTCAGGTATTTACCACACCTTTCAAATGAAATAAACTGAAAGGGGCCAGGTTTATTAGTGACTGTAAAAGCCTATGTCGTATTTAGTAAGGAATAATTTTGTTGCAGCTTTGATGGCATTAGGATAGTATCTTCATGGTTTTTAAAGAAAGGTATCATTCATCTTTATACCAGCTGACATTGCTAGTCTCAGATCATATATTTAATATTACATTTTTTGAGAAAATATGTAAAAATCAATTTGTAACTTCAGATTCTCACCAACAGCAGTAGACATTAAGCCAAAATATCTCATAGGCCTAAAAACTGAGAAATTGCATTCTCACTTTTCTTACATTTCAGCACAAGTAAGCATATTTCACCTAGGGGTTTTCTTCACCATAGTTTCCAAATACTGGCCATTTCTATTTGTTTTAATTTGAAGTGTGCATCAAGCTTTCCTCCACCAAATTATTAACACAATCTTAAATGCTTTTAATCCTTTCATTTCTGTAAACCAGTACAAATGCACTTATTATGAATGTTTCCAGTAATTAAAAAAAAATAAAATCAGACTGATCAAAAGTCAGTGAGAATAAAACTAGAGCAGTGTCATAAAATAAGAACTTTTAACAGCAATGAAATAAAGCTCAGATATACAGACCCCGCAGTAGTATGCCAGTTAAGCATGATTTGAGTCTACTATCAGCATAGCTCAGGAACATCTGAACAACATACATTGCTGATCTCATATTGTGGTAGTGACTATTTACATACGATAGCAGCAACTACGGAGACACAAAGAATCAATTTGGAGATCATTCTTGAAATCGTAACAGTGATTCCAGCCTGATGCATGTAAACCAATTATTAATTAATTAAAAAAATAGCTCAAAAGCAAGACTTTTAATTCATGAGCTTTGCTAAAAGCTCTTTAAGAGAACATTCAAGAAATATAGCTCAATTTGAATTATTCATTGTTTTACAAAGAGAAACATTATTTTTGTTACATCCAACAGATATTTTGTCCAGAAGTGAATTATAGACTTTATTACTAGTGTAACAAAGTTCTAAAGTGTTGTGTAAAAAAAAAGCCAAACATTGTCAAAGCAGAAAGAATAGAATTTGCCTTTTCTGAAATATGGACCATTAAGTTGGCTGCTAACTACAAAATTATCTCAGGTGACTACCAATAGGAAACTTGGGCTTTTATTTCTACCTTACTGATCAAGATTTTTTTCAGGTGAATCATCTGAGGAAATGCTGAGTATCTGGAAAAAAATTAAGATTGCCTTAATCATGATAGCTATTGAATTATGAAATATCCAAATAAGTGATAGACAATTTGAGAGATATCTCTGCTCAGAATTTATAAGATACTATCAAACAATAAAGATAATAAAGAATAATAATTTCAAAGAATCCTAAACTGAAATTTTTAAAATCTAGACAGCAAAACCAATTCTATTTTCAGCTCCCTACAGGGGGGAGAAGATACAATGACAGTTTGTGTTGTGCAGATGTGTTTGTATTTTATGCACAAGACTGTACTTGAAAAAGACACCCCTCATAATAGTTTCCTAATCATGCTTCAGTAAATATCAGTAGTGGACAATGAGGGGAATGCATTCCCTTCTCCCATTTTGGCTTATGTTGATTTTCTTCTTGATTAGTGAGCTGAACAGGCTTATTGATGTCAAAAAACAAGTACCAGAGTGTCGTAGGTGAAAAAATAGCTTAAATTGTGAATGCAAACAGGGAGCAGGTAATTGACTATATATGTGTGCATGCACGTTCAAAATTAAACTTCTGAATCCTCAAGTAATACTGATCAATCATGATGTCACAGATTGATCCATTTCTTCAAAATACATGGTAAACCTCCCATATTTCACACACACACATATATATCCCCTGCATATTAAATATGCGTGGAAATCTGTATAGAACTTCAAACAACTTATAAACTATTTTGTCTCAACATTCTCAGAAAGTCTAATAAGCAGTGAACATTGCAACAGCTCTTCATCCTTTATCAAGAATAGGGACATCGTTAATGCATTCCTCATATTGCTATCAGCCCCACATATGGATAATCCAAGCCTATATTTCTTATTAAAAAAAAGGGAAATAACTTCTCGGTAAATGAAAATAACAACTATTAACATCTGGCATATTGAAAATGCATTGAACTTCAACTTACCAGTACTAACACAATTTTCTCCATCCTTACTGAGCTTCCAGCCTTCGTAACATGAGCATTTGACAGTATTTTTATGCTGTTCACATACTTGACTACACTTAAGGTGCTTGGTACAGTAATCCATAATCTCACAAGTTTTGTTGTCTATACTAAGACTGAATCCTGAAGGGCAGGAGCACACAATTCTTTCTCCAGGAACCACAGAACATTGATGGCTACATCCACCATTGTTAAGGGAACATTCATCTGAAATAACATGAAAAAAACCCCAACATCAAAGGCTGTGAGAGCTATCAGTTATATTGTATATTCTTAAAGCCACCAGGTCAACTAAAACATAAAAGGCAAACTGTTTTTCACATTTGTTAAACAGTGCTCTAGATTTATTTTTAAAATTCTCTAATTTTAAGTATTCACCATGGCAGCGTACTGCACTTTTCAAGATCTTAGCACGGCAAATGTACAACCTATGTACATTTTCAGTCTTTGATGCATATTATTTCATTCATTAATAATTAGAGCGTCCACACATGGTCCAAAGACCATTATAGCTCCATCATCTTTGATAGTGACCAAAAGCTGATGTAGTGAAAAATAAGCATACTTTCCCAAATACTTCCCTTGCCTACAGATGCTTAAGCTTTCAGGGAGAAGGCTTCAAGTGTTAGTCCTATGTATCTGTATCACAAGCAACTTCTTTAAGAAACATGTACAAATAAGAAGTACAAATCAGGTTTTCTCCAATAAGAGCTACTAGACAATACTACTGCTGCGTTCTTTGTGTCAGTGGTCTCACATTATATTCCGCAGGTAATGTGATTTGCAAAGCTTGCTAAATGAATTCAAGGTGATTTGTGAACCTCTAAAGCATCTGAATTAAAAGCATGATAAATTGTGTCTGTGAGAAATTCTGTGACCTCTGGAGCAAAAAAGCACAGAACTGCTCCTTACCTCGTAGTACTACCGATATCCAGGGAATCAATGACAGAGCCAGACTGGTCCATTGTTGCACTGGAACCCAGGCTTAACTTTTTTTTTTTTTGTGTGTGTGTCTGTTCGTGTCTTTTAGTTATTTTGTTTGGTTCTATCAACTCTCTGAAAGTTTTGCTCACTTCTGATAAGATGTATAAAATACAAGTTTTCTACTATTGCAGAAGGATGAACTGAAGAATAATTACTTCCTTCCCAATTAAACAAAATTAGAGTCCTTCTTATAACAGTCCTTTATCGAGATTTCAAGTCTGTTATTTTGTGGCTTTTCTTTAATCATGGCAAAAAAAGAATCAAGCTCTACAATCCATCATGCAAACGTGTTGCCCAACAACCCATATTTGTCCTTCAGTTAATGCACAGGTACTTTTGAAAACTAAAAAAATAACAATTGCTGAAATACCTGCTGACTGATAACACACTGTCTAAAAGTTGCAATAACCGTTAAAAACCAAGCTGCGCTCTATATAATAGTAGCCAACAGGATACAGGTGTCATAATGGGCTACTACTTGTAGGAAGATAATTGTCCAAACAGACACAGTACAGAAATAATATAATTTATGCTATAATTTCTTTCACCTGGAGTCTAGAGAGCACAGGATTCATAAGCAGCTCTCAGAAGATTTAGGTCTACAGCATAATCTTACCATATTCCAGAAGAACACTGAATTTAAGATCCTTTTACAGTACAGTCTGCAGACCAACAGAGATTAAAAATCTCTCTGCAATATTCTGCAGCAGCTGTTGCCCAGCCAGTGAAATCTACCTCCTATGCTAAGCAACTGCACTAGCCCAGTGCAGGATCTCCTAGTAAAGATAGATCCTAGAGGATGAAAATGCTTGTAAACATCTCCAAATGCTTTGTAACAGGATGCTGGAGATTGTAAAACATTTTATGCAAAGCAAGGTCAGTGAGGGGAAGGCAAGTTGTTGATACACTACAAAAGAATTATATTATTGTCTACATTTTTACTACAAATCATGTTTCACTTCTGTCCTGGTTTCAGCTGGGATGGAATTATCTTCTTAAGAGCCAGTACAGTGCTGTGTTTTGGCTTTGATGTAAGCTTTTTCAGTTCCTCAGGCCTCGCTAGCAAAAAGGCAGGAGGGGCACAAGGAATTAGGGGGGAAAAAGCCAGGGCAGCTGCCCCTAAATAGCCAAAGGGGTATTCCATACCATGGGAGATCACGCCTTGTATATATACCTGGGGGAGTTGGCCGGGGCAGGCAGATCATTGCTTGGGGACTGGCTGGGTATCGGTGGAGGGCGGTGAGCAGTTGCATTGTGCACCATGTGTTCCTTTCTTCCTTTCCCTCTGGATGTTATTCTTTGCCCTCCCCTTTTCATTATAACTGTTATTGTCAACATTGTTGTTATTGTTCTTTCATTTTTATTCTATTTCAACTATTACATTTTTCTTATCTCAATCCTCAAGTTTTAAGTTCCTTTACAGCTCTCCTCCCCATCACTCTGGGTGAGAGGGCAGTGAGCGAGTGGCTGCGTGGTACTTCATTACCAGCTGGGGTTAAACCACGACAACTTCTTATTCCTTAAACTATCAATATAGTACAATACTATTGCTATAGTATTGTAAGTTCTTTTGAAATTTAGTCATTTTATCTTTACAGATATTTTATAATAATTCAATTAGGTTATCTCTTATGCTTCTGCCAGATTTAGAAAATCATTTTCATATTTTTACTGAACGCAGCTTTGCTGAGATAACCCATGTTGTCTGATAGGCCATGAAATCTTTTCAACGCTACCAATCACTGACACGTCACTCCCCCCAGTCATCCCAATGCACTTTTTCATGAACTCTTGACACAGCATTCTATCAACTCACTGGCATCACGGAGAGGTGGTGGGACAGCTCCTGTGACTGAAGTGTTGGAATGGAAGGATCCAGGGTCTTTAGGAAGGACAGGCAGTGGAGATGAGGAAGGGTGTCACCCTCTATGTCAGTGACCAGCTGGAGTGCACAGAGCTCCACCTGGGGATGGACGAGGAGCCAACCGCGAACTTATTCAGGAGAGCAGGAAGAGGTGAGATTATAATGAGGGTCTGCTACAGGCTACCCAGCCAGGAAGATTAGGTCCTCTATAGGCAGATAGGAGAAGCCTCACATCACAAGCCCTGGTCCTCATGGTGGATTTCAACCACACAGATATCTGTTGGAGGGATAACACTGCAGCGCAGAAGCAATCCAGGAGGTTCTCAGAATGCATTGATGGTAGCTCCTCCAAGTAACAGAGAAGCCAACCGGGAGAGGGGCTATGCTGGACCTTGTTCTCACCAAAAGAGAGCCTGGTGGGGAATGAAAAGCTCAAGGGCAGCCTTGGCCACAGTGACCATGAAATGATGGAATTCAAGAGCCATAGGGCAGCGAGGAGGGTGCACATACGGTCACTATCCTGGACTTCAGGAGAGCAGGCTTTGGCCTCCAAGGATCTGCTTGGTAGAGCATCATGGGATAGAGCCCTGGAGGGGGCCCAAGAAACTGGTTAATAGTCAAGGATCACCTCCTCCAAACTCCAGAGCAATGCATGCCAACAAATGGCTTGATGTCCAAGTGGAGACTAGTGACAACTGGCATTCCTCAGGGGTCAGTATTGGGACAGGCGTTGTTCAGGATCTTTTTGGTGACATGGACACTGGGATGGAGTGCACCCTCAACAAGTTTGCTGATGACAGCAAGCTGTGTGGTGTGGTCAACATGCTGGAGGAAGGGATGCTATCCACAGGGACCTTGACAGGCTTGAGAGGTGGGCCTGTAGGAACCTCATGAAGTTCAACAAGGCCAAGTGAAAGGTCCTGCACATGGGTCAGGGCAATCCCAAGAGAAATGCCAGCTGGGTGGGAAGATGGACTGAGAGCAGCCATGAGGAGAAGGACCCGGGGGGTGTCAGTGAATAAGAAGCTCAGCATGACTCAGCAACATGCATTTTCAGCCCAGAAAGCCAACTGTACCCTGCGCTGGATAGAAGTGAGGCCAGCAGGGTGAGGGAGGTGATCCTCCCTCTCTTCTCCTGTGAGACCCTACCTGGAATACTGCATTCAGCTCTGGTGCCCCCAACATAAGAAAGACATGGACCTTCCGGAGTGAGACCAGAGGAGGCCATAAAATACCTAAAAAGGCCTACAAGAAAGCTGGAGAGGGACTTTACACAAGGGCATGTTGCGATAGGACAAGGAAGAATGGTTCTAAAGAGGAAAAGGTTAGATTTATATTAGACATAAGGAAGAAATTCTTTATTGGGAAGGTGGTGAAGCAATGGAACAGGTTGCCCAGATAATCCGTGGATGCCCCATCCCTGCAAGTTCTCAAGGCCAGGCTGGGAAGAGGCTTTGAGCAACCTGGGCTGGGGGGGGGTCCCTGCCCACGGCAGGGGGTTGGGACTAGATGGTCTTTAAGGTCCCTTCAAACCCGACCGTTCTATGCCATGAACTCATGTTTTTGTAGTTGGACAGAACTGCAAATTAGCTTAAATCCTTTCATGTATACCAAAGACATATTAAATTGTTTATCTCGAGGGGTATGTAAGGAGGTTAGTAAATGAAATACCTATCTAAGGAACTATGTTTTCCCCTATCTGAAGTAAACTAATATTTTAAGCACAAACCCAGTATATTTTACGTTAAATAAAAATCCTCACATAGGCTATTGTGATAAAATTTCAGTAAGATTAACCTGACAACTGTCTTTTAACAAAAAAGTATTGCTGTAGACAATATAAAAAATGATCAGGAAAATGTGTCTAAAAAGTACCACAAAGATCGCCTTCATCAGATCCATCAGGACAATCTCTTCTCCCATTGCAGAGCTTCTCAGGCTGTAGGCAGATGGAGGTATCATTAGCACAAGGGTATTTTGGTGGTCCACACATATAGCCCTCGCAATTATCCTCATCAGACTGATCCTCACAATCAATATCGCCATCACATAGCCACGCTTTGCTAATGCATCTCCCTTGGAGAAAACAGACAATAAACAGGAAATCAGACTGGAAGCAAACTTTAGAAAAAAACCTTCAGTAACATTACACAGATACGTTTTTCTTATTATGTTTCTCTATTAATAGTACCTTCCGCTTACGTGAGCAGAAAGATACCAACTTGTACTCTGAAGTATCATCCACATCAATGCTGACAGTCTAATTTTCCAAACAACATCAATCCTAATTATTTTGATGCTAAACAGAAGTGCATACATGCAGGATACAGCCTCATAATATGTTCAATATACCAAATTACACTAAGATTTTTTTTTTTTTTTTTAAATTCTGCTTTTCTTCATCTCTCTCAACCTTTACCTTCTACTCCAACAGCCTTCCACAGGAGCAATGTCTCAATGTATGACTTTCTATTAGCATGCATTTGAGAAAAAAAAAATAAAAATCTTTCTAGGAATTATATATAATACCTTCCCAGATTGTCAGATGAATGATCATCTTTTAGACAAGTAACTACAACAGATCAAATTTATTACTTAACTTCAGTTTTATCAAACCAGCACTCAGATAATTTCCTTCACTCCTCAAAAGGAGGCAAAAAAAATTTCACTTTTGTGCTGACCATTACTGTTTAGAGACACAAGACAGTGTCCTAATTGAGATAGGGGCTTTGGTCTTTAGGAAGCATACTGGCATTAAAATAGAATCACCCAAGCCAGGTGTTTTAATAGGTTAAAAATAACCAGGGTTGTGAATGCTACCACTTACAAGTATGTGTGTTTGTGTTCCTGTCCCAAACTTTTTTCCAATTCTCAAGCACAAAGTTATTAGTTGCTAGCTACAACCAGTAGGGGTTAGTTGAAAATTTTGGCAACACCTAGACTGAACAGAAGTGGCATGTACTTTATTATCCAATTAACAAAGTAATAACAGGAAGAATCATTGGCTAGGACTGTGCTTCTGCCTATAAACTACTTTGGTAAAGAAAATCAGGCTGGGATGGGAAAAAAGAAGATACTAGAAATGTCTGAATCCATTGACAGCAATGTTGGTGGACTCCCAGGGACTGACTTGTGATGCCTGAGACTACTAACTGCAAACTGTTGTACAGCACAAACTGACATGACTTACTGCCCACCCTTCCCAGTTTAGCAGTAATCTTCCAAGCAGGAAACTGAGATTGATTACAACTTTGTAGGGGAGGCAAGCGAGTGAGTGTGTGAAATAATCAACCAGGGTAAAACTCTAATATTGCTGGTTCTTTAATACACCTCAGTGTCAAACCTGCAACAGCCTGTCTTTTATTCTTCACCAACTATGACATGTTTCAATATAAAATCACCTCAAAAGAGAGTCTGTACTGTTGTTCACACAGAGTAACAACTGTTCCTAACTGTAACTCCACTGTTTGTCGTAATACAATAGCAGATTTCAATTTCCTTTAAAAGAAGTATTTCACTAAGATTAGCATAATGATTTTTATTTAATATTAAAGTCCTCTTTTAATGGTAACAGTGCCTGCTGCCGACATCTTCACAGAAGAACAATAAAAAAATATGTTTCTGCAGCACTCACAAGGCAAAAAGCAAGAAGTAAAACTTCAGGATTACAGTACAGTGACTGTCATTTCAAAGAACAGAACATAATTTTACCAGTGCAAAATCACCCAGAAAACTTAAAACAGGGAGTGGGGTAAATTAGAATTAAAAGCATTCACTATTTTATATACTGGGCAAAGTCCCAAGTATCCTACACTGAAAAAACAGAATTGCACAGACACGAGGAAACAAAGTATGCATGACACGTATGCAGGTTTTTCCATTACATGCGATCATAAGTGTTTTTTAAAAAGTGTCCATATTCTTTATTATCTTGAAATGATCATTGATTTTATATATTATAACACAGCAGTAGAAGGAAAGCTAATGGAAAACACCAGTGTCAAGCAAACTAACAAGATCCTAAAGTAAATTGATGTTGCTTCCAGCAGAGCTACTAATCTGGTTCTTAATCTTTTATACATACAAATGTTTACAGAGAAAACCAGTTTTCCTGTCTTTCTCTTACATTAATGAAGATATGTTTTATAATAAAAGATTCATCTTCCACTACAATAGCTATGACACGATCTTGAACTGAATATACTTGCAAAGAATTAATCTTTGCCAAAGTTCTAAAGAAATTGACTTAATGAAGTACTATAACTGTCTTGAAATCATTACTTAAAATTCACTGAAGTATTTTTACTTTATTGCCCCTTATTGAAACCCAAATTTTTGGTTTCCAGGAACTTTTAAAATGAAATTCCATCATAAATCAATTGCCTCAATGGATATATCTGTTCTTTTCCATAGCCTTTTTTTTTTTTTTTTTTAACAGAAAAGACGTGTTAAGTAGTGAATCAGAAGTTCTGAAGCAGTAAGTACATGTGAAAGCCTGATCTAAATGCTGCTCTAATATTTCCTAAAAATATTAGGAAGTACAACAGAATTAGCTTTTTACATACGGTTCAGTCTTTGTTGGGATGCTGAGTCCAGGAAGTCTCTTGACTGATTATATATTCGACTGTAGGAAAACTGTACTGGTGGAGCAATAATTGCATTCAGCTTCCTCTTACAGTTAATTCTTACTGCCTAAAGCTGTCATGCCTTCTATAGAATGGACTCAAACTAATTACCATCAAAACAAAAGAATGTTCAAATCTGACACATTTAACAAAATGTTGTGATGGTCAATGATCTTGCTTGTCCTGCAGAATATACCTGAGACTTAAACCAAACTACACTGTTTCAAGAGCACAGTAATTTCTGGCACTGAAAACCTTTTATGAGAAAGCAGATATTTATAAATGTCTCCTGGATGACACAGAAGAAAAATATTTCAGGGCCTAAAGACGACAGCTGTTACCACAGAACACAATGAATGTGCTCATACCATGAACAGAGGATAAAACTAGTATTAAAACAACATATATAATTTTCTCATTTACTTGCTGTGGCAGTTTTTTATTTGAATTTTTAATGTTAACTGAATCCACCCGCTCCAATCAGAAATTTCATCATTCTGAACCATCATTATGTTCAAAAAGGTTATTAAAGCAGTTGTACAAGATGTGCAGCTCTAAAGATCTAAAAGTGAGAGATGAGACAGAGCAGGCAGGGAAGTGGAAGTAACACTGGTGAACCTACCTTATGACCAATACCTTTTCCACCCAACCTTTGAAATTCTCCATGTGTCTCATTCTTATGTTTTTACTAAATCTTAGCCTCTTTCAAAACTCCTCTGAAGTCGTATCTCCACAGTAACCCTTTCTTCCTGATGAGCCCTTACAGAATCTATCTCTAGGGCAGCCCTACCAATTTCCTCATCATCTTCTTCCTCAGAAATGCTTCCTTCTCAGCCTTCCTCAGCATTAACTTCTCTCCATTGTTCTCTACGTGTCACATACCTACATCTTGACTCTTATATACACCCTTGCTCTCCTCCTGTATCACTGTGATCACCACGTGACTTCATTTCCCATGTACTTTCCATATTCTCCAATCCAAAGAAAACCTACTTCTTCCCTCATTTTTCCCCCTTCCAATATATATACATGTGAGAAAAAAGAAGTATAAAATAACAGTCCACAGGGTAGCATTAAAAATAGCAAAATACAACATTAACTGCTTCTTGAAAGCAATATAAGCAGTATGAGAAATACACATTACAATTCAGATCTACTGCTTACTAAAGTATTCATGGCTCTTTTGCATTTGTCTTCACAGAAGTACTTGATTATGATCATTGGAGTAACTATATGACTTTTTAAGTGAGATCGCACAGACGCTGCTCCTGGTCCAGTACTACTAATTGCAAAGTAGGGAGATGGAATAAAAAGGATAGATTTATATAGTATATAAAAGTGAGTTGAAGTACGTGCCTGTAATAATTTTTGGAAGACAAAATCATAATATAAAATAGGAAGCTGGATCTATCACTAATCTAATTTAGCCTAGTCTAATTTAAAAGAAGTGTAATTTAATTCAAAAGCAGAAAATAACTGGCTAGAAGATCAACAGTAGTCCATCTCAATCAGGCAGTTACTGCATCTCGTATCTTACTGCTGAGCAAACTAATATTTTTCATGACACGTGAGCACAAACAACCATGTGATGTTCTTGAAATAATTAGAAACTTCATTCTTAAATATGTTAACTCGACTGCCCTGCAGCATTTTGGCTGAATTTGGATACCACAACTCAAGAACGGCACAGGTCAGACAGTTCCAGCAAGACCAACAAAAATAATAAAGGTTTAAAAAAATAAAACAAAAAAAAGAATACATGCAAGGGGAAAAAAATGTACTTGTTTATTCAAAAAATTATGTGGCTAAGGAGACGTATGACAGAAGTCTTTCCATATTTGAAGGATTTTTATACTGGTGAAAAGATGAAGACAATCAACTAAGCTTCCAGCAAAGATTCAGATGACTTACTAGGAAGCGGTGTTCAACTATTAGAGGCAAATTACTAAAAGCTATCTATGTAAATTACAGAACATCCTCTCTGTTGGATCTTCTTAAGTGCGTATCAGAAAAGGCACTGGATAAGACTGGTTCTTGAGATCACCATTAATCTAACCAGAAAAATCACGTTTGGCTGAAGGCTGACAAATGCTGTAATTGTAATGTGACACTCAGCCCTTTGGCATTATGACAGATAAACCAGAGCCAACAAAAACTACAGGAAGGAAAGACCCTCCAGCTACTATTTATAGCCACAGAAAAAAAAAATCAAGCAAAAAAAGTGGGCAGTAACATTTCACTATTACTGTTCTCGCTTACTGTCATTTCCCTCAAAACTTACTGAAGGTTTCACTTCCCCCGATACACACGCTCCTACATATTCTGTGTTAGAAATGCACCTATATGCCACCACCTAGCAATCTATAAGGGGAGAATTACCCATTTTGTCCTTATCTGAAACACTCTCATGAATGTGTAAGCCAGAGAGTATTAATTCTTTAGAATAATACACAGAGAAAATGTTATTTATTCTGAAATCTCAAAGGATCATGACAGAAACAATTTCATTTGGAATAAATTATTACTCATTTGTCCCACCATATGGAATTAAACTGAAAAGTAGCTGAAAAAAAATGTGCTTTTGCTGTTTTCTGTTCCAATGCATTACTAACACACCTTCTCCAGAACAGCAGTCTTGCTCCTTCTAGGACTGATGGAAGGAAAATAGGAAAAGAAAAAAAAATACGGATTAAACTGTCACATCCTGAAGCGACGTCTTCACACAACCAACAAGCATGACTGCATTTTCCTCTAAATCAAAGCCTTATACCCTTGAATTCAGCAAATATTTAAGGAACATAATTTTTTTGCTGTATTTATATGTGACAGGAAGAGAAGTCGCGTTTCATCCTTGGTCCTGTAGACTGAGACATTGCCCTCCTTGCACATGACTGTAAACATAGGTAAGTGCATAATGAGGCAGCATAGTATGAGTACTATGAGACCTTTTCCACATTTCAGCACTAGGAAAAAGGCAGTATGAAGCTGAAGTGTATTTCCTGTGTCAGGGTTTCTGTCAGTCTATGTCAGGAAACAGACCATTCTATTAAAAGTGAATAATCCCTTTCTACTTATTGAAGCTATTTCATTTAACAGCTACTTGTTCTACAAATCTTTCTGGAAACTGTAAGAACAAAAAAGGTAATATTTTGTTTATAAATAAATATGGAATACTGAATTTCAGCTAGGGTTGATATGATTTCTATAACTTTAAAACCCCAGTAACAACAGACCTCCAAGCATTTCTAAGACATTCTAAAGTAGATCATGTAATAAAAATCACACCGTTTACACTGTAGATTTGAATAAAGTGTCTTACTGTATCCATACATGTTCACAAATACTTTTGGACAGAGCTCACATAACTACACTGCAACACTTACCATGCTTAGCTATAACACAGGCACTAGAATGGCTTCTTCTTTCCTGTAATAATTAAAGTTGACTAATAGCAACAATATTACTACTTACTATTTCCTGAATTAAATTTTGCTTTGAATATTATTTTACCCCTACTATTTCAATAAGCTTTGAAAGAAATTGTATAAAGATTAAAACAGTGCTGACATACATTATTTCTTCCTTAAGTGGACTGTGCCTTGAGAAAAAGTTCTATATAAGCATCATTTTGCAAAACGTCCTCATGTAAAGATTGCCACATTCTTTTTACATCTTTAAATGAAGTATACATAGCAAAATTTGATTTTAAACATTTTCAAAGAATGCATTTTTCTTCCAATATTGCGGTTCAGTTTCCACTGATGTAGTTCTAATTCTTTGAAGTCTTCTAGCTAATTACCTTATACTATTTCAATCAACTTACTTCTAGGGCCAATGATGGAAAACAGAAGACAGTACTGAGACTCTGAAGTACTATTAAATCCTACATCTAAGTATCTGGTTTGATATACTATCATATAGAACAGTTTCAGCTTTAAGCAATCTCAAAACCCATCCATTTTATATTGTAAATCAGAAAAGAGGTTAGGGGAAGTATATTAATAATTTTTTTCCTGGTACAAGTACAATAAGTAAGATCATTTCAGTAGTATTAAACATTAAAAGCAGTATTCAAGTAGTATATATGTGATCAAATCACATAGGCACACAACACAAGTAAATGAGAACAAAACCTATCTGGCAAGTATATACCTGTACTCTTGCAGGAGAACTTTGTTTTTTCATCACATAGACGTATAGTTCCATTACAACCTTTTTCGTCACTACCATCTTCACAGTCCTTTTCTCCATCACAGCGCCACAACTCGGGAACACAGTTCCCATCAGGACTGCACTGAAATTCCTTCCCATTGCATCTTCCCAGAGAGGAAGTTTCTTAGGAAAAAACAACAACAAAAAAATTACACTGAATAATTTGCTCACGTGAGTTTTTTCCATGCCAAGCCTACAATGACAATCCCCCTTCCCAACCAAAGCCAAAACCAGAGTTCCCAAGTATAACAGTCAAAACTCACTATTCCTTCCTTACTCATGACTTCAATGCAGGCATCAAACAAGCTCTTTTTTATCGTACTCATTCCCTTCACTCCCCCTTCCATCACAGGCTCAAGATAAGTACCAATTTTTATTATTACTTTTTTTTTCCCCATAGCCGTCAGGTAGGAATGAATTTGGTGATGTAAGGAAGACCAAGGCTGACAAAGTTTTCGTGGTGCTTTGTTAACCCCACCTCTCACCCACAAACTACATTCCCTCCTCCTTTAGTCTCCTCTTTTTTCCAACAAGGTCCATTTCCTACTTCACAAAACATGAAAGGTCACACTGCTGCTCTGACACCTGCCTGGCTTGTGCTATTACAGGACCAGCAGGTTGGTTGTAGCTTTTCCATATTCCACAGCAATGAACTTCAGTTCAGCGCAGCTATGGGAATCAGTCTTGAATGTTTCAAAGCACAGTAATGATATGATTTTAATTATTCATCACATACTTAATTCTCCAAGTGTTTTCTAGATGACGGTCTTTTCAATTTTATCCTTGCCTTTCCTTTCTCAAACTATGACCACCGTGAATATTTAATAACATACTAATGGCAATAACATCTACTTTTAAGTAATGATAAACTTACGCATTACTGTCTGTACCAAACAGTGCTATTTGAATAAATTCTTATAGCACGGTCCATAAATACAGAGTTTATTTTATTTAAAACAGCCTTGGTTTTGTTTGCTTTTTTTGTTGTTGGTTTTGTTTTTACCCCCCCCCCCCCCCCCCGCCCAAATAACCTGCACTGATGCATTCCATCATAAAACAAAAAGAAGTTGCTGGAAAGTGTGCATCACATAGCAGAGCAGGAGACAGAAGATGTATGAACTGATAATAGCTATGTAAAACAGGGCTATTTCAGCGACGCAAATCCCAGTGTAACATGGTATTGTAAACAAAAAGGTAAAACAGGACTTAAAGGTCCATAATGGATGTGAAGAGTGGGAAAGTGATAATTCCAGACCAATTATTCTTATACAGACAAATAATAATTTTTGTAAAGACAAAAAACCCAAGGACTTTATACTACTCAGGCACAGCATTCTACTAATTCATACATTTGTATGAGGTCTGCAACTAGATTTAGAATAAAAACTCATTTAAAAAACTATAGAATCATGTACAACTACTTTGTTGTGGAAAAATCACTATGAGAAAAATATGAAGAAAAAAGTGCCCTTATTCTTATCTGATTCTTCTGTATCCTTTGCTACAAGCATCTTCCCCATCTCTCCCCAGCCAAATAAACACAATGTATGGCATTTAATACAGAAAGTAGTTTGTTAAAACACTGTTGTACTTTGATAACAGTACGGGGGGGGGAAGGGGGGGGGAAGGGGCGGGCAGAAACAAGCCAAAATTTTGGATCATACGAAAATGAAGGTATTATTGCATTAAAAAAATCCAGAAAATATAAACACTAACTTAAAGAATGCTACTTACTGTCTCTTTATCTAGGCAGCATGTATATCTGTTAAAGGACAAACATCCCATTTAGCATAATTCAGTAAACTAAAACTACAAAACTTATCTCAGTATAATACCCATTTGGTTTTCAACTGTATTCTTCTTCTGTAATACACTTCTGTATTATCATATTACACTTGACGTATTTTCCATTCCAACCTTTAGCAAGGTTAAAAGCATTTTCTCTTTTTCTATTGACTGAATATGGGCCCTGTGTATTTACAATAGTCTTTGAGTTTTAAAATGTGGGAAGAAGGAAAAAGGAAAACAACTAACCTGCCTTGCTGCAGTTTGTTTTGTTTTCATCACTGAAATCTCCACAGTCATTATCACCATCACATGCCCAATGACTTGGGATACATCTACCATTATAACATCTAAACTGATCAGCAGAACACGAGTGAATACACCCTAGTTCATCACTTCCATCACCACAGTCATCATCTGCAAATACCAATTTTAAAAAAATATTTTAAAAGATAAAACATATCGATAAAAGGCGTGAGGTGAAAACTATATTGCCAAAAAGGGAAGAGAAAAATCACATGCAGTAAATAAAATAGTATGCTTACTGTCATAAGGCATATAGTAAAATTATTTCTAATGCAAGTAATTCCTTAGGTCTATTTTACCAACAATACTGGACTCTATCATTTTGGACAGTTTAACCCCATCACAGACACCAGCAAGCATCAGAAGGCTGTAGATTTTCTTTATTTCTTTAGTTGTGTGTAACTACACAGGCTTCCAAACACAGTGGGTTTACTTTATTCTCAGCGAATCATTAAGTTAGCTTACATAGTTAAGCACAGCCACAAAGAGCTTCATATAAACCATGAAAACCTGATGTCAAAATTTCTTTTCAAGAGTACTACAAACGTTGCTTCCATGTACTTGAAACAGCACAAGGTGGAGAAAGACAGCAGCACATAAATAAGGGTGGAATGTAGTTTCTCATTACTCTAATGTTGTAGTCATTACAACAATCTTAACACAATTCCCATAATTTGATGGTGATCATCAAGGGATGGAAAAGATACATGTGTTAGGTAAACGCTGAAGGATCTGCTTGGACAGAATTTCAGTGCGCTGCGATAAAGTGGGGAGTCTGTCCATTTACAGACATGAATTCCTGTCAGTCTCACAAAATTATAGTAATAGCAAATGCTATGGTGAATGAAGGACCAACCCAATGTTATTAGGACTGGCATGACATCACTCCCACATCAAAAGCTCTGAGAGAAGATTCATTTGAACAGCTGTCATTCAAAGATATAATCTTTCAGACAAAAGAAATAACTAAATTGTAAAGTCTTGCTAGCCTTACCTCTTGAGAGATGCTATTTATTAAATTGAACTTGACCACAAACAACAATAAATCAGATATTTTGGTCACTGGAACAATTTTTTTTTTCTAAAAGTAGAAAATACTCCCACAAGCAATAGCTTAGCTTTTTTTTTTTTTTTTTTTAATAATGAAAGTGTACATCACACTTCATTCTACAGAATATACCATTTGTAACTATTACCACATCCACTGCATCATCCATTATATGAAGCTAAAATATTACTGCTTTCTAGGTCAGGTCAGTAATTTTAACATAGTGTATTTATTCTCTGACCACTTACAAGCCAAACCAGCAATATCAGTCTCAGAGGAAAAGCGCGACTATCAAAGCAGTATTTATGTAATATCTACCATACTCGTGTCAGATATAGAACATTTGATACTTGCCTGAATCACAGAGCCATTTGCTACTAATGCATCTTCCATTTTTGCATATAAATTGAGTTAGTGGTTCACATGTTGGGAACTCTGTGAAAGTGTTCAAAAAGAAATAAAAACTTTTTAATATATATCCTCTTTAGTAATAATCTTCCACCTTCCTATAGGCATAAGTTACACAAGTGTATTGGATTAAGCATTTGCAGCTGCCAGATACTTAATCAGGAGAGAAGAAATAGGTGAGACACCAAAAAGAGAGGGGATAAAAAAAAGGCTTTAAACTGTAAATAATAGTCCAAACCCTATCCTTCCTCAACACGGACCACTGAAATGCATTGTTCTGTGTCATACAACATGGTCCTATACTTCCATCAGATCAGGGCTGGTTTTGCTACTAAGCATGCTAAAATATACAGCTATCAGGCTTGATGCCTGATACAAAACATATTTTCAATGTGTTTATATAAAAAAAGTTCTCCAATTGAAGTAGCATTGCCAGTAAAAGACAGGTAGACTACAAAATGAGAAGGTTAAGTTCCAAGCAAAAGAACAGCCAAGAAAAAAATATTACTGTACACCAACACAATAAAATCCTAAAATTACAATATCAGTATTTACAATCATTTTCTCTGAGCATTCCAGTAAAATCAGTAGAAAATGCAGACAATGTAATTCACAGATACTGATGTGTATTACACAGAGATTTGTTTTTGTAATTGTCCAGTATGCTTCTGCACAGAATAACTTGACTTTTTTGAGACTGTCTTCTAAAAACAATGACATAACTAGGTACATGCATTCATACCACTAAGAAGTTAAACAACGCTTGTACCCATTACATTTGTAAAATTCCAGATATACTTGACAAAACCTGGCAATTGGTAGGACACAATCTGAAAGTCTAACTCGAGTCAAAAAGAATAAGAAGGACCCTAAATTCTCTATGGCAGATCATCAAGAGAAGACAAGCAACGGATACTGAGTGCAAACCAAAGATGGCAACACAACCTGCCTGAACTGCTACTTAAAGGCAAGTTTGTCCTTCACTGAAGAATTTCAGGTTCAAAGACACTACAAAGTACATCCGAAATGCAACAGAAATATCTAAAATGGTGTCTAGTCCACCAGCCATACTCAAACTGCCATAGATCAGAACAAATCTGCGAGTGTGTTTGTTGTTAGGTTGCTCTAGCTACGTTGCATTGTTTTAGTGCTGTTAAAACTGAGACAGCAAACCTAAACATCACAGAGTTTTTGAGAACTAGGCCACGTAATTAGTACTGGAGTTCTAGACACTTAAAATGTGCTACATGAATGTAAAATTTCCTTAGGACAAGAACTGAAATAGTCCTTGAAGTCAATAAATTTCTGACTTGGGTTTGTTGTCTCTTGCTGTCTTCAGTGCAGAAAATGTTTTAGTGAATTCTAAAACTTTTTTTTGTCTTTTTTTTTTTTTTTTTTTTGGTTGTTTTTTAGTGAAGCTCAGGGCAAGTTTGGGCTTAAAAAAAGTAACACATGGAGCACCAAACCAAACCAGTTGCATCCAATAGGCAAATAAGGAGATTATCAAGTATACCATAAGACTGAAGTGATTATTCTGCTTCAACATAGAAAAGGGTGGGAAGAAATGTTGAGACTGATGACAACACTTTGTCAATTACTCCTAGGAATTTGGGGTTTTGTTTTGTTTTGGGTTTTTTTGTTAAATTTTTAAAAGGCTGTTTTTCTAGGGGAACACATTACAGTGAGAACAAAAAGTCTGTTTCAAGAAAACCGACATGTGCCACTACGACAGTACTTAGCTACAATATATGTCTTATGTGCTTCAAGCAAAGCTGAGAACAGTTTTTAATTTTGCTTATTAGCTGTTCAATAATTTCCCCACAATTTTAACCCACATATTAAACATAATTTTCCCCTTTTCCACACATGAATGCCTCCATGACTTTGTTTTATATTTATATGTCTATCCAAGACCTGTCTAAAGAAACAGAAACTAATTAAAATGAATTGTGATTATCCTCATCACAACCAACATCCATCCTATTATTCTGAGCCCACCACAGCCTTTCCAAGGATGTTTTGCAGTATCTCCAGTGTTTGCTTCTCATAGCCCCAGGCTCCACAATCACTCACAGTTCCCTTTCAGATCCTAGAGGACAGGCACAATAGAATCACAGAACAGCCCAGGTTGGAAGGGACCTCAAAATATCACCTGGTCCAATCTTTACAAAAGGTTTAAAGGAAAAATAATAATAATAATCTCACTTTTCATATACTTGCCCTGATTGTCCCTATGGCATCCCCAGTACTCCTTTCCTATTTCATAGCAGAGAGATGCACATGCAGTAGTCGCTCATCCACAGCCATCCCTGAGCTGACTGACCTGCAGCACCCCTTTAATTCACAGCAAAGTCTCTCCACAACACAGACACCAATCTCCTTTCTCTCTGCTACCTTGCCACTTCTTTCACCCTTCTGTTATTGAGTGCAAATGGTATGACAACAAACTGATAAACAGATGGACAGAAAAAAATGACCACAAGCTTTGTTTCCCTTAGGAAAGCAGTAGAAAAACTGAGGAGGGTCTCTTTCCAAATTTTCTTCAGGGATGTCATGCTTCTTAATAAACCTGGCTGTAACTTTAGAAAAAGAGTATGCATTATGATACCAGTATCATCATTGCAGTTCTGTTCACTGCAGCTATATGCCAATATAAGTATGCTTAAATAATTGAATCAATAAGAGCCAAAAGTTAATCATAGCTGAAGAATGGTGCAGTTAAAAATCAATGATTTGTAATAGTAACAAAGCAAACAATGATTATACTGTTAAGATAAAACTTGTGCATACAAGAATCTTAAACTGTTTCATATAAGAAAATATATACTACTCATAGTTAAATATATGCCATTAGCATGCCCATTAGCTATCATAATATGAGGCAGACTGAAAAATGAAGTATTTGACACATTTGCACAACCACAGTGCATGAAGATAAAGAAGCAGGATTCAAAATCATGAAACATATGTAAAGTCTGGCCAAACTGAAAAGCAGCAGGTGAAATAAATGCTGATTAGATGATCTGAAGAAATATTCCAGATCAGCTGATACCAAACTGGTATCCAGATCAGGATACCAAACAAAACACATGGTAAGAAATTACAAAGATTATATTAACATCTGTGTATTGATAAGGTGTCTGCGAACAAAGGTACAGCTAGTCAAGAAAAACTTTTACAGTGCCAAGTGCCATGCTGTACTGTTGCGAAGAATGCTATGATTTTAAGAGATTGCAAAATATGACTCCACAGGCTGCACCTATTCTACGTATCTACACAACAGATTTTGATTTGAAGCATGGCATTTAGAAATCTACCTTAACAACATTCTCACTTTTACTCACATAATTATTTTCATTAAATTTTTATCAAATATGTCACATATTTTGAAGTAACTCATCAGATATCACGTAATGTCAATATAAAATCGGGGGTTTTTTGTTTTCTATCACTATTTTATATCACTATTAAAGGAAGAAAAAGGAAGGAAGTAAGTAATAAGGCAAGACAAAGGAGGTGAACGTAAAAACTATTTATGTGTAAAAATCCTGAAAAATCTTGAATACAGTTATTGAAGAAAAAGATGCTGAGAATTATATACGGACTTCAACATTAACAATGTAAATTTGACTAAGAATATTAGCTAGTTGCCAGTCACAAATAAATAAACAAACTTAAAGGATTATGGATGAACAGAATTAACTGATTGGATCCTACATGTTGCCTTCCATAGATCTCTGGTAATCTGGGTCCTGGAGATCTACGTTTACGGAACACAGGGCACCATTGCAGCAGCCTATGACTTTTATTTATGCATTTACTTTCTATTTTTTTCCCCTCACACTCCACTGTAATGCTTCAAAGGTATCAAGATTTTTGCAGAAAAACTTGTCAGTAAGAGCACTGTTAATAAGTCTATTGAAAAGGCTTACAGCAGTAAGAAGTTTCTAAAAAGAAGACAAAAAAAAAAAGTAATGTTTTATCAACTACATTGCTTTAGTTTGATTGTGATTGAGAAACAGTGTATTTTTACAACAGTGAATCAAACTAGAATATCAGCTACATCTGAGAAAAATACAGGTCTAACTTCTAAGTATCCTAACAAGTACACTTTAGATTTTAATTGTTTTATGCACAACCTGTCACTTCATGTTTACATGGCTGATGCTAGTAAAATAGTCAGAATTCTTTCTTCAAAACTCTTGAAAAGTCATTTCAGATACATACCCTATTATATTATGACACATTAATTCATATTAGCAAGTCAAATATTATCACAAATATTCTAAACAGGGAACTCCCTGATACAATGTTTTGCAGACAGCTCACTGACCCTTTTGCTCTCAGTCTCACAGCAGTTACCTGTGACCTGCCAAACAGATGAAGGCAGTCATGCTGACTTATAAAAACCTTAATTGTTTGGAAGCAGCTGATTAGAATCCACCTCTCTTTGCAGTATCTCAGCAAAACAGCAATCAGCAGAGCTGCTGATAGTCTCTCACAATATAACCAACCATGCTAATTCTCTTCTGCAAAATAGTGTCAAAATAACTTTCTGTTCAGACTTGAAACAGTCTGATTTTACTGACATCTACAATATGCTGAGGGGGCCCACGTAAACAGGTATGAGGTTGAGATAAAAATCAATTTTTGAAGGTGACAGTATTTGATAACGGGCTGTAAATTAGAACAGTGTTGATTGATCTGCCTATTTGGTATTGTATTTTAAAACTCATTAACAGAAAAAGGAAGCCTTTGCTTTGGGTTTATTTACATCAAAGAGTTTGTATTAGCCATTTCACAACAAGTACTATCAGCTCATACAACAACAAAAAAGATACTCATACGTTTTCTGTCAGTTCATGTGAAAAGAAATCCTTACATGTTTAAGTTTTTATAGAATAATTTAACTTTTTTCTCCAAAAGAAAACTCACCACAGGATGTCATTTCATCAGTTTCATCTCCACAGTCATCCTCCCTGTCACAAAGCCATGACGTTGGAATACAGCGTCCATTCCCACAAGAAAACTGGTCAACCTGACACGTTCTTGCTGTCAAGACAAAACACTCCAAAAATGCAAGGGAAATGGACTAAATCTGTAAGGTCACTCGGTACATGTCTATACGTAGAAGTTGCAAGTCTGGAGGGCATCTCCTAGCTGGCTGCACATTTTACCTCAGCTGACTAAACATCATTCACCTCCCTTGATTTCAGACAAAACTGAGGTGCACGACTGTGTTCTACCTCAGTTATGTAGAATTCTAAGTGGTTTCATCAACATATGAGAATATGAAATTTTATATGTAATTATACAAAAACTGATCTTAGTGGTAGAAGAGCATTAATGTTTGAAAAAATAGCTGTACTTGAGTTGAAGTAAACAAAACACAAGGCATAGAAATGTCTAACTTAAAACTGGAATATTAACAAATTGTATTTCATAACATAAACAGTGATCTAGTGAAACTCCTGTCTACACAGAAAAATGGTAATAAGCATGGGGGTGATGTGCCTGGCCTCAGTGATCTTAGAATCTTTGTCTTTGCAAATACGCAACTGTATTGATCCATTAAAGGAAATTATGTATGTCTGTCTTCTGAAGAAATAAAGATCACTATAAAAAAAAAAATCATGCTGTGTAACTATATACATTACTTTGAAAGCTGATGAGCACTAAAACTTCAATAAAAATCAACCACATAAAACTGCCATTACTTAAAGTTTTGCTTATTCAAAATGTGAAGCCAGAACTACAATGCCAGTGATAATGACACAGATTTGGATTCCAAATTTAAGCTTTTAGAATTCATCTATATGTGATTCCACACTTTTAAACAAAATTGCTGATACATCAGAAACCCCCAAAATCAAAAGTATTTCTGCATTTGGTATTCTCAATTACCATCTTCCTCTTTCTTCATAGAAAATACCAAAATGCAATAAAAGAATGTAAGTTTTAAATATTTCAAATAAGTATTTTCTAAAGCACAAACAGTGTTTGCCAGTGAAGGCAGAAGAGGAAAAACAAGAATACAAAACTCAACCCACAGCTAACTAACATAAGGATGAAAACCAAGGTCTTCAAATCAGACTTTTACCCTACAAGCAAACAGTCACATAACAAAGCATATCAAGATGTATTACAATCCACAACAATATGGCACAGGTGATATGGACACCACAGGTCTGCATCTGTGCTAAAATGCTTTTAGCCAAATCACACAAGTAAAAATCAGAACCACTTACTATATATATAACAAAATTAAGTAAAGGAAAAAAGAGTTTGGGGAGTATTTTAATAAACACTGTAAGCTGTCTACCACTGCATTTCAGTTTTAAATAGTCATCAGCTGATTGATGCCTGATATTTTGTATATCAGATACTTAATGACTGTTTTGTGTACTCTACCAACACTCACTAAACCACTTCTATATAAGCAACGGACACATTTGGAACTCCATGATTTATGTCACTAGAATCTGTAAACGATCTTCATCTTGGTATTTCTTTAAAAGTCCACTACGCAGTTAATAACTTACAAATGAAAACAATTTCAAGGTACCAAGGGGAAAACTGAATAACTAATTATGCTTTTGCCAGCATAAAATATAATTTACTAGTGACATGGCACTCATCACAGCATGTTAACAAAAAAAATTCTAGCTGCCAAAAGATTTAGCAGGGACAAGTTTGTACCTAAGCAGTGCTTTGACAGTCAACCCATATGGATAGATTAAGTGCTGAATTACTCTGCAATGCACAGTCAAGCATAAGGATTAAGTAAAATATAATTTGTATTCTAGCCTTAGCGGAATAAAAATCTGAAATAATTTTAAATGTCAATAATCAAATTACTAGTAGCAAAACAGTTCAGAGCAGTCTTGAACTGTTGATGGAATGGGAGTGAAAGAACTTGTAAGCAAAACCAAGTAAAATTTTTACCTGCACAGGTTTTATTTGATTCATCTTCATTATTACCACAATCATTAGCTCCATCACAAAGCCACCTTTTGGGAATACAGCGATTATTTTGGCACTTAAACTGATCATCAGGACAACTATGGTTGACTGGGGAGAGGAAAAAAAAAAAAAAAAAGTTGTTTTCTTAAGAAAATAATCAGAGAAACCCAGCTAAATTAAATACATTAAACATTTTCCCTGGTGATGCAGTCAGTATGGTTTTCTTGTACATATAATTTCCCTGATATAAAGATTGTTCAGGGAACCAGTCAATTAAAAAACATTGCAGTACTGCGATGAGAAATTAAACAATACATAGTAAAAATTCTCCTACTAGACTAGTGTCAATATGGAGATCCTCCTCTATTAGCTACTAAATAATAAAAGGTAGCAGCATTTTACAATGTTTCCTTAAAGAAAAATGTCCTCCATCCCATTTTATCAATATGATGAAGTTTGCAAACTGAAGTGCACATAAACAGAGGAAAACACCAAAGGGAAGAGATGCAAGTTGTAAAGTGCATATCCAAAATATTATACCACAGCAAGCAGAGATTTGAGCAGGTTATAAAACGCTTCTAAAATGATCCACATTACTGTCAATGGCCACATACTGATCTGCTGTTTAGTTACCATGAAATTGTAGGTGTCAAATAGTGAAATATGCAAGACAGCGTAAAACTGACAAAAATCTGGTATTCAAGAGCAAACAGGTTATCTCACAAACATGTTTTTGCTAGCTACCAAATATCACGGAGATGATGAAGACTGAATGCACAAAAATTATGTAAATACTACTGGTCTGCTTTTGCAGCTGTAGTAAGTATGTATGCTCCACTTCTTTTATGATAACAAGATCTATTATTAGAAGATCTTGCTTATCTTGATCTACACAAGAGCAGTAAATCATACACAGTTGCAAATGCTGGGTTAAAAATAATCTCAAGCTATTTACCACCTACTCCAGCCATCCATAGTCTCTTTTTTAAAGTTTAACATATATCAGGAAACAAACAATCTTTAAAATGAAACCATGTCTTGCAGGCTTATCCTTGACATTTCAGTAGCTTTCATCTTTGACCTTTCTACCTATTCTTCCTATTCAAAATGACACAGAGGGATTGTGATATCAATAGCACATGAACTCTTCATGAGTGTTTTCTTTGGAGGGTGAAAGAACACTAGAAGCAAAGATTAATTAATAATCTGAGTAGAAAGGTATTCCAAGACTCATAACACCTGCAACCTGGTTTGCAATGTGACTAGAGAACAAAAATCATTCCTGAAATAAAATTAAAACCTGAAGAATTTTTTTTTTAATCTGACTTTAATAGTAGAAAAATATTGCTTAAAATATTATTAACCTTATTGTTAGGCTTGTAATCACGTATATTTACTAACATGTATGTATTCTACTCATAATTGCAAATACTTCAGACTAAAAAAGAACTACTGAAGTTACTATAGCAATTGCTGAAAAGAGATTAATGTTATCATACTGGCTGCCTAAACTATATATTGCATACAGAATTGGGACCAGATGATGATTTCATTTATATCTGTTTAAATCCTCTGAAAATCACAAGCTTCAATCAATTAATTCGTCTCTATTACACTAATTCAAATGAGAATCAAGTCAACTCTGCCCAAAGATTTCTCTTCTCTCTGTCTTTACTAGTTGAACTCTGTATTTAAGCGTAAAAACCCCTGGTAATACAACAAAATGTTAAGTCAGCACTACAATTCCAAACTGGACAAATGTTTTGAAAAGAATTAGAACTGATATTAGTAATGCCTACTACATGGAGCTATCAAAATACATAACTGCAGGAAAAAAAGCCAAAATGGCTCCACAACAGCCACTTTGAAAAAGACCTAGCTATTATAAAGGATCACATGCTCAGTATGTTATCAGCAACATGAGGCCAACGTGAAGCAGGCTAAATTTTCCCAAGGATGTATGAACAGGACTATCAGCCCTCACAAACACATTTTTCTCACAGAGTCACAGAATGGTTGGGGTTGGAAGGGACCTCTGGTGATCATCTAGTCCAACACCCTGCTAGAGCAGGCTCTCTTGGAGCAGGCTGCACACGATTGTGTCCAGGTGGGTTCTGAGTATCTCCAGAGAAGGAGACCCCACAAGCCTCTCTGGGCAGCCTGTTCCAGTGCTCGGTCTCTCAACCTAATGAAATTCACAAAAGACTCAGCAGAAGAACATACGTCCAACTCCTAGGAGAACTTAGCAAAATTCAGAGAGGAGCAATGAAGTCTAGAAAAAACCCCAATAATCTACTGAAAAAAAAAAAAAAAGACAAAAAAAAAAAGAACAGATTAGAGTTGTCTCTAAGAGATAAAGGAGACTATGATACAAGTTTTCAGACACACAGAACAATGCTGCATAGTAGAAGAGTGCATCAGTTCTTCATTCCTATGATTGATAGGGAAAAATAAAAATGTACTTTCAGTAAAGGAGATCTGGTTTACAGAAGTGATCAGAATAGGAAGCATTGCAACAAACTGAGTAAGGAAAGAAATTTTCACTGCTGCAACTCTAATTTTATAGCAGGCTACCTAAGTATCTTCCAGGAATGACACAGATACATAATTGATATGTTTTCTACTATTTTTCATTTCAACAGCAGGAGTTCCTCTACAGCAAAAAAAATACAGCTCTAGTAAAACTGTATTTTTAAAGTACATGTAATTTTAAACTCGAAGGGAAGCATGTTTTTATTGTTGTTGATTTTGGTTTGGGGTTTTTGATGGGGTTTTTATGGTGTGGGTTTTTTTTTTTGTTTGTTTGCTTGTTGTATTTTTTTTAGAAATACATTCAGAATCACAGAAATGTTTATGGTTGGAAGAGAGCTGTTCATACCAGCTGGGCCACGTAGAGAAGGTTTCCCAGGCCTATGTCCATACAAGTTTTGAGTATCTCTATAGACAGAAACTCCACTACCTCTCTCAGTGACCTATTCCAGTGTTTGACTATGCTCAAGAAAAAGTGTTTTCTTGAGTTCAAATAAAATCTTGTGCTTTTCAGTTCGTGTCCATTACCTCTTGTCCTGCTAGTGGGCACTACTAAGGAGAGCCTGGCTCCCTGCTCTTTATTCCCTCACAACAAGTATTTATAAACATCAGTTAAGATCCTCCCTGAGCCTTCCCTTCCTGTCAGACTGAATAATTCCAGTTCTCTGGGACAGATGTGCCAGCTCCTTTAATCATCTCAGCGGTCTTTTCCAGGTCTTGCTCCAGTAAGGCCCTATCTCATACTGGGGAGGTCAGAACTAGACACAGCCCTCCAGATGTGACCACATGGGGGCTGAGTAGAGGGGAAGGATCACTTCTCTCAACCTGATGGTGATGCTCTTCCTAAAGCAGGCCAGGATGCTTCTGGTCTTCTCTTTGTCACGAGACGTATTGCTGGCTAATGGTCATCTTGTTGCCCACCAGGACCCCAAGGTCCTTGTCTGCAAAGCTGCTTGCTAGCCAAATCGTCCCCAGCCATATACTGTAGTTATTCCTCCCTGGATGCATTTCTCCTTATTACCCTGATTTTCACCATATACCTCTCCGTCCAATTCTGCAGCCTGTCAAGGTTTCTCTGAATGGCAGCACAGTCATCTGTTGAATGAGCCACTATTCTCAGCTTTGAATCATCTGCAAACTTGCAGAGTACCCACTGCACCTGTCATTAATGAAGAGGTTATTGCCTCCGGCATCAACTACTGGTAACTTAACTCCAGCTGGATATTTTGCCACTGATCACAAGACCCAAGGCCTGGTCATTCAGTTTCCAATCCATCTAACTGTTCACATACCTAACCCATCCTTTTTCAGCCTGTTTATGATGATGTTATGGCCTTACTAAAGTTGAGGTAAACAATATCCGCTGTTTTTCCTTCATCCATCAAGCTAATCACATCACTGCAGAAGGCTATGAGGTTGGCTGAGCATGACTTCCCCTTCATAAACCAATGCTGACTCCTTCCAATCACTGTCTTTCTTTCATGTCTTTGAAAATGGTTTCCAGGACTAATTGCTCTATCACTTTCCTAGAGGTTGAGGTGAGGCAAGCCCTGGTCTGTGAAGGTTGGACTACAGATATTTTGAGCCCCCCCCCCCAGTTATCCTGTGGCCCATGCAAAGAAGTGCAATAGCTGGAAACAAAGCAAAAAACTCTAATACTTACAGAATCAGAAATGACAATGTCAAAACCAAAAGATGGCTACGTTTCTACTGTATGAATGTCATTTGAAAGAACCACTATTACTACATGCAGGAAACACAGAAAATGAAAGGTTTACATGAATGATTTATGGATTAGCACTTTTGTTTCAAAGTTTTCAGGCTGACATTACTCTTTTTCCAATTTTTAAAATGAAGTATGAATTGTGAGTTAAAATGTAAAAGCATACATACAGCAAATTTCAGAATGCTCATCACTGCCATCCAGACAGTCATCATCCCCATCACAGCGCCAGCGATCCTGGATACAGCGCTTATTGTTACACTGAAACTGTTCAGCTTTGCACAACTGTGGTAGCACTTCTCCATGTTTAACTAGGAAAAAATATCCAAGAAGCACACCTATTTAATCAGCTTGACATACATACAGAATCAAATACAAATATCTCTACATAAATAGATATACATTCCTCTTATCACTTTTCAAAACATTTTAATAAACTTTGCATATTTGAGGTAATTCCATCTGAAGCCTGTAGCAGCATGCATATCTGAGTGTATGGTGGAGATAATATATTTTTAATAAATGGAAGAACTCAGAACAGAATGGCACTCAAACCATTTTTTAAATTGGTGCTTAGATGATAGCGTAAAAATATCAGTTAAGAATACTGCAATGCCTCATCAGCAGTGAAAAGAAAATATTCTTACAGACACAGACCAAATTCTGGTGCACATTAAAGGGCTAGAAAATGATTAGTGAAAAACTGATTCTTGTATCCAAGCAACAAGTCAAACACCTGCATTATGCACTGGTACAGACTTAGCAAAGAAGAAAGGATAAAATTCTGCTGCAGTAGAATTAAGTAGCAAGCTACAGGCTTATTGATAAATCCAGACAGATACATTTCTCAACATCTGGTTTAGAATGCTTAATATGTAAATTCCACGCATCACTCCATGACCCTATGAGGAACACCAATTTCCTTGGAAAGAGCTTGGCAATGAAGTGTGTTCGGGAAAAAGCAGGAAACCTGCTTCATTGAGATCTGAAAGTGGCTAATCCCTCCTCCTAATGCTTATATTCCATCTTACCAGTGAGAAGCCCACCTTCCAGTATTTTCTGCTAAAAAGAAAAACAGTTTTCTTTAGCAACAGTGATGGCTCTGCTAGCCATGCATTTGGGTCAATTGCAAGGTAATTGCAAGCTCAGTAATGTTCATCATGTTATGAAATAATCCTTATGATTTACTCATCCCTACTAGGCTTATTGCTGGAGACCTGTGTAAAGTTTTACACACTACATTTCAAGAAATAGATCAATAAGATTTAAAAAAAAAAATAAAAAAAGAATTTTGAGTAAGTTCCAAATATCAGGTCTAAACTTTATTAAAATTACCTGCAATATTTGATAAATTATTTTTATCGAAAACCCCACTCTTCATTAACAACACAATTTTTAAAAATCTGAATTTCAATGAAGACATCCAAGGAAGATGCAAAAAAAGAAAGTGAAGTTTAAGTAGTCTGTTTCAGGATCTATTTTATACAAATATATCTGCTTGGTATGTTTTATGAACAGTTTCAGCATGAATATTTTCTATGTCACATCTAAATTTAAAATACTTAGTCCATATAATAATTTGAAACCAGTTTATATAGATCTAATAGAATAATTCTATAGATTAATTTCTAATATACTTTAACATTCTGAAATATTTGAGTTTTATCATATCAGATATTCTGAAATATTTTCCAATGCATTTTACCCTCAAATATTGTGTCTTTAAAATTTTGTCTTCTTTGAAAAAAAATATTTAATAAACTGTTTTCAATTATACACACTTTCTTGTCTTATTTTCAGATATTACTTTATTCGTTAACAGTATTACCAACTTAGATAGTCTTCAAAAAGATCTTACTCATGCAGGTTGTACTGTTTTCCTCCAAAAGCTGATTATCAGCACAGGCACAAACTCTGCCTCCAGGAATTGCTAAACAAAGAGTGCTGCAGCCTCCATTATTAACACGACATGCATTATCACCTGTGAAAATAAAGTAAGAACAAAACAAGAAAACCAACTTTAAAACTAACAGCCTTGCTGGAACTAGAAGGTTGTGGGTTTTTTAGAATGTAAGCACATAAAGATTATTTACAATTATTTTCAGTAAATTAATTTTATGAAGTATATTTGCATCTGCACATGTTAAAACAATGTGACTGCGAATGCAGACTGAGAGAAAGAAGAAAAAAAAAGGAAATAAAAATACAATGAAATCTATGGCTGACAGAATACAAGGTGGATATTCCACTGCCCTTTTCTGAATACACCTGCTATTTCTCTGTCTTCTTTTTCTGTGTTATCATTTCTTCCCAAAAGCTGTATGCTATTCATATGAAGATACTGACAGCTGCCACGTGTTTTAATCATTGATCAAGGACTGCTGCACCCTTACTATACCTCGTTCTTCAGGCAAGCAGACTTAAAACCAAAGCCCCCTGAAATAAGTGTTATGATTTCTGTAACAGAAAATTGCATGCTTGGTCATGACCTAATTGCTTAGATATTCACTGCTGAAGACATTCAACTTTTCATGATCAAAGTTTTGTTAATTCCAGGTGTTGGTGATAACTACGATAAGGCAAGCTGTAAAATTTCATGTCTGCCAAAACTTTGAATTAGAACTCCCTTTTTCCATCTTCCCATCCTAGTAAAAAACAGGTCTTCCCTCCTCTGGTCCTTCTTTTTAGGTGTACAAAACATTCATCAACTTCCTGATTAAAACAGACTCCACAAAATTCCCTCTCCTCAAAGCACTACTACTTGACAGAAAATATAATATTCATTCCTCATAGAGGTAGCTGCAAACACACATATTAAACTGTCCTGTCAGTGCCATATCTGCACATGCAGGGAAACATTTTCAAATTATCTAAGATTTTGAAATCTGTCAAACATTAAGATGCCCCTCACCACATGTCTTACAATACAGACCTTGAGCATTTCACAATAATCTATTCCTAGGCTTTCTTCTGACCCACCATAAATAATTTCTTAGAAGTAAATGTGTCTACAGTCCATTAAAACCCCAATGAAATTTCAGATAAATTTGTGTAAAATAATTAATACATAATGCTATGCCAAGCCGCTAGTGGTACTTGTATTGGGGAAGGCGTGAGGGAGATGGCAAGAACACAGTTGTTTAAATAAGGAAAACTCTTAAGTATTATGAAGTGAGAGATGGATCACAATTTATAGATATAGTACCTCCAATTTAAGATTAGGCACTTTAAAGACTTAATTGGATCTTGATTTCATGTTTTAGACTATGATCTAAAACATTGTAAAAAAATGGACTACTTTATTATGGCTATGCTCACCAAAATGCAAATATATTATTAACAAAACATCAGAAAAATTAAGGGATATATTTGCATCTCAATCTTGGAAAACCTCAGGTACAACACCTCAGAAAAAGTAGCCTTGAAACTCTACAAGTCCATCCATTACACAAATCAAAGAATGTCTAACACAATGATTTAAGAAGATATCAGAAGCTACCAAAACAAACAAAAATATAATCCTCAAAAGTAAATCCAGAATTATACAGCACAAGTCAATGAAATTTGCAGTGATTTAATTAAAGAATATACATGAGTTTGTCAGATCACTAAAAAAGAATGCTATAGAGTAAAAGAATATTTAAAGCTATTATAGAAAATACTTTGAAAACATACAATGATTCTGAAGTCCAATGCAAGCTTAAAATAAATAAAATCAAAATTAAAACACCAGATCAAAGTCAGCTGCTCCACCTTGAAGATTAAAAGTTCCTACTTAACCTCATAATTAGGATGACAAACTACAGCACAGTAGGTTACTTGCTAAGTAAGTGATAAAAGAGAGGATGATAACAAGCAAAATACAAGTACCAAAAGTTAAAGCAACAAGATACTAGACAAAAAAGTCTACAAAATGAGCTTTAAGGAAGACTTCACCTTGAAGGTGCAATGAGACCTTCAGTCCCATCAGTCTTCCTGTAGAGACTCCCAGGATAAAATGTCTCCTGAAATGCCGTACAACAGACAGGTTAAATCTCTTTATTGAGTAAGCTACAGAACCTATTTAGCTACCCAGTATTGATGAAATTAAATTTCCTTGACTGCTCTTTGAAATATATATTTATATGGGTGCACTTAAAATATTCCCAAAATTGTAAAGTTACTTGCAAAGCTATCATCATATCTTTCATATTTTGCCAGCTTTTAAAACAGCTGCTGCCCTGCCACTTGCATATGATTCAATTAGGCTGGATCCATTTTAAGTTGCTAAAAAATTAGGCCAGAACTAAAACATAACTTGCATCTCAGTCACCATTCTCAGAAAAAATTTGACAACTGTATCCATTTGTTTAATCTTCTAATTTAAAAGATACAATGAAGCATTAATTGCTGCTTAGCAATCACTGTACGTCTAGGTTTTCATGAATATTAATATATGTTTGTACCTTCCCATAAATCTAACCTGAAGTACTACTACTGACAGAAAGAGCAGCAGTCTGGGGCTCAAGCAGCAATTCTTTGCAACCTGAAAAGTTAAAATACCAGCTGATTTCAAAAGAGGTTATTTTAACTGCTGTAAATGGACTTGCACAAGAATTACTTACATATAAATAGCAACCCCCTCTCTCATAGCAGTGGAAATACCAGCAGGCCTTGGCAGGTTCATACACTGACTGTAATTCCAGCTCCTATGATTACTATGCTTCCTGCCATCTTCCCATTTTTTAAAGTATTCCTGACACACAGAGACCCAAAGACTAAGCCTCAGAAAATAAGATGAATTCTAGTCTCTGAAAGCAAGAAAAAACAAGTTCCTCTACAAGAAGATCATGCCTCATGAGATACAAAGACAGTGAAACACATCTCTTAAGGACATACCGAAACAAAGCTTGATGTCGCTACCCATAGCGCAAAGCAACGCAGGATAGGCACAGCCAACTATCCTGTAAAGAACTCCTAACAGAAATGCCAGTCTCAGTTCAACTATGCCAAAATTAATTGACGTGGTTTCTGTTTGTGTAGACAGTTACAGTAACAGCATCATCAAAACAGTAACCTCAAAATATCCAGAGCCACATGTTTCCAAATACATCCACATAAGCTATAGAATATACTATAAAATTAACTACTATGGTCTTCTCTGTAACATATGATACAGTCTTGATTTTGATCTTTTAGAAGAAACATAAAAATAACAAAAAGAAAAACCACACTTCACTTTATGTAAAATAAATGCTCATGCTCCTTTGCGAACAATGCAAGATCAGCCTCACTAAGCATGACAAAAAGGGAAGATCCTAAAGGGGAAGATCCTAAAGGAGGCAGTTAGCTTACAAAATTCCAATTGCAATTTCAAAAAAAAGAATACATTAATAAGCCAAATACTCCATCTCAACATTTAAGCTCATTCAGCTAAAAATCTCTAAGAAGGTAATGCTTCAGTCTTTTACCTCTGTTGTCAGCTTATTTGGAAGCTAATAGCAACTGCATTCTTTTTAAAATTTCCCTTATGTCTAAAAACAAAGAAACTTTCTGAGTACCTGATAAAGCAGCAGAAGTACCAACTATTTAAAGCAATCACCACCTCCTCCCTTAGCAGACACAGTTCAAAGTATCCTGAAATATGGCCAACTTGAGGGTAGATTTACTGGGAGATTTTACCTTAGAACCCCCCCCCAAAACACCCAAACCCAACAACAACAGACAACCACCCCAAACACACCATTTTTTTACATGATTTTGGAAGCAAGAGAGAGTCCCTGAAAAGCATCTGTGATACGAGATGCACTGCTACAATGACCTTGACATAGAACAGTACTACACATACTACAGTTTGCTTTAGGTACAGAAAATCTAGATGTTACAACATCAGAAAGGAGAAACCTTTAGCATTGCCTCCATGCTCATAAAACCAATAACAAGTTGGCTGTCTGAACCTCAGCACTCCATAATGAAGTACTAATCTCAGTGACTTTCCCTAAGAAAGCCTAGCTGGACTTATAAAAATATTATTCAGCAGCAAAGGAAGACTTCATATTAACCAGTTGTAAAGAAAATCACTAAGCTTTTCAGTAGGGCCTCAGACGGTTAAGTAAGACATTGTAAGAAAAGTAGTATTTTTACAAACTAGAAGATATACTTTTAGATAGAGAAAAAGTCTTTGTCTTCTCCAAACAGTATTAACTACATATATAAGTCTTCACATACAGTAAATATTAAAATGAAATATAAAATTAAACCCCATACATGCAGATATTAGATGCCAAGTGTTTTGCTGGTGCACATATGCACTTTGAGTTTTATACTTTTGCATAATTTTGAGAACTAAACTGTTTCTTCCCTTTGTAAATCACCAGTTGTTTTTGTGCTGAATGAAAAAAAAAAGGTAAGAGTAGACAGAACAAAAAAATTTAAAAATAAATTAATATTTATTACTCAAACCTCTGAAATAAGCCTATGCAAAATATTTAGCCAATATATATAAGGAAAATAATCACTACATTGTAATTTCACATTTATTTGTGTCATTTTTGTATACACATCTGAAATATATATACACACACTCAGCATGCAGATATATGACAATAGGAAATACAAAGGTTAAATGTTGTCTCTATAAGCGCTAAATATTTTTCCTAATGTTTTGATTCTATCCACTCTGTACTAGTTTTATCAGTTGTGTCTAAACCATTCATTAACTAAAAACAACAGAGACAGATCGTCCAAGTGCTAAGAATAGACATGAACAAGGCACTGTACCCACATCCAGATCTGAAGGTGATGATATGTGAAAATAAATTTGGGCTTTATGCACAGGGACAAAGCACTCTAAATAGGTCCTGTAAACTTCAAAATAAAAATAAGTAATTAAAAAAAATAAATCACTATTTTAACATTGTATACTAAGTAGCATTCAGATAAATGGTGGTATTTACATTTTATTACTTTTCTCGTTTATGTACATAATCAAATGTAGCAGGAGTGCCAACATCTTAGTGTCTCTGAATGTCTATAGGAACTGTTGAACTGGAACCATTCTACATGTCAAAAATGATGATATATAGAGATACAGACATCAATAGTTAATACAGTCATCTTTTAAACAGTACTTTATTTATACTAATTCCTGATGCTCTGTTTTATGTTTGGCAGCAGGCATTAACCAGACATTAATCTGAAATTTGTTTTTATTACAGACAGCAAATATTCAACAACTCATCTGATCACTGTCTACAGTAAATGGATTTCAAAGATTTCTTCTGTATAACAGTACCACGTACTTTCAGGAGATTAAATAATATGGAATTGATGTAGACCAAGATGGGGAGAAAAATACAAAAAGGACAAGACAGACAGGATCTATGATCTTATTTAACAAAAGGTAAATACAGTATTTTATTCTATGTCTATGAAAAAACACGTATCTGTTATCTGTTCCATTCTATACTTTCACAATGTCTTTGGTACACAAGATACACAGAAGAAATTCAGACAAGTATAATATTATGTTTCACTTTTTAGTAAGTATGAGATGATCAATTTCAACATCAATAGACTGAAACATTGGAAACATGCCACAAGTCATATTCTTTTTTCTGTTATTGTCCACCTAGTCATGTCACAATACTAGAAGACTGTAAGAGAAAAAAAATCCTTTTATAGCAGACCTTGGGAGAAATCGTATATTATAAATACCTTGCTGTTTACGTGGATCATAAATTTGGAGCCCAAACAAAGGTGGTCTCTCACTTCTTAAAAGTGTCACATTCCTTGTAACCAGGTCCAACTGGAAAATTGACCCATTCATATAATCTGTCCAGTAAACATAATTTCCATGATGTGATAATCCAAAAGGATGATTCAAATCTCTTCCATTGTAGACTACCTGCAATTAATTAGTGGTAGGTGAGCATTAGCAAGGTTAAAATAATTATTATTTTTTCATAGCATACTCTGCTGAGAATATACATAGGAAATCAGAAAACTGAAGTACTGTGCCCAAGCCTAACAACTTAATGGAATAAAATCACATAAAAACTGTAAAGCTGTTCTATGCACCAGCATTAATATCTAAGTTCAAAACTTAATATACATTAACTGTCCCCTGTCAGATAACAGAGGAATACAGGTAACCATGCAATCATTATATTCAGTTAATATCTACCGTCTTCTCTAGCAAGGAAGCATGGTTCTTCATACAACTCAGTATCTGTGAAATATATCAGATATCTGCTTCTTTTAAAGCAAAGAAGTTTGTACAAGTTGTTTTGGGTTTTTTTGTTGTTGAAAGGTGAAGTACAGAAATTGCTTATTTATTTTTGTGAACTCCATCTCTGGTTTGGGTCGTGATAACTGGGGGGGGGGGGGGGGGGGGAACGTAAACAATGAAAAAATTGCCAGAGTTCATACCCAAAATAAGACAAACTTTCTTCCATGTACCTTCTGCTTCCAGATTATTAACTCATACATAAAAATACAAATTACACCCCAAATCTTGTCTTTATTTTATTGGCCATAGAAATGTTCTAAAACAATGTCATTAACTGTAACTCAAGTCTCAGGAATCCTTCACAAGAACTGCAACTACCACAACACAAGAGCTGTCTGATTACGAGCAGTTTAAAAATATTTTTAATTCCTATAGAACAAAAACAAAACTTCAGACTCTAAACTTACCACCAAGTAAATTACTGTAATCAGAATGATTTACTTTAAAAAGACACAGAAAACTGCAGAACAGTAAATGATCTACTTTTGGGAGCCCTGCCTTTATACCTCATCATTGCACCTGCCATTTGGCATGACTGAGTTCCAGTCTTCCTCTGCTGGCTGGGGTCCTGGCTTGAACTAACGACCAACAGCTTATTTCTAGCTCGCCTCCAGAAAGGACACAGTTCATCAGGTGTCCTACCCTCTATTCAGAGACACAAACCCAAGAGAACAAGGAGATAAAGCCAACTAAAATACAACTACTTTGGAGTGACAACAATTGTCCCCCTTTGGTCTTCAAATTCTCTCTTTGGTTTCGGAATTCTTTCGGTCCAAAATACCTCATCTCAGTTAACTGCTTTTGATCAAAATTAATCCATCAGTCAGCTATCCACCAGCTACTGGTGGAATTCTTGTAGGAATTCAGGACACCCTAAAATCTTCACTATACTGATAGAATTTAATGATGCTATTGACTCAGTTACATTTTGACCAAAATATCCTATAATGAAGAACAAATGATTAAGCATCAAAACCAAGTATCTTCATGCTTTTACTGTGAGGGTGATGAAGCAGCGGCACAGGCTGCCCAGAGAAGCTGTGGATGCCCCATCCTCGGAAGTGTTCAAGGCCAGGCTGGATGGGGCTGGGAGCAACCTGGTCTAGTGGAAGGTGTCCCTGACCACAGAACAGAGTTGCAACTAGATGATTTTTAAGATTCCTTCCAACCGAAACCATTCTATGAATCTGGTTATTTTTGGCTACATAAATTTTTTTTCAAGTAGTTATGCATTTTATTTAAATCACAGGATTAGAAAAAAACACTTTTAAAAAAAACCCCAAAATATTCTGTGTCACACTTCAAAATATAACCTGTAAAGACAGGTGCTGCTTATTATTATAGCAGGAGGCAAGAGCAGCAAAACAACTTCTCGCCAGTAACCCATGTGCAATCCACGGCAGCTTCATTTAACCTTCCCAGACCTGTTCTGTCCAGAACTCTTCCAGAAGTCTAGCATTACTAGTAGACAAGGATCTCCAGTTAAAAAAAAAAAAAAAAAAAAAAAAAGTATGACAATGCTTTTAGTCCTCTCCCTGCTCCATCACAGGACCATAATGGATTTTGAGCAAAAGTAGAAGCACTAGATGCAAATCCTAACCTTGCCTTTATGCCAAACAGCAACACTACGGCATTAGCACAGGCTTAACAACAGATCACTCAATATAAAGGATTTTAAAAGCAGTATTAAAGCTATATGAGCTTGCACGGGATTAGTTCCACACAGGACTGTATCTACAATTACTACTTTCAGCGCTAGAGATCTGTGTCTTGGTCCTGTCAATGCCATTATACAGAGGAATCATGAGTGAAGCATAAATGAGAAGTCACAAGACATGTACATTTTGTGACAAAGTCCTCCCACAGAATTAATGCCTGCCATTCTCAATTAACACTGGTTTCAGTTGTCAGGGTACTAATTTTACAAAGCACATGGGGAAACCTTCCCCAAACTATCAGGCTCGAGTCTAAAGTTTAACCATTTTCCAGATGTCAGTTCTGTGCCTGTTACATCCACAAACAGAATTTCTAGAAAGACTTGCATCTAGCTAGTATAGCAATTAGTAACAATTAAAACAATCTCTCCCCATCTTTGACTGCACTTACTGAGCACTTCCCCTCTGTATACCACAACAAATTCTCAACAGGGCATTGAGATTCATAAAAAGCAGCTTATCCAGTGAGGTTAAACAAAAGCCTTTCTCTGGCAGAGCCAAAAGAAGTTTTTTTTCCTACTGAAAAACGCTTTGCAGCTTCATGGCCCAATCAAAATATAACTCATTGTGACATGAGAAAAAAAAAAAAGATTAAAAAACAATTAAAAAAATAATAAACTTTTGTGTCAGTTTCTAAAGATGAAAATTTTAAGCTGTATTATAGGCTCCTACAGGAGACTGCCAACATCGCTTGTTTCAGTACAGATGACACCGGACATGCTGAAGGGTTACGCAGACTTGAAAAAGCTTGAAAAGTATTTTTAACATAACACAATAAAATCCAGAGAATGAGCATGCCTCTGGCAAAACAGCAGTATTTTTCTTTTACCTTTCTGTCGGTTCCATTCAAAAATATTCTTTCAATGTGATCATAATAGGCATCACACCAGTATAGTACATTGGCATGATAGTCCAGAGTTAACCCATTTGGCCATAGCATCTTTGATGTTACAAAAATCTGCCGACTGTAGCCATCCATCCATGCCTTCTCAATTCTTCCCACACTGTCATCTATTTCATCTTCTTCCCAGTCTGTCCAATACATCCAGCTATGAAATTATAAAAATGAACATTCAGATACCATTTTAATCATGTGAATTATATTGTAGACTTGTAGCAGCAGTTCACAACAGTATAACCACAAGACAGAGTGATTTTTACTTTTGCATATTTCTTACCACTGCTATTTCATTTCTACAACTATATTTACTTTTCCTGTGTACTGGATGCTGCTGAAATGACACTTCTGTTGTTTTGCTCATATTGTAATAAATTACATAAATACCAAATGGGTTAACTAATGGGAAGTGAAAGAATTAAAAAATTATTTAATCATACCGTAATTATGATTGTTTTTTTTAAACCAGCAATTTTATTGACTTTGTCTAAAGTTCAAACTTTTACTGTGGTGTTGGGTTGGGTTTTTTTGGGTTTTTTTTTCATCTTTGTTTGGTGGTTTGTTTGGGGGTTTTTTGTTTGTTTTGCCAAGTCTAATTTGCCTTTATGATGCAAATCTGCTTTTTATTATGCTTTATACAATCAAAACCGGCTGCAATTCATGAATTAATTGCATTCTGTTTTATTAGCTACAGGATAACCTTGGCATTCTCTGAACTTCAGATCCCACATGAAAGCAACTAAATTACTCAAAAGAACTATTATGAGCACTCTGTCCCTCACAAAAACGTTTAGAAAGATCAGCTATAAACATTATTTGAAAAATAGCTAGTAGGCAATTTAAGCATAATTTCATGGCTTATAGTGCAGCAATGCAGATAGGCAAAACAACTATAAAAAGTAGTTACCTTTGCTACTTTGGAAAATTTAAACAAGCATTGTAGTAAGTAATCTAAGTTTTAGTTCAGATGAGTTCTTTGGGCCAATCTCTACTGGACATTACAGAAAACACCCCTATATTTCTCCACGCACCCACCCCACCCCTTATTGAATTGATCTGATTATCACATTTTGTTACAGAATTTGCTGGTGAAGACTGATTTAAACAAATCAAAATACACAACTTGAACATATACAGAACAGAGGGTAGCAAATATTCTAAGAAACACCGTACTCTTTCCCCCAGCCCGCCCCCACCTCCCCACTCCCAAAGGAAAAACAGGTTCACGGGAAGAAACACATAGAAACCTGTATGTAACCTATGGTGTCTAAACAGCATTTCACATCACATTTCCCACAGTAACATCAATATGCTGAAAACATTCACTCAATAGTAGTCATCTACTTTTGAAGTCAGATCTAGAATTTCAATTGTTAAGCATTAACTAAAGGAAAAACATCACACTTCTTAAATGGATCATACTTGTTAAAATTGTCACGATATAATTATTGTTTACCTGCCTCATCTTTAATTTCACCAGAATTGTGCTTCTGAAATACATTGTTTGATCCTAACCCACTTAATCTGTCCATATCTTGAAGAATAAAGTCCCAGCATTTAAAATCTGAATTTACAAAGGAATGAAAATATGAAGTGAAAAACAGTTTTTTTGTGAAATCTGTGTAAATGATGCCAACTTTAGCTGTCCAAAATCTTATTCAAATACACTTTTATGCACAAGCATAATCTGATCAATTTGCTTTTCATCTAAGAAATTTGAAAAGACAAAGAAAAAATTGTACCATCATTACACAGGTTTACAGATTATGCAAATTCACCTTTTTTGGTTTTTTTTCCTGTTTCTTCCAAGTCACCAAACAGAAGGTTGTTTCACTTTCTTTTAATATCTTTGTAAATACGTGCTAAGAACATCAACCAATTTTTGATCCATGAGGCTTTACGAACTTCATTGTATGTTTGACTCAAACAACACCAAGTTTAATCACAGAACTAAAAAACCAGTGTGCGCCCTAAAGCTTGGGCAGAGATGCAGGTCAGTGTGGTATGTATTCTATTGGAAGACAAAATATGTTTTACAAATATTTACATGACTGCTCAACAGCAATTACTGAGCTTTTCTCCATTAACTTTTTGTCTGTACTTATTCTAGTTATCATATCAAAAGCCAAAACATGCTTACAGTACCAAACATTTACATTGATGCGCTTTAATTGTATCTGAATACGCAGGTAATGCTTCTACATTGGCTAAATCAAGACTAATATTTTCTAAATGTAATTGAAATCCCATAATAAATGCTATCCCTCAGGAAAAGCTTCCATGAGAAACATAATCATGAAAGGCATGTTATTTTATTAGAAAAGTGTTTTATATAATAGCCCTTCTCAGACAATACATCTTTATACACTATTTCCTGTGCCATGCATTTACCGAGCTGGAAAATTTAACAAAGTAATTGTAGGTATGGCTATGGTTTCTGGTCTGATTTTACAACCTTACTACCTGACCTTTATTAATTGTAGCCTTTCCACAGTCACTTCCATTCCTCAAAGGAGAAACCAAAAGTGAAAACCTGATAGCGTACATACATTCCAGTACTAGGAAAACGGTAATCAATCCAGCCACACTAGAATTACCTGCCTACATCATTCTCCAGTGACAATTCCCTGAATAAATGTAACGGTGAATTTTTAGGTAAACCATCATTACACCACACTAATACAATGTTCTTTTTATTATGCAGGCTATCATAATTAATTATGCTAGTAAGTAATGAAAAGTACCTGTCTCATTTAGTTTTCTAAACCAATGTGTACAAGAATATGGTTATAACTACCTTCAGAAATTGAGACTTAAAAAGAATAAAGGACAGCATCATAAAGTTCACTTAGTATTAAAAACACACACAGGTCTGACAATTCGTTTGAGAAAAAGATGAATCACATTCAGATTAACTGGACAGTATGTCTGGGCATACACAAGGGCTTCAGGCAAGAATGCTGGACAGAAATTAAAAATATTACAGACTACTGTAGAATTACAGACTACTACAGGAGTCTAAAAACCCCATCCTAAGCAAAACTCAACCCCATATTTATACTATGAAGACAATCATTAAACCACATAAATTAATCTACTCCATACCCATTGACAGGATCAACAACAATTCCTCTAGGGTGTGACATATCACCCTCCAACAAAGTTTTTCTACTTTGAGCAGCTTTTTCCAGTCTGGCTACAGCAATTGTTTTCCTGTGGCCATCGTTTGTCCAATAAAGATTATTTCCAATCCAGTCCACTGCTATGCCTTCTACATTATCAAGATCTGTTGAGAGAGAGAAGATAAGACATTAGTATTTTACATTTATACTAATGGATAATGTTAGAACATAAACAATGGATAATATATAGCCCATATAGCTAAACTAGATTACTTCCTTGAAGCTGAATTGTATTTGCTGCGTCTGTCAGAATTAGTCTTTGCTGAAGACACCCTAGAAAAGACAAAGACTGGTCCTAAAACTTCATTCTGTATTAAGCCACAAGCTTTCATATATTAACCACAGCTGGCCCAGGAAAAAATCACTATTTAACAAAACCCTACTTAATTTAAACCCTAAATAGCAGCATCACTCAAATCAAGAACAGCTTCTGGTATCATCTCTAGTGCTCTAAATTATCTTGTTTTTCACCAAAAAAACAAAGTTTCACTCTTATTAAAAATAAGCAAAAAAAGGCATTTAATTTCCATTTGTTCCATTGTCCCCTTGACCTTGCAAAACATGTAAGCAAGAATTCTACAAGAGTTATTCTCCACGGCTAAGTACATATGCAGAGTATAGACACAGCGAGCAATAGACAGGCAAAGGGCAATGCTACCCCTGAACGTACCAAGGGCTCATGAGGCTGACAGCGATAGGGCTCCATCCAGAACCAAAATGAGCCAACGCTGTTCATTACACAGAACTCGGAGGTTTCCCACTTTGAGAAGTTGTAAAACAAGTCCCAGAGCAACACGTTTTCCCTCAAGATTACCCAACGCCCAGTGACATTACCTGAGCGCTGCCCTCTCCCACACGGTCCCAACTCCTTAAGTGACAGCATATGGTCTCTAAAAAGTTTTCTGTACTTTTTCATCATACCTTTTCTTTCAGAAAGACCTCAAAGTCCAAGTGCATAGGGTGCAATAATGGTGAATTTCCAGTCAGTTTCTGCCGGCCCTTGTGGCGGTGCAAAGATTGAGGCAGCCCCAGGCACACAGGTGATCCAGGCGGCAGCGCCTCAGCTGCGGGGCGCTCCCACCCCTCATCAGGTGAGAGCGGGCCGGGGTGATGCCGAGGGGGCTTAACAGCTGTGACCGCCACTTTGCTGCCCCCCCTCCCCACCTTTAAACAGGCCCTGGCAGCCCAAGCACTTGTTACCCGCATTTCCCCATTCTCTGCATGATGTACTTCATTAAGCAGGACGGAGCCCCTGCTCTATGCACCCCTCCAGCAGCCAACACACAGAGCACAGCACTGGCCCGAACTCCCCAGCTCTGCTCGCACCCTGTGAAGGGGCCCGTTGTTAAGTCCAGGCAAGGGCTTGTGCCTGGCTCAGAGCACTCACTAACAGCCCTGTTGGCGGCCTATCACTGCGGCTAAACCCCCTGCTGAGCTGGGCAGGCCCAGCCCCTCAAGCAGGGCTCTGCTCCCCAGTGCCTCACAAGTGCCTGCCCTTTCCCAGCCTGCCGCCTCAGGGTGGATGGGGCCAGTCACAGGCAGTGCAGCTGCCTCTCGCCCAGGGCTGAGGGAGCCGCGGCTGCTTGCTTTAGTGTCCTTGCCGAGGTCAAACGTGGCGTGGCTCGCTTTACTGTTAACTGGTTTGCGAGCTGGTCATCTGGACTAAAAATATCTGTTTTACAGATATTTAGTGACAGCCTAACAGCTGTGACTCCAGCGCTGCCACTCAGCTTGAGAGCTCGTGGCACCGAAGTGGTGCCTCGCTTTGCTGTGGTAAAAATGAAGGCTGGTATAGCTGAAAAGATTAACACCCCCCCAAACTCAAAAAATAAAAGCACACTAAAAACCTAACCCTTTTTACTGCAATGCTTCTTGACAATATGTGGTGTATTACTTGTTTGTTATACTTGGATATACAATCCTACAGCACAGTTTCAATGGCAGGAATCGTTGAGGCTTGAAAAAAGGAAATTTTGTGTAATTTTTTTTCTTGTTTTTGTTAAACACTTCCTGTTCACATTAATGCCAATAATGCCATCTAGACACAAGCTTTCTGCAGATTCATTCTCCCACCAGTGCTTTACATCACTTTCTGATCAACACTGGAAGTTTTTTGAGGGATTTTCTCAAAACAAATATGCAGAGACATTTTCATTGCAATGCACATCAAAAATTCACATATTACCATTTTTTAAGAAGTGCTGATGTGACAAAATCACTGATCCTACTTCAATCCTGCTTACACCAGCTACACTTGTGAAAATCTGCTAAACCCAACACAGCTGTTTACTATTTGAACTGTGCTGCCAGACATCTCAGATGTAACCCTCACCTTTCCAGACAGCTTCCCATGAAGTCCTGAAGTGCTGGTTTGGGACATTTCAGGTTGTTATCAGAGTCATTTTTACTCTAACAGCATTGTGTAGTGGTGCTGTGTTGCCATAATCTAAACCTTCCCTCAGATTTGGCCACCAAGGTGCCTCCCCGTAATGCAGTCAGTAAGTACTATCAGAAAGGTCTTAGGAACATTTGTTAACTTCAGCACATTTAGTTTTCTTTTGCAACATGTTACACATATTTTCCTTGGGACAAACTCTTCACCAGTAATATTTTTTACATCCCAAACACATTTACTGACTATCACTCTAATAAACTATCTCATTCCCTACAATAAATGAATATTTTTTTTTTTTTGTGAGACAGGAATGCAAAGCTCATTTACTGAGTCACAGCCTACGAAACAATGCTGTACAGAAAACTTGCTGCTTACTATAACCTGCAGATAACATATGGTATGTCATCAACAGTACACGAAGATAAAATATGATAGTTTTACCCAATAAATGAAATACTGCGCTTTTTATACACTTGGATGCAATAACAGCACCTATAAAAGGTGCCGTTACAATCTCAATAGCATTGTAACATGATAAATTACTTCATAGTGTTATTGTTGAACAATGTTTTTTAGTGATTGTAATACCACCATATTCCCTATCAAGTTAACAGAGCTAAAATGTTTTCAAATACCTTGTACTTGCAAAATGTGGTTTTTTGTTAATTTTGTATAGATACCCTTTTTAAAAAAAGCAAAATGCTTTAAAATACAATAATCAAGTATATTGATTATAATATGAACTCACACTGTATATTAAAATTTAAAAATTAAAAGTATCCCCTTATTAAGAGTGATACTTCAGGTATAATGCTTTCAATGTTTAAAAACAGCAAATTATGAGAAGTTGGTGGCTTCTGAAATTCATAGCATGACAGCCATGTAGTAATTTTTAAACTGGTTTTTCCATTATCAGTATCCTCTGTCTGCAGGACAGCAACAGACAAACAACACAGATGAATAAAGATAAACATGCAAATGAGATTTTTTTCAACATAAAAGGAAAGACATGCTTGACAATAACATAGAAGGTAATTGAGAAATGAGTTTACTTGACTTGAAGAAATTGACAAGGTATAGATTAGTTCAGGATTCTTTCTAGCTTTAATGCTGTGTATCATGCCAAGTTTTTAATCATTCTACCCTATGCATATTGCTTGTGTTAAATTAAACACTAATGGAGATTTATATATTTACATATATACTATATACATACAACTGTGATGTATTTTACACTTCCTAGGATTTGTTTGGCTTTTTTTTTCCTTAACCCTTGAACTGCAAAGTGCAATCAACCACCTGCAGTGACATGAACAGTAACAAAAAGTAAAGGTACATAACATCTCCAGCTGCCATTTTTAAACATGTAGTTCTTTGAACATGGGAGCAATTAAAGCCTGACTATCTCTGTATCTGTGTGTTCTTGGGTTTTTACTACTTAGCTGAGGAATAGTGATTTTTTTTTTCCCATTATAATTCCATTTCACAATTTCTGTGTTCATGTTGCTATGTCCAGCTGCAGAAATCAATAAAATATGAGCGAACTTGCAAGTCAACAGTCCTTGATATATCATGTCCCTATTTTTACAAAACTTTAGGCATTTAATTATACTTGGATCTCTGCCCTGTATATCAAATTACCTTGAAATCATTCTGAAGGTCCCAATGATACTACAGAGAGACAAAGAAACCCACCAAAGTATCAACTAAACCTTGTTCACGTAAGAAACTAGGTCTAAATTTAGTAAATAGTCATAGGTGTAGACATGATACAACATCCTGTAAGACACAGCGTGAGAAGGTTATGGAAAAAAACAAGTGGCATATGCTGAGAGGTTTCCAAAATGGTTTTAAAATTTTTATCCTATTTCAGATACACCTAAACATCACTATATTTTGGGGGAAATATTTTTCCCTGTGATCTAAAAAGCCTGAAGGAAGCAATGGTGTCAAAAAATCACTCTCCAGATGGGAGGATATGAAACAACAGTATGATGAAGTACCTAACCCAGCAGCTACTTAGTCTGACACGAATCATCCAAAGTACAAAACAGCTGTGTATTAGTCAGAGTGGGTGAGATCAGTGCCAGCAGCTCAGCCAGGTTCCCCAGGCTGATGGATACTGTCAGTTTTATTTGTTGTCTCTCAGTGTCTTTGCTCATTCCTTTACAAAGGCAATGTCAGAGTCAGCTGGAACTCTCTGAAAGTGGGAGAGTGGCTTTTGGTCCTGGAATGATCAGGTTATGTGGAGAAGAGAAGTGCAAAATATGGTAGGGAAAAGAAGAGAACATCTCACCAAGGATCTGGGAGCCCAAGCTTCACAAAGGAAGACTGTTCAACAGAACAGGCAATAAAGACAAGTTTCAGGAGTGAAAGGACCCTTTAGGGCTCAGAGGAATCTCAGCAGATTTTGCTCAACTCAGGAAAACACTGACATGACTAAAATCAAGCTTGAGGACAACGAGTGATTTGTCCAAAAAAACAATTTTATTTTTAACCTGTCTGACCAAGACATTTTGAGTTAAACACAGTTTTTATAGCAGTAAGACCAGCTTTTTAATGAAAATGTTTGTTGTTTTTTATTTTTGCCTTGGGAGATGAAACAGCCAAAATATGGACTATCTTCATATCATTTGCAAAACTATTACACTAGAATGCTAGATACTGCCTAAAATATACAAGCATATTGCTCCAAATCTGTTTAGTTTAGCCTAATAGCTACTGTAGCTGAGCTACCATGCCTTCTGCAGCAATTTCAGAGCACCTGTTTCTAAACCAAATACAGTCTAATTAAAAAAAAAAAAAGGACTCATGGTGATTATATATTAAATATATCAGAATGTTTTAAAATAAAGGAGGATTGTACAGCAAAACCATACAAAGACATTTTACAATCTTTTTGTGAAGTTATGGTTTAAAGTTCACTTTTATTTAACTATCTAAAAGCTTTAAATGCCTTCCTTACTCTTTAGGTGGGCCTCACATCAAGTAGTAAACAGGAACTGTAAACTGGAAATACTACCAGAATTTTAAAATCAACAGTAGTGTTATGTGGGCTCCAAATATACTGAATATAGATACAAAGTTTTTAAAAACTCGTATTTCTTGAGTCAACAATTTGCCACATTGGTTATAAGTATGCAAGAGATTATAAGCACAGCGTATAATTTGGTAAAGAGGGGCCTAGCTCATTAATGTCAGTTAGATCAAGTGCACTAACAGAGCCTAAAATACTGGATTAACATGAGAACAGGGGAAAAAATAATTATTCAATATACCAACCTGCTAAACAGCTTCCAAAGATATTTACAGACTTATTTTGACCGTATTTAAGCAAAACGTTAGCCCGTGACCATGTCTGTTAATATTTACAAGTGAATAATAGAACATTTTAAGGCTCTTAGCAACCCCAAACCACATAAGGGGGCTAAAGACAAGCAAAAAAACCCCCCAGAATTCATTCTACTCCAACTGAATGTTATCCAAATCTCTTTAAAAATGTCTGGATTGTTCCATTTTTTTATTTAAAAAACTGAATTCAGCTGCAAGTTTGAAACCTTAATTATAGCAATTTCTGTTGCTGGTGAAAATACACTTTTGCAGTTGTGCCACCAACTGTAGGCTGGGCCATGCTGTGGGCTGTCAAATAGTTATCAATACTACACAGCAGTTTGTTTCCTGAAGTGAAGAATAAGAAATCACAGCTGAAACTATATGGGAAATCAAACTCCAGCAGTGTTAGGTGCTCAGCGTTCTCAACTCCCAGTCAACAGCTTGTAGGATCAGGCTCTCATGTAGGCAAACCGTAATTATGAGTTACGCTGTTGTTTTGAGCTAGCGTATCTTCTTGTAAAACTGGATAATCAAAAAAATGACAACTTCTAGTCTGAGACCTGACACCTACCACAGATAGAGTTCCTTAGCAGCATGCTGTTCAGAGCGAATATTAAACCTCCTCCTGACACACGTGATTTTCCCTAGTAGCCATCCACCAAGGAACCATTTAATCTGTCCCTGCTGAGTTCTTGAGAGTTGACAAGAATGAAAGCTGAGGTGGTATGGCTGGAGGACATATTAATTTTTGAAACCATGAAAAATAGATTAACAAGTGCTCTTTAAACACACTTTAAAGTTATGAAACTACACCAAGTTCTAACAATGTAAGCTCCTGGGAAAGGAGTGGGTAGAGAATGACAGTGAAATTTTTTTGGTCTTTGTAAGTATTAGGACCACCAATAATACATCATCGGATAATCCGTAACTCTTTTGGTATTGCATTGATAATTTGCTATGTTGTACTTATAAAGAGTAGAAATTCCAGTTAAACATTTTTTAAGAGAGTGCCTTCCATTTGCTGGTTTGGTATACAAAGTTTATTCGTGTTAGATATGTTTGCTTAGTCTAACCCTAACCTGATCAACACCTTTCAGCAAGGATGCTCCTTGGTTTATTTATAATGTTTAAATCAACATACTGTCTGCTCCTTTCTCTACTTCACATTTGGATTACTTTGTTGAAAAATGAAATGTGTGTTGTTCAGTAAAAGAAAGTTAGTATTGGAAGTTCTGTGATGTATATTATCCATTTCCATATTTGCAGTGAAATGAAGAATTACCAGATTGACAGCTGGGTATTCATTATTTACCCAGACAGCTGCCTTTTATTAAGTAATCACCAAAACAGGGTAAAGAGCCATCTATTGCTTGCAACTACTGCTGAAGGGATTTGTGCAGATGCTGAAGTCTGCAGAGAGACCTTATACGAGAACACCACCATATCGCTGCAAACTAGAGATAACTTCTCTGCGGCAATTGAATTAAAACATAGGTTATGAATGTCAGGGAATGAAAATCCCTGTGCTAAATCGAAGGTATTTTAGTTTCTTTCACTGTCTCGAACTTGGGTTCACAAGTACAGTTATTAAGCTCTCCGAAGGACAAGATGAATATTCATACTACTTATTTTCTTGAGGACTAGAAAACAATTACTGCAGAATGGATTTCAGCTGAAGTAGTTACCTCCTGCTGAAGCAGCCTGTCATGAAAAGAGTCCATAAAAGAGAAAGAAATATGGGTTGAACAAATTGGAGGTTTTATCACTGAAATAGCATTTAGTATGGCAAGATAAGATTCTAGAACTGAGAGACTCTCTGAAGTGTGGTGGGAGAGGTGGAAACTAGAGAACTGCTGGTATTTTCTCTCATTGGTATAATAAATAGTACAAACATCTAAATTAAGGTTCTAAAATATGTTTAGGTCTTCCTGTTTCTTCCACATATACCATGGAAAATGCATCAGGAAAGACAATACCTTTTTTCTAATGAGTTTGCAACTACTAAGGAAGTCTCACTCTGCCAAAATAGTTGCATAGGAAGTCTCACTCTGCCAAAATAGTTGCATAAGCTCCAGAATCCACATTGTGATACAGGTTGAAGTGAAAGAAGTTTTAAGAAGTCCACAACCACACAGGATGGCTCAGCAAATGACTACAAAGAGCTACATTATTGATCTATTGTATCTAACTTCTGAAAGAATAGTGGAGACATAGGAACTCACTGGGGGGATATAAGCTTAAATGGACAAGATAATAATTCTCCACAGAGCAACCTGACCAAACTACATTTCTGTACTCAGGAAGAATAAACAGTAAGTTGTAAAAAAAGAAACATCTCCAGCTTTGTTCAAGGTCTAGTTTGGGTCTGTTTTACATGAGAGATTACAAATAAGGCTTTAAATTATCCGTAAATGTCAATTCAGCTTCTCCTTAGTAAAATACTCTGAATGTCACTACCAGTTAGCATTGCCTACCATCTTTGAGGATTGTTTCTCGCTCTGTGCCATCAATCTTCTGTCGCCCAATGAGGAAACTAGTAGTATCAGCAAAGTAAATGTAATTGGTTTCAGCATGGAAGTCCAGAGCACGAGGATTGACCAAGTTTTCTATAGGGATCATGTATTCATCAGATACTTTGGTATTCAGGTCCATTCCCCGTATTATTCCTGGGCGTCCCTTCCCATAAAAAAGAAACAATTCATTCTTTGGTCCTGCAAAAGAAAGATTACAAACATAAACAACTGATGCTGCCTAATCTTCTTTACAGTATATAATGTCACTGTTTAATTAACTGGCACAATCAGTGGGGGAGCAGGAATATTATTCAATACCAAAAATTAAACTTTCATATATTCTGAATGTATCTAAACTCAGGAAATCTAGCTAATTGCATTACCTTAATTAAAATACAAATTACTTTAGTGAACTGCTTATATCTAATTATTTTTCTCTGTAAAAGTTCACACTGAAAAGCAATGGTAGATCACAGAATAACTTTGCATCTACTGTGATGTGGACATATATATCTTTGTAGACACGCAGTTTTACAATTCATTAGGATCTATCAGGGTAATGGAGACCATGACTTTAGTAATCATTAAATTTAACAAGACCATAAACTCCAGCAAATATGAACCACCATATTTTTCACCCGAAAATTCTCAGAAACAAACAAGACAAAAGATTACTGTACATTTCTTTCAAATGGGAAGGAATACAACAACACACACTATTCTTTCAGACTGAGATACAAAACATACATACCAATATTTCCTATTTCTCAGGATATTTTTACATTTTAATTAGGTAGGTTAATTACTGAATAATAACTGAATTACTGAAAAATAACTGAAACAGTAAAGTGATTTTCTTTCATTTAAGATACTTATAAATAACCTTAGATACTTAATAGTATCAATATTCCTCTTAAAATTCTCTAAAATATATACTTCTCCTATTGCCTCTCTGGATTTTTTATTGGCATTGTTAGTGAAGACCATATGAGGTTTGACTGAAGTCAAATCTATCCATCTACCAGCATCCATCAAAGTATCTAATTGCATGCTTTTTGTCTGAACTAAACCAATGCTATTTGACCAAGACACCAGACATAGATAGGTGTTCCCTAAAACCTTCAGAACTGTCTGGTTCGCTGTAGGTGACCAACAGATTGTGTATATCTAATGCTCGGAATAGCCGTAGTTATACAAATGAAAATTGCTTACACAAAGTACTATGAGAAAAAACCTTGCTTGAGTTATTTACGTGAAATGTTCTACTTCTGAGTTACAAGTTGATTGTATGTGTAGAAATGGGATGTAACAAAGTATTTAACAGCATTTCAGTACCTATGTGCTGTAAGAATGCACAGTATATAAAGAAAGACGTAAGAGTAATTAACATAAAACTTGTGATAATTTTAAGAATTCTTTAAAGAGCATCCCAGCTGTAATTTGTCACTTCTATGAACTAAGCCAAATCAAATCATTTTAAGAGAATGAAAGGAGTACATGAACAAAGTGTCAGGTACATGTTGCAAACCAATTTTACCCAAAAGCAGCCCATGTGATTTCTATTGATATCAATAAACATGTTAAATAAAACCCAGAACTATGCCCTGGAATATTAGTAGCTAACAAACTCTTTGATTTAAATAACATACTTTTGCATGACCTGCCATCACTCCCCAAGATGAAGCCAGTCCTGCAGCGACAAGTCCGTGCTTTGTAGTTGCTGCTGAGCAGACAGATGTGGGAACATCCCCCCGGCATTCCATATGGGTCCACTTCACATGCATGGCTTCTGACTAGGGTGGATGAAAACCAGTACAATTCAAATCCATTTAAAGCAAGATAATTATATGCATCAGCATGTAGAAAGTTTAGATAGGAAAGAAAGGGAACATGTGTCACAATAAATCTTTCGGCAGAATATAACTACAAAGGAAGGTGTTTTATTAAAATTGTAGCCAAAACAGACAAGGAATCTAAAGGGCCATCTTGTGGCTATCAAGCCATACCCATCATTGTGTGCGATCACCCCTTTTTGAATAAAGTTCTGCACAGCATTAGCCAGGCACCACTTCCCTGGGGTAGCTGACACTTTTGCCCTTTTTTTATTTGTTGCTTTGATTCATTTGGCTGATTGGTTGGGTTTTTTGATAACAGAGTGAATCCCATGCCAACACAGTTTGCTATTCATTCAGCTCCATTAGACAGCACCTTTCTGGGGCAGATACCTGTGCAGAAACTGAAGAACAGAATGAGCCTTGCCGCATTTTTCTGTATTTGTACAGCTGGGAGATAAATCCAGCTGAAGAAACCAAATAATTCCTTTCGTTTTTGATTTTTTTTCATTTTTTTTTCATATTTTGAAATGTGTGCTTCTAAATTAGCAGATTAATATATCAAAATCATTTTTTAAACTCTTCAATGTAAACCTGATGAGAAAACAAAATCTACTTTGCTATCCTAAATTTACTAAGCTTGCTTACAACAGGCCAACAGTATTTTAGCTCAGAAAAAATGGTTTCCTCTTCTTTCTCCCTTCCCTCAAGCTTTTTTTTTTAGTTTGTTTTTCTTAAAAAAAAAAAAAAAAGTAATGAAGTGGTTTAAGGTTGATATTGTTAAAGGAATACAGAAACTCTACCAAACTCAAGACAGCTTTTACAGTGAATCTTGACAAGCAACAAACATGTCCATTCAAAACAAAAGAAGTAGCAGAGTGAAAAAGGGCAAGAGGAGCAGAGTAATCACAGGATGTAATAAAAGATTACACTGTGCTCATGTCTCTCCTCTACTCAACCTCTCTGACTCCCTCAGGGTTACAAGAGGGGGAAAAGAGTCTTTGCAGCCTCCTTCAGGAACTGACATCTGCAAATCAATGCCCTCAGCTATAAGGTGAAAATTAGTTCACCCAGGCTTCATCAATGTAGAGTTCGCTCCCACTTCAGAAACTTCTCTAAAAGCAGTCAGTCTGTTTAATAACATTGACGTCGATCACCAGAATAGACGCATTAGCTTTTCTGTCTAAGCAGTCATGGTAACAATTTATTGCTCAGAAGTATCAAAAAAGTCCCCACAAAGTATTGCTGTAAACATTTCAGATCTTGATATCTTTGCACAAAGTTCCCACAAATAACACTGCTGTTCTGAACGCAGAAAGTATGCAATCAGAGACATGATTAGAGTCACAAGATGATTGTGGACCTCAGATTCATAGAGTCATGAAGGTTGGAAAAGACCTTTGAGATCATCCAAGTCCAACCCTTAACCCAGGACTGGCAAGGCCATCACTAAACCACGACACTACACACCACATCTATGCGGTTTGTAAATACCTCTGGGGATGATGATTCCACTGCCTCCCTGGGCAGCCTGTGCCAGTGCCTGACCCTTGCTATTTTATAAAAAATTCTAAGACTATAAAAAGCTTTTCATTCTAAATGAAAATGAAGATTCCTTTCAGAGATGGCAAAGATGATATTTGTACAAACCAAGGAGAACTTAACAGCAGTTACCTCTCTCACCAATTGCGCTGGCAGTTTGGCAAGCTAGCTGCCCACATCTCTAGGCTTTTTTGGCAAACCTGAAGATGGGACCACTCTTGAGGTTATATAAGTCTGCCTGAAAAGCTGGCCCAGAGAAACCAGGAATCTCTAAAGCCCAAGACTGAAGCATGTGGATGGTATTAGACCTCTAAAAATTGTGGAGCTGTTAAATTCTGAAAGCACTGAGCGTGTGGAGCCAGAAAACTTGCAGACTCGGGTTCTTTGAGTAGTTCTCTAAGCTGAATGTTCAGGAAGCAGTTGCGTTAGGAGCTCAGAGATACAGAAAGCTGTGCAGATGAAGAAGCAACAAAGTCTTGCCACAGTGACAGGTTTTCACTGTATCTTCCGATACATTCTTCTGGAAGAACCTTTTTAAACACACATACACCTAACATTTCGTTTTATGTTTCCTAGAAGCAGGAATTTTGATCTTACCTGCTGTTTGAGTTCTTTTCTGGTATACACGGATCTCTTTAGCATTGTCAAGTCTAGCAAGGGACTGAACATCGGAGCCATTGTATCTGTTTATTCGTAAAATGTTGAGGTTATCTGAATTGACTGTATATAAATAGTTTTCAAAAACTGCCAAACCACAAAGATGCCTAATCTGCAAAAGAAAAAAATTATGTAATTATTTTAGCTGAATATTTTAGGTATAAATATGACTTGTAAACATAAACGTTACTATCAATTGTACATGTTAAACTGTATGAGAGGATTTCTGAACATGTCGATAAACATTTCAAAATAATAATCACAAACTAATCCACAAGTATAGTTCACATTCTTGTAGTCCAATGTTTATAATTAGAAGAGCTTTGTAGAAAAAAGGCAGAAATTTCAAAATATTTAGCAATCCAAATTTATTTACCCTCTGAATTTCCCAGTTTTTCTCTTTTAAATTAAAAACTCCTTCATTGTTAAAGTGCACGAGTTTATTTAGTATTAACTAATGCAAACTAAGATAAATTAACTAGAATTAACTAATAAACATAGTAAATATAGATATGTAAAACACAATTTATAGGTTGAATTGATGTATTTTTAAATTATGTTATAATAAAAACAAAGCAAGTATGGCTAGATATACCCACTGAATATTTTCTTAAGTAAATAAATTCCGTCAACTATGAGTGTGTTCCTTTTTTGTTGGCGTCTTTGATTATGCTTGTGGCCACATGGTACTGCTTGCTTATCAAAAAGTGAATTTGAAAATTGTATTAATCTGTGATGTGTCTGGGTACATTGATTAAAAATTACCTGATGTTAGTTAGCTAGCCAATGACAGTTCGAACAGGAAGTGTTCAATAATCTAACCGTTGCGCTTCATTTATAGATGTAGAACATGTAAAAGATCTAATTGGCAATTTTGGAAGCTGAACAAATTAAAGAGAATTTGTTGGTGGATGTTCAGATATTTACATGCTGAATAACTTATTAGTTTAATAAATTGTTCACGACAAAGTATTTACTTAGATCATTTACTTCACAAATTAAGATGTATTTCACCAAAAACCTTCAAACCAAACCAAACCAAACCCTGAAAAAACCCCCACCCCAATCAAAAACCCAAACCAAATAAAAACCTGCTATCAAGCATCAAACGATTCAGTCCTTTCTGGAAATTACCCCCAGTTGGCTAAATCTTGCCATCGTATTCTGTTACTACCCAAAATAAAAATAAAAATAAATAAAATAATTGAGATCAATGGAAGTGTTTGATTAAGATCCAATAGAAATTCAATCAAATTATAGTAACATGGAAAACAGCCTTGAGAACAATGATGCACCTGTACCAAATTGTTGAAATCTCTGCATTACAATCCTTTCTTCCCTATGTTCATTTGCACTCAGTGTAAAGCTTTATTATTTAATACACATGAGAACTTTTCAATATTTACACTATTAAAATTATTTGACTGTTTTGACAATGCATTTTATAATAACTTAATTATTTGTATTTAATTAATGCATTTCTTGTGTTTTACACCTCATGCAGTTTTCCAGCTATCTTAGGCATGAATGGAAATGTTGCTTGCTACGGAAAATAGCCCTTTGAAAGCCACCCAGGCTATCAATCATAAAAGCCCATATCATTCACAAAGCTTGCCTTTTGATATGCTTGTACTTACAAAATAAACTTTAATCCCTGAAATTTCTTGAGAATAGTTTTCTGGTCTGCTGTTTCCTTGGACTAATGAGGAGTAACTTGGAATAACAGTCATTCTAAATCCTGGCAAATACTGGCAAAAAAACTCGAGAAGTTTTTCATTTGAGTGGAAAGACAACAAATATGCTTCTCCTTCTGTGATAGCAGTGATTAATTGGGTGACAAAATTTTTTAACATCATTCACCCATATTGAAAGAAACAGATATCAGTCTTTCCTAGCTAATTTATAGAAGAAAGAATCTCTCTGAACTTGATAAAAAATCCTCTTTTGCATCTAAATTTCAGAGAGAAGAGAAAGAACAAGAACCTCTCCTATGACACTAGTACAAGTCAGTTATAAGGCTGTAAAAGTATTCCTTAGTTGCTTAAGAAAATGGCTTTCTTTAAGTATCTATTTCAAAATGCTCTCTGAAAAAAAATGTTGACAAGACCTGTTATTCCAGGACAACTGGCTAAAGACTGGGAATAATTTGGTAAAAAATAGGAAAGTGTTTGCTATTTAGCCAGGTGACCTATGCTGCTTTTTGTCACATTTCCTGGCCATTTTCACATGGTGGTTATGCTACCCAATTGTCTCCTTGTAAACAGTGATTACTTGGAAGCAAGGAAAGAATGACAGGAGAATAGGCAAAATGTTTATTCTATCTGCACATCTTTACATATTCGGTTTAACCTCAGGCATAAGCAGATGTAAACATGGTACCCACACCAGCTCTGGGAGTTCAAGTAGCATCCAGGAACAGTTTGGTCTCTGCTAATTTTCCCTTGATTTACAAAAGCCTTCAAACTGCCACGGAACCCTTCCTCTCCCTGCTACCTACTACCTCACTCCCATCAATAACAGACTGATATACCACTGCTCAGACTCATACAGTCTCAGCTTTTGTATTTATGACTCAGCATCTGGACCAACCATGAAAAGCGTCACTGCCATCAATAAAATATGATTTCAGTGCATCCAGATTGGTCTGAACGGGTGAATAGCTTTTGCTATTCTGTTTCTTTCACATCCTTGTACCTGTCTCTCCTTCCTGAATTGAAACGGAATGTTTACATATTTTTAACAATTTATTCCCCAGTATTTTTCCATCACTACATATTTTCCCTCCTGAAGTCTTTTTCAATGGGGAGTGTGACTTACATGGTGCATTGTTAATGAGACACTGCATGGAAGCTTGTCCGTAGGTTGCAAAATGGACTAAATTACAAATAAAAAAGAAAATATGCCGCTGGATCTTTTGTCAAACACATTTGAAATAAAAAAGTGAAAAAAAACCCCTGAAATTACTGTAACTGTTAGCATTATATATGATCATTTACTGATATCACTACTTTTTACTAATTTGCAAATAAATACCTACTTGTCTGCCTTTAATTATTGTATGCCTCTTTCTCCCTTGGTAGTCAACAACTTCCACACTATCCAGATATACGTCAACCCAGTACACATATTTGTTGATGAGGTCTAGTGCAAGAGCAGTTGGCTGTTCAATTTTAGAGTCTACTATCCATGTCCTGTTCATTCCATCCATGTCACATCTCTCAACCTTGGCAGCATTCCCGTAGTCTGTAAAGAAAAGCTTTCTGTTGAAAGAAAATAACATGTTGTAAGTTTCAAAGGGTGTGAGCAGAGTGCAAAGCTTCTGGTGGCTCTGCAAAGTAAGTTTTTGTTCTTCATCATTTCAGGGGGTTTAGCTGTCAATAACCCATATAACTCCTAATGATAATCATATAATTACCCTCAAAAAATCACCTATCTTCTAACAAATTAAAAATTACACAGACTTTTATTTCAGATAGAACATACAGAAGTTCTAAATGCATCTCCTTACACCACAGATACACCATGTAATATCTGTCATTTAAATGGGTGGTATTACCATGTACAGAGACTACATTACAATCTTTACAATATCTCTTTAACCACGGTTTATACAATATGGCAAGATAGTTACAAATAACAGAGAGTGGCAGAACCACAAAGCATTTACATGGTTTGGAGAACAATTCACTGCATGTGAGGTAAAACAAGTACAGTGATCCACACTATCAGGTGTTTAAAATTAGATTTCTAAAGAAGATACATTAGTCTGCAGTGCATTTTTATCCAGTCTTAGAAGGATGTTCAGGCTTTAAAACGTTTCCACAAATCCAGTGAGTCATTCCATCCTAGAATAATGGGGAGCCATCAAAGACTTAAAATTGGTACTAAGGTTTCCTAACCCAATCCTTCATTAGCATTCACTGGGTTTAGTACACACAAATCAATTTTTATTAACCTCATGATATTTTAACAAGATTACTTATTTGTGAGGCTAAATTACACTGGCAAGATGAAGACCACCTTGCCATGACTTTAACATGCTATAAAGAATAATCTGATTCCAGATTGAATGTTACTGAAACTACTTTGAGAATCAGGATTTCATTTTCCAAATGAAGTGAATTATCTCCTAGTTATTACCACTAATGGGAATAACATTGGATCAACAGCATATAAACCCTTAGAGATCTGTATATTAAAGAGTATTAATGTATAGCCTTGCAATGTCTCATAGAAATTTGGCATTGTAGTATGTTTTAGGCTGGAAAAAATACATTTGCTAAATAACCAAATGAGACCTATATCCTTTCTTATTACCAAATAATTCAGAATACATTTGAAATGCAGTTAAAAGTGTTTAATGTGTGAAATATGTAAATTAAAAATTATTCTAAATATTAAAGGCAGTAGATTTAGCTGTAGATATGTATAGCAACTGTCAAATGCCAAAATTGATTGATCACAGAATCATAAAATAGGGCTTGAGGAGAATTTGAAAGGTCATGTAGTCCATCACCAGGCCATAAGGCAGAATAAACTTTACCTATAACATTCCTGAGGGACAACTCCATTCCTGAGAGGGTTTTCTATTTATCAAAATAAATATGAATTCCTGTCTTATCCTTCATTGTAATTCTGTATCCCAGCTGTACTTTAAAAACACTTTAACAAACATGTACTTAACATTCAGGTCCATATAAATCAAAACGTGCATGCTAAAGAATACGTGCAAAGTAAAAATTATGTCTGCAAAGCAAATGTTTAATTTGGAACAAAAATAGCCAAATAACTGTGTATAGAATGTGGAAGTATATGCGCACAAACATATGTATGTGTATATGTTTTTCATCAGCAATAACAAGGCCAACACCTATTATAATTAAGAGAAGTTGTTAAAATATCACATGTACTCTAGTCTACAATCTGTACATCTGGGGATTTGATTTAGGTTATGTAATGGAAAGGTGTATCATAGGATTCAATAATTCAAAGCTCATTTTGCAATCATAGAACCAGATGACTTTGCTGTGATCAGATGTGCGTGCACACACACACACGTTTCTGTATAAATACATATACACAGGAACTCCAAAAACCTGAAGCTTGACTTCAGACTAATTCTTTACTTGATTGCTTACTGCAGAGTATTCTTATACAAGACTTAATATTCCTATATGAGACCATAAGCTAAGATACAGGATAAGAAATAATAATTATTCGCCTTTTACAACAATATTTTTTTTTTAGATCAGTCAAGAAATAAAATGGTTTTTTTCATCAATACAAACAGATACAGAAAAGGGTATGTAGTTTAAGATGCTCCTCTGGCTTTCTGGGATGGGGGTTAATTTCTTTGTTTTCTAAATATCTGGTTTATATTAACATAATTTGTGCTAAGGAAGCTAGCATGATTTCATGTGTAACTGACAGTCTTTTAATTTTAAAATTATTACTCTTATTCAGGAGCCTGACAATAGTAAAACTTTATCTTTTAACACAAAGGTAAAAGACAGAACAAGAAAGTGGTTGCATAGCTGCTGCCTTATGATCAAAGCGGTCTGAAAATTAAATTAAAAAAATTAAATGCTTTAGCATGTAATCTTGAAATGCAATTCTGTATTTAAAGACCAACGCATAATTTTTAGAATGAGGTTTAAATCAGACTGCATTTGTAACACATGAAGCTGACTCAAAATTACGCTGTATTTCCTTTGCCTTGGGAGTTCTCAAGGATACACTGTAGTAGCATTTATTTCAGCTAAAGACTAATCTTTCTGCTCACAAATGATGCTGGATTTGCCTATCCATTTTCAGCAGAGGGTGGTGAAATCTTTTATCTATTCACAGAGCAAGTTCAGCAGGGATACAGTCTGTGTGCATTTCCCTGTACAGCCCCAGCACTACGCATCAGAACCGACCTTGAGGGAGCAGCTCTGACAGGGACGGGGAGAGAGCTGGGTTCGCTGCAGCCTTTGTTTCCCGAGACTACCAACAAGGGTGCTAATTGAGGCTAGTACAAAATAGCGAAAATTTTGGCACTAAATTGTATTTTATTAAGGCATGTAATCTTTTGAAAGCTATAGTCTTCTTCATGCACAGAAAATCTGAATATTCTCCTAGTTCTTTTAAACTGTACAAACCCCATGTTCTGCCCATTGTTAATCAAGAACAAGAAGGGCCACGTTCTTCACCAAGTCCAGGTGCTTTGCAAGCATCCTATAATACTTTTTTTTCAAACTTCTTAAACTCACTAAAGGACTTGGTTGTTTTGACCCAGAGTTCCATCTGGAAGCACTTCCAGAATGGTTTCAGTGTTGTTTCAGCACTTAGAAATCTACATCTAATAACTAATGACAATATCTTCAATGCTAAATGATACCTACTGATTTTTGCAGCATACTTAATTTGGCTTAAACAGACTTGTCACCTGTCTTCTCCTCCAAAAGTATTTCTAGATGGCTATAAAATTCTTTCACTCTACCTGGCTGCTAGAGATAAAGAGTGTCAGTCTTTCTCATCTTATAAGACAGGCTCTTTATGTTGCCCTTCTGTGCAGTTACTCCAATTTCAGGTCATGTTATTGAACAAGCACGGTCAGCACTAGGTGCACTGTTCCAGAGAGGAGTTTGCCGGTATCTGTTCAATAGAACTGTAACTCCCCTACATCGCCATCACTGGATGATATTTGTTATTTTCACAGCTCTATTACACTGCTGACTTACAGTCATCTTCTCACCGGTTACTACATACACGCTCCTCCTGCTGATTTCCCAGGGTTTAGCTGACTTTCTCCAGTCTATGAAATACAACCCGTTTCATAACTTAACAACTTAGTCTTTAAAAGTTATGGTTGGACTTTTTCCAACAAGAGTTTGGTTTCAATGAGGAAAATACAGGGAATATTCCCCCCCATATCTGAGCAATGAAATCTCTGTAACATTTTAAAATATCCTCACTGACAAACCCACCGATCACAAACAGCAATAAAGTCATGTTACCAAATAAAACCAAGTCCAGAGGAGAAGACAAGAACCGACAGTGAACATCCCAGTCCCTGTTCTCATACTCGTGGTCACAGATTCATCTTCCCTTCATTACCAGTCCCCCCAAAAAATGTAAGGAGGGCCTCAAAAGGCCTGCTGTTCTTTCCTGACAAAGATATCTGTCCTCAATAGAAATTTCCTTTCAGACCCAGGTAGTTACTGAGCTAAGCCGCCAAATGTTATGTGCCTCCCTTGTCACCAGTGGGTTTACCTCCAACTTCTCTGACTTCCTTTTGTTTTCCAAGCCTTCAGTCACTGCATTCATAATCCACCTATTTAATTAGGTAAGAAAGAGGTCTCTTTTCCCTGTAAAGCTACATTTGGGCATTTGGATGACTGAAAACTCTTAATTTCTGATGCACCTAAGAAGCCAAATGGTGTACAGCTCCATCAGACTTTGGGGGGCAAAGTTTCACAGTCCTGCAACATTTTAGCAAAAATAACCCATCACCCACGTATGGAACAATATTATAAGGTGTCATGACTTTATTATTATTTATTCTTTATTATCTTCCTCAGCCTCTCATTACTCTTGTAACGGAGAAGAGGTATACTTGTCACCCTGTCCAGAAGCTCATCTATTCAGCTGGCAGGCCTCAGACTTTACCTGTTCCCTGTGTAACTCACAAGCCAGCCTATTCCCAATCGTTATTGCCCCTTTAATTCCCAGGACAGCTTTTAAACCTCAAGCGCTCCTTCAGTGAACCTATGGAAAAAGAATGTGTTATTGCACAGTAACTTCAATCCCTCGTGAAGAGGAGCAAAACAGAGTTTCAGGCACACTCAAAAAGGGCAGCGGTACAGCAAAGAAACCATCATATATCTGATAGTATGGTGTGGTTCGTGAAGCAGATGCAAGAGTGGAAGCTAAATGGACTCAAGTACCAAAACGCTTCAGTCACAGATGTATCCCAATTACACACCCTCCCTGTTATGCAGGAGGGAAGACATGTATCCTGCAGTGTTACCTGTAGCTCATACATTAACACTTACTGTCAACATGACCCACCATTGCCAGCTGCCACGTGGCAGGCAAACGGCAATGCCAGGGAAAATACAGATTGTGCTTCTCCATCTGTTTCTCTCTTCCTCTGGCCTCCTCTTACCAGAGATGTGTTTGTGTAAGCACTGCTTGGTAGGAAAAGGATAAAGGTTACAAATGCCCACACGTTTAAAGGGTAGCACCTTCTACTTAAGGTGAAGACAAGAAAGGCTGTTCTGAAGTAATTACAGTCTCAAGAAGGTGAGAATTGCTGGGGCAGATTTTGAAGGGAAGAATGACAGAGAGCTTGGCAGACCACAGCAGAGAGTCAACTGCAATGCAATGTTATCGGAGGTAAATTATTATGGTATGTATAGAAAGAAGGCTTCCTTCTTTAGACAAAGTTACTGTGGTGGACCAGAGCTGTCTAGATTAAAGTAAAATAGTTGATAGCATATCTCAACAGGAGCTAAGAGCAGAAAGAGCAGTATTTAATTTTCAGAAATTACATTGAAAGGATCATTATCAAGAAGAAAGCTTCTAAAGATATTCTATTGATCTTGGGAAAATGAACGAGTGACAAGTTAGAGGGTGGTTGTTTTTTTTTTCTAATTTAGAAGATGGATTACAGTATGGGAAAAAATCTCTGAATTGGAGTAACAGAAATGGGGTGCAAGTTAATCAGTTTAAAAACTAATGAGAAGACCACTGGCATTGAGTGGTACCAGCCAGATACAAGTACAGGACAAACTGTAAACATGAAAGAAATGCTGTAGGACAACTAAAATTATGGGGACTCTGGTGAACAGGGAACCTTCTTCAGAGGAGGTGATCAAAATACCGAATTAAAAGGACTGTGTGAAAACATCCGTGGGATTCTCTGCTTGTAAATTAAAGCTTACAGTATCAGGTGATCTATTTACTGGCTTCTCATAAAAGGACTGCCATGCAGTCCTGTATCTGGTTTCTACTGCATTTCAGCAAAAGGAATGTGATTTGATTTCATTTGCATTGCATTTAATTAACACTATGCTTTCCATCACGGTCCAGGAACATTTTCCCCTCTGTTGACATTGATTTCTGGGTTCAGTACTTTTCTTTTCCGTCTGCATCTGAAGCAAAAGAAATCAGCCACGCTCATATTTAGCCCATTGATGGTATTAAATGTGCCACTGCCCTTAGTGTACCAGACATATCCTAGGTGACTGAAGAGTACTACTTGCTATCACACTCATATTTAAAGCAATTGCCAGGTTTGGGGCAAAGGCAAATTTTCTCATAGGGAAGGAATGAAAAAGCCATTAGATGTCGGCATTTGGGATCCTCTTCCTTCCCTCTCTTTCTAGCACAAGGCAGCATCCATCGCCTTGAGGATAATTTCCTCTTGCAAATCCGTACTGTTCTGTGGTGGTTTAGAAACTAGCAGGCTCTCCAGCAACATGTCTTAATTTTTGTAATTGATTTTGGAAAGAGATAATGGCTGGATATTTTCTGAAGTGAAAATCTATTACAGCTTCTCTGTGATTTCTGCAATCTAAGGGAGCACACGTGTTCCCAATGTTCCTAGTATTTTGGAATCCTAGCAATGAGTGCCTAAGAGTAAAATAATAATGGTTTCCTTTCATAGAGAGCTGCAGGTTTAGTGCCAGGCAGGAAGCAGCACAGAGCTGAGCTGCAGATAAAAGTAAACCCCAGTGAGACGATGCATCCTCGCCCCACAGAGCCAAGTGCCAACACTGTTTGTTGCACAACAGAACATAGGCACAATCAGCAAAAGCTCAACCCAAATGCCTTAGGGGGGACATTTATAATGAAATACCTTTCTCTTTACATGGAAACCACCAGTTCAAACAAAGGTTTTCTTATTTGCAGTAAGAAGGATGGCAGTCTAAGCAGCAAACACAGTAAGTAGCTGTGAATTTGGGGATGGATTAAAAAAAAGAACAAACTGCTTCACCTGCACCGTAGCTACAAATTGTCATGATCTGTGGAGTTCTTATTAAACAGAGCAGCACATTGGGGGGGGGGGGGGGGGGGGGGGGGGGGAGGGGGGAGAAAAAATGCTTGCAACTATTTTTTCTTTCTTCTTTTTTATTTTTCCCACTGAAACTGTCTATCTATAGAAATATGCTTTGTATAAAGGCAAATTGGGTGGCCATCAACAGAAAATCCCCCTCCCCCCCCAATATTTTCCTTACACATTTTCAGAGATGTTATGAAGTGAATGTAATATGATAATTCAGGACTGTGATTTCTTACAGAGTTATGACTATGTTCTGCTATTGTTTTAGCTTATCAAAACAAAATCCTGCATAGAATTTTTCAAGTTTGATTCTTTCCACCTTTGAGGGGATAAAAGCCTTCTATTTCTTTTGTCTTAGGAATGACAATCAAATAAACATAAACCAAAGTTGTTCAAATGTCATAAAACACTTTAAAAGTTTTGTCTTTCTATTCAACCCAAATACCTTTCTCTGCAGGGAGGGAACTGCAAACAGCTCTTCAGTGCACCCATCTACCATCTCTGGGTGCAGCAGGAATAGTATATGACAGTAAGATGTACAGCTAACTTTCTCTCTTCTGGTATCCAAAGTTTCAGTTTTCTCTCACAAGCTATACTTCTTCACACTCAGAGTAAATATGGAGCAAACTCATGCCAATCCTACTGTATTTTCTTTCTTGCTCCACTTATAAATAGGTGTGAGTTTCTGTACATGCTAAAAAAATGCACGACTGGAATATAACACTAGTAAATCAAAGGCAAACACCCACAGAAATGAAAATTAAATCCACAGATTTTGCTAGAGGATAAAAACAGAAAGAAAGTTTGCCTTACACTCATTCTCATCATAATAGTTAAGTGTGTTTTTTTCCCCCACATCAACAATGAGATTACAGCTATGAGATATATTCTTGAAAAACTGCATCTCTTAGCATCTCTCAAATTTATACTTGCTTAATCTGCTTTCTGTCTAAATACCATCCAATATCCTTTCATTAAAGGCATGTAATTGCCTTAAGTAATTTTGTGCAGCAGTGGTGCATTTTCATTGTATTTGGCTTTCTTCTGAAGAAAAGGGTTGTCTGAATTTTAAAAGTTTATTATCAATACAAAATTTTAGGAACTCAATCAGATTTTACCTTTTATGTCATTTTTTCCATAAATGTATGCAAAGTATTAATAACTATTATTTTTAATCGAAAGACACAATGCAGATATATTCATGGATTTATTAAAGACCCTGAGCATTAGTATTTAATTTGTCAAGTTACTGCCATTCACCTGAAAATGTATGGGTTAAGATTTATAACAGATGCAGAAATCTGGGAATAGAGTCCTTTCAGACTGTACATGTTCTTCCCCATGAGTTACTAAAAGCTCATCAATTAGAATAAGAATGAAGAAACATTGATTACTCCCAGTTTATCACAAACCAGCTGTGCCAAATTGCTGTGTTGATCCACTGAGAAAATTCATTTTACTGTCATGTAACATGGTTTCATACCATCACTTAAGCAGACTTTCACCTTGACAGCCAAATAGTACCAAGTAGTCTTTAGAAATGTTATATATAAACCCAAAACTGTTTCATAGACTTTTGTATAGTTATAAAATGTGCCTTTACGTCCAAAATGTGCACACCTTGTGTTAGATATACTTAAATCTTTAATTCAAAGATCGGAGAGAACATGATGATGAATATAGTTCTTGGATTATCCCCAGTAATCGTTTCTGAGGAATAGGTGGTTAGTTTCAACTGGTGTCTGTTTTATCAGATATACGAGATTCAGTGAAATAATTTTGCTCTAGGAAATTAAAAACCTGTTTCTTCACTAGAAACTCGGGCTCTGACATATACGCCATCCTTCAAACTCTACTAGAGATACTTATTTTTAATGTAGTATTTGTTATTATTCTGCGTTGAATTATTTCTGGAGCAACAAAATGGTGCCACTTGACCTTTTATACTATCTGCATGAACCCAAGTACATAGCAGGATACACGCATTGAAAGAATAATTTTCAAAGAATTAACATTATACTGAAGCTTTTTCACTGAAAACATAAAGGCAGTACTTGTCCTAGAGCTATTTAATTTTTGCCGTATATTATAACATGCAGTCAGGCTGTTTTGTTTCTTCTACTTAATAAATGACCTTTTAATTTAGCTGAAAATAGTAAATTTTAAAATTAACTTTTTAAGAATAAGATTCATTTTTTGGGTGGTGGGAAGTTTTCATTCCTTATTCAGTATTTGTAGGGGGAAAAAAATAGGAAAAGGAAGACCCCTGTAAGTGTGTCTGAACTGCAGCCTGATGAAACTCAGGCTAAGAGGAAAGCAGTCTGGAGCTTGGTAGGTTCAGCATTTGTCCTAGAGCTAGGTACTGCTGCGGAGCAATTCAGGACGGCATTAGCAGTAACACGCATTTTAAAAACAACTGTCTAGACACAGGAGGCTACTATTTCCCAAACACAATCTTAATTCTCCAGCAGCTTTTCTTTCCCAGAATTTGAGACATGGCCCTTTCAACCCAGTTTGAGAAATGATAGTTATAGGAACTGTTCGGCACTATGAAATGCAAAAAATATACCTACCCATTCAGTTTGTCAGAGATTTAAAACCATGTTTTCCACATCCCTTACATCTTATCACAATACAGATGTCTATTTTAAAATAAGAATGCTTTGTCTTGAACTACGCAATTTCTCTCAACGAACTTTTTTATTCAGTTGCAGAGAATGAAAAAAGACAGACTTTTTTGCAATATTAATTTATTTAAAATTTATTATTAATGTGAAAAAATGAATTAAAACACTGCTTCCACCTTGGTATTTTATGACCTATGCCAGATTAAATGTCAGTAATAGCTGGCATTTGAGAACCTGTCTCATCCATCTTGTACAGAAAATGCTACAATAAGCATCATTATATAGGATTATATTAAAATAATCAAAAATCCAAAGTTTGCATGCTTTAGGATTCTCAGGGCTCCTCCTTCACAGGCAGACCTGAAGAAAGGCTAGCATTATATTTAGAGGTATTCTCTTTATATCCCAAATGAATCAGACCCCAGTTTTGAAAAGTAATGATTTAAAGTCATGATGAATTAGCAGTTAACAGCAAGGATGGAGATTTCCTCTTTCGAACAAACTCATGGAAGAAGAATATATCAGTGGCTATTAAATGCAAGGAAGTTTCCAACTTTGAAAATCACAATATTGTACACCACTGGAAGCTGACAGATTTGCTGTGGGAACTACTATTGTATACTTGTTTTATTTTTGCTTTCTCATCCAAGCATTTCATTTTGCTACAGCTAAGAAAAATCACACCTAGGATGGTTTTCAAGTGACTGTGCTAGTATGTTCTTCAGTACCACTGTTCTCAAAGCTCTTGGTTTAGATTTAAGTCATTAAATACAATCAATGACATCAAAGCTGAAGATGATCTTGGATGAAGGCATAGGCTGTGCTATGGAATAACTAATTTGACAGAAATCACACTTTTAATTTATATTTTAATATATATCTGCAATATTAATTTATATAAAAATATACTTTAAAGTGGTCTTTAGACATGCTAATAATTTCACCTTATGCCAAAGGGGAGTACATACATCTCGTATTTGATCTACACAAGGAAATGCTTCTAACACTAGAATTCTTAAGCTAGTTTAAATTGTGCATATGGCTACTTAGCACAGTGTAGAATAGAAAATAGCCTGTATTTGACAGCAATGGACAGAGCTGATCTTTATCTCAACATGCTGCTTTCCTTTCAGATGAAGCAGTAAACTTGGCAGGTTATGGAATTACTCCAATCTAATGATGATTCTGGTTGTGAACAGTAATGAGGAGGTACTCAGGGCTCACCAAGACATTTAGAAATCTTCCTTCTTTAATGTTTTTTGTAAGGTAATAAGTGCTGAAGTGAATATCAGAACTTGCCCTATATCTTGAGTTTCTGATCAAATATCTTCTGCTGGAGAGATTGGTTTGGACACTGCTGTTTGACACACGGCTTCTTAACAGCACATCTTTATGCACGTCTGCAGTACCCATAATCTCCCCACTGCAGATTCCTGGCTGGAGCATTATATAATGCCAGCAACAACTGGATTGCTTGATGCCATGCCTCAACTTGGTATTTAACAGAAAGTAAATAAAAATAGGCAGTTCTGCCTCCCCATTAACTGCCAACTAAACAAGTAATTTTCTCTCTAAAATTGTTCTTGCAAGTTAAAATAAAAAAAAAAAAACAACCAAACATCAAACAAAAACTCTAAACCAAAGTTTGTCTGAAATTTAGATCATAGACAAGACATTATCAAGTTAATAGAAAGAAAAAGCAAAGCGTGACTTATAAAGAATCATAACATTTGAAATTAGATTGGAAGTATTGTATGTCCATTACTTTATGTCTTCTGAGATCAAAGACTCTTTAAATCTTCCTGATAATTTTTCTTAAGGCATTACAAAACAAAAATCAATTTTAGTTAAGCGACAAAGAAATTGGTGGTATTCTACCATGGAGAAGGCTCTAGTGTTTTTGCTGTTACTTTATTCTTGATCCCTTAACCTTTAATTTGCAGCAGCTAGTCCTAATGGGAAAGGAGAATTATTCATAATACTATTGATAATTAGTGCCTAATCACTAGAACTAATATGAAACTGCTAGAAAACTGTGTATATATGCAGGATTTAAAGCCAATGAATGCTGATTTGAAACACAAATACATAAACAACACAAGGATGTCAATTTTGATTTCCAAAGGCTGCCACAACTGACAGCCCATCGATGACCTGTGACACTACTTGTTATATTTACACTGTGGCAGACAAGTTCTACAAATAATAATTGTCCAGAGATGTTCATGCATGCTTCTCTGGTTAGTAAATATTTTCATCAACTTTTACTCAAAGTTTCTCTGAATGCTACAATGAATACAAAGAAAAATTTTCTATACATGGTGGTAGCTAATACACAGATACTGCTGGGACTGCAACAGTAATTTAATGCAGGTTGTGTATTTTGCTGTTCAAAGTGATTTTAATTGAGCTGGGGCATGGAAACGTGGTATTGCACATGGTGCACTCTTGTACCTACACTGGTGAAAGGATGAACAGTTACAGTACTCTTGATATTTTATGGCAAGTGACAAGATGTTTAATAAACCATTTTGTGTTAAGGAATTCTGCATATGGAGTCATTCTGTTATCCACTTTGTTGTGCTGAGAGATAGATACGACAATCAGAAGCTCAAATACCGAGGCAGGAAAGGGTCAGAGCTGTTGCAAGTGAAATCAGCAGATTAGGAAAACAAGAGGCAGCAAATGCTTTTCACAGCCACACACTGTGGTCCAACCAAACAGTCCCTCATGTGTTGTGAGTACGGCCAAAACAAATTCATGCCTCCTACCAAGCTGAGAATAGCAACCCCCAGCTGAGCACTGGCACAAAGGTGGATTCCCTTGCTCAGGGCATCATAAAGAAAGCAGTTACAGTACTTCTAAGTGGGACTTAGGCGTATTTCCACATCTTTCTGTTTACCATCCCATAATGATAAATTTAAGGTATAACTCGGTTCATGCAGCTGCTTGGAATTTGCAGTAGTCAGTTTTATTTTGCTCAACCAAGCTATGATAAGAGGTTATTTTTAAGATTTTATTTTTAGGTCCTGAGGCTTTTTGATACTTTGAAATTCACGGCAATGGCTAAATACACATAACTTCCGAAAGCTGCATTATCTTCTCATTAAAAACAACGTTATTGCGTGTGACAGTAGCTGTTAAAAATATTTTTTCCCTGAGCGTCTACAGTCACAGATAGTTTGCTTTGAACAGCTTACTGTCTTGTCTTCCCTGACAATTTTCAGTGGAGATTAACTGATATTTGATTAGTATTTCTTGAGTCTAATATTCTGAAAACAAGAATATTGGTACCGGTCATATAAACTGTATTCCAATATGAGTTATTGAATGACTCTAGGGCGACTTATTCCCTAGTGACCCCTTACATGGATGGGCCATATTAAGGAACTGATTTTCATCCTATGATCTGACAGACAAAGATCACAATATTAATGTTTCACTCATATATTTGTAAATACTAAGCTATGGTGTTTACATCAGTGTCGGAGAGTTCCAGTACTGCAGAATTCTTATTATTCTGCAGAAAGAATGGCAAACATTTATTATCCTCCATTTATAAGACTTTATTTATTTAGAAGTAAAAAATGCTCAGAGGTATTAAATCCTTATCCAAAATTATACCTTATCACAGGACTGGAATTCATGTCAACTACTCAGAGTTAAATTTCATTCACCCAGATGATCAACTGAAAAGATGAGAAGCTTAATAAGGAAATTTCCTCTCTGGATGAAAACAAAATCAGATTTTTCTTATTACAATGCTGATTAAGGTCCAATATCTACAAACCAAAAGCACAGAACCTGACAGTGAAGTTAAATTTTTTCTAAAATATTTTTCTTGGTGTTCTCAGCTGTTCAATGAATGGCATGTGGACAATCAAATCATATTCTTTGAACAGTTTGAAAACTGATAAAGAATTGTCACTGTTCATGACAATAGGGATTAACCTAGTTTAAATCTTTTAGTGGCCCTTCCTATCTCCTATTTATTCAAAAAAATTTGCAGCTGTTCCAAAGATTAATGTTTTACAAAGGTCTATAACTGTACTTCCAGCTTAAATAGTCTTGAAATATTCAGCCCTAGTGGTTACTCTAAAATATTTTTTGAAATGTATTCTCAACCAAAACCATGTGACCTAAGATATTGCTAACAATTACATATTGTGGTTGTAAATTGTCAGCAAGCAGATTGATGGCTTCTATTCATGTTGTACTGACAGACAACTTCCAATCCTGTGATCTCTCACCTTTGCTAAGAACTATAAACGCTACCTTTGTTCTTCTAAATTTGGCTTGAGAAATGGTTAGTGCTCAGAACTGGTGAATTTGTGTCAAAATTTTTTCGGAAGCTGTTAATTACCACAAGTGCAGGTCACATCTAGAATTTAAAAGATCTGAAAGATGTCTGAAATTTTGTATTTATTTATTTGAGTTATTGGCATGAAATTTCGCATATCATTGGAGTGGATCTTTCTAATCTTCATTTACTGAATCATCTGCCACTATTTTCCACATGAAGTTTGTCTCATTTCACAAATTGTGAAAACCTGTGCTGGCATGATGAAGTATTTTATAGAAAAGCTGCAGCTGTAATACACTTCCCATGTTAGAGAATTTTGAACATAAGTAATGAATTAAAAAAAAGACTGCAGGAAGCATACTGGGAATCACAGGATTAAAGAGGCTGTCAGGTGATCCATAGGCATAGCATCCACTTTTACTCCAAACATGTAATTGAATTTAATTTTTTTTAAGATGGCCGTAAAATATATTAGCACAAAATTATGTATTATCTTTGTTTAAAGAAATTATTGAAGGGATCAGCTGGGGAAAAAAACAACCAAACAAAAAACAAACAAACAAAAAAAAGCCACACAAAAAAACCCAACCCAAAAGCAAAACCCAGCCCTCTCTCTCTCCTGCAAAGAACGCACAAAACAAGCAGCCATGGGAAAATTTTTTCAACTTATGTAACAACAACAACATCATCAGACTATTTCAGGGGAATACTGGATAATTTTTTATAAAGCTTTGTATCTGGCAGACACCTTCAACTATGAGATTTTGACTCCTGCTGCACACCTGCTTATTCTCCAGGGGAAAGGCATGGTGCGATACGATAGCCAGTTCAGCATGGGAAGAACTCCACAAAGTCTCAAACCGTTACTGAATTACTAAAACGAAACTAAAGGTCGCTTTACAAGTTCCCTTCCTTTCCTGCCATACTCCACTCATGGGGCTGGCGCCCACCCACACCCAGGCAGCCTCATGGGGAAGGGAGGACCTGCCCCAGGGAAGGCACCTCCATCTGGGGAGCAGCTCTAACACACAGCCACTGGGTAAAATCCTCCACCTGAGTGGGTCTGCACCAGGCTGTGCCCCTGCCTGCGGCATGGGAGCACACGGGACCGCCTCAGGTCACATTTCAGCTTGTAATCTACAGTGAACCCATACCAGGATTACCAGCTCAAGTAAGAAATTACGGGCAGTGCCGAAACAAACACACAAATCTACTTCCCAGTTTCTCTTCTGAAACACCGAAAACGTAGAGATGCATTAGCAGCACTGACTGCGGAGCACAACGAGGAGAGAAAGGTAGCTGGTTTCCAGGGGAGGGGGAAATGCCGGCGATACTCACATACTAACCTACCCTACATAGAAATAGATAGAAGGACAATGTCTGAAAATTACTAAACTTGAAAAAATGCATAAAGATTTGCAGAAAAATACAATGAAAATGTTTTCCTGTTAAAGTACAGGACTACACTAATGTACAAAGTAATTCGATTATGCCAGCATGAGCCTCACGATGCATTGATAGCTGAGCTCTCTAAGCCATCTCACAAACTGTAATACTGATTCTAAGACAATTTTCACACTGAAAGAAGTTACAGTTATGGATCACATAATTGAAATTATATGAAAAATACAATTCCAATGTATTTATGATGCACACCACCCAGTTACACAGGCATTCATAAGACAAATCTGTGTAAATGGTCATTAAGTCAGTCTTCCCCTGCTCCAATTAATACTGCTCCCCTTGTCCAGGCCACCAGGCATGCAGCAATTCATACAGTTGCAATTTACAGCTGATTAATTAATTACTTTTATTAACTAAGTAACTTTAATTTTAGGTAAAAAAGAATATACAGCCCAATAATAATGCTAAGTACATGATATCACATGTGCTGTGGTGTTAGCAGAAAAGGAGATGAAGATCTAACACCGTGCAGAGCAGGAAGCTACACCTACCAGACCAAGATTCATCAATAGACATATCTTTTATTAAAGCAACTAACACAGTTTGAAGTGAAGATTTCCTTTCCAGTAGGCAAACCTTCAAGTCTGAAAGCATATCATGGTGTGCCTATGTGTCAGGAAGGTTTAACTTCTGTATTTTAAAACAAAATTAATACATGAGTGGAGAAGTGGATCAGAAAAACAGCCTTGTGGGTTTTGGAGATGGGGGCAGGGGGCTGATTGCTTGTTTCCTTGCTTGCCTTTCAAAAAGAAAGCAATAGTCTACAGGCATAATTAACAAAATATATTTCAAGTCTATTTTTGTTATATTTATACATTATTATATTTGCTGTCAGAAAAATAATGAATATCTACTTTGCATATTACTTGGAATAGCAGTTAATTTACTCTAATCAGCCTGAGGTGAAGGGAGCACAGATTACCTCTAGGCATTTTCACCCCTACTTTGTTTCAACATAATTGTCCTCCTCTGACATAACCCCAGTGAATAATCTTACAGTCTCCAGCGCTATTTTAATCACTCAAATTCCTCACTGCTCTCCATGACAAGGTGGAAGATAGCCTGGGTTGGGATGCACAAGACATCACCTGATGCAGAAGAGTAATTTCCTTCCTTACCTCATTAAAAGATGTGTTCCTGGTCTTTTCACAATTTATTCAAAAAGAGGGAAATGACAAGATCGGTATAGATCCTACTTTATATTCTTTAAAGGTGCTCCTGTGTTCAGCCACCAGTAACTGCCTGATGTAGCCTGTTTCTTGATGGTCCCTGGCAAGGGATGTGCTTGTCAAAGCGTAATGGAGAGACAGCAGTGGTGACAATCAACACAGCAGATCATCTGGTGCCCAAATCCCAGTGAAACCCACAGCAATATAAAGGATAAACCCCTGGGAATTAGTTGTGCAGATGCTTTTGAGAATCTGCATTGCTTTTTTCCCATCTCTAAACATCACTGAAATCTAGTCTTCATCCCTGGGAAGTCAGATGCAAACAAGAAATCACAACACAAGTTACAAACCACCAAGTCCCTGCTCACCGAGTACTGGCAGCAAAGCACTTTGAACTACACTGCACAGTAGCAGCATTCAATTATAATGCACAACTACATCCTTTCTGTTATTGTTGGGAGTTTTTTTGTTTGTTGTTTTTTTTTTTTTTTTTTTTAATTAAACTAGTAATTGAGGCTGTCCTATGTGCTGAACTCAATTAGATATGTCAGGGTATGTTCAAAACATGCTCTTGAAACTCTGCCATTCAAAGTCCAGGCTGGAATATCTAATCTGCCAGTATCAGACAGCTATAAACAGGAAATAAATTACCATCTGAGCATCATGCTATTAAATATGTCTTGGAAAAGGCAGCACTCATCTCAGTTTCTAAGTAACAACTGAAAACCTAAGGACAACTCAAAAGGTGAGGAAAAATTCAATCAAAAGGAAGTGTATATCGGGGAAGGCACAGCTTTTCTTCTGTTTATTGGTTACATTATTCCTCTTCAGGAATTCTAGTAGAATGTTTTATCAATCACAAGCAGTGATTTTGGCATTACACAAAATTTTCTGTTAAAAGGGCAGCATAGTGGAACAGATACCCCACTGACTGAGTTAAATCAGTCGCTGACTAGATGATTTTTTTAAATCTCTAAGCACCTATTTCAGTATCAAAGAACTTGTCCCAATATTTCCTTTTGAAACTTTTTTGCTTTCTATTACTAATTAAAAATACGGAACAAAGGCAATAAGACCATGCACAAGAAACAAACAAACAAAAAAATCATCGCTGCTCTGATGAAGAATATTTATTTATACATTGATAAAAAGCCTCAATGAGAGGTGGCTAAATCTGGTGGCTAAACAGTTGTCTGGTGTATAGAGGAGTGGAGGTAACCAAACCTAGAAGTCCCAGACATTATATGAGGATTTCCTGTGGCCATGGCTTTCACAAGATTTTCATCGTAACTTTGAAGGTTCCCAGGTTCACCTCAATATAGAGGACAAAAGCTTTTGCAGGACAGAAAATGTTTTCCACAGCAGCTCTACTTTTGAAACACTAAAACATTAAAATTATTAGACCTTCTTCACAAACAAAGGAAGTTCAACCCATTTTGATGCTGGAAATCCTAGATATCAAGTTATTCCTTATTCTGAAATGCTCTCCATGGATCGTACTTACAAGAAGGAAGCAGCCCAGAAGGGCAGTAGGTGTGCTCTTTGACACATTTTGTGTTTCCCTAACCTGTTAATAATCATAGAACAATAGAATCATTTAGGTTGGAAAAGACTTTTACAATCATCAGATCCAACTGTTAACCCAGGACTGCCAAGTCCACCACCAAATCATGTCCCTAAACTTCGCATCTGCAAGGTTTGTAAACACTTCCAGGGATGGCAATCCCACCACCTCCCTAAGCAGCCTGTTCCAGCGCTTGACAACCCTTTCAGGGAAGAAATTTCTCCTAATATCCAATCTCAGCCACCCCTGGTACAACTGGAGGCCATTTGCCCATGTCCCATTGCTTGTTGTTTGGGGGAAGAGACCAACCTCACCTCACTACAGCCTCCTTTCAGGGTTTTTCAGAGTGTGATAACGTCCCCCTGAGCCTCCTTTTCTGCAGGCTGAACACCCCCAGTTCCCTCAGCCGCTCCTCGTAGAGATTTGTGCTCCAGCCCCTTCCCCAGCTCCATCACCCTTCTCTGCACACGCTCCAGCACCTCAATGTCTGGATATCTATTGCTGGATATCCAGCTATTCTCATATTCAGGAAGAGATAAACTGCTTCAAATCAATGCTCAATATTTTTTAAACTGCACATCATCACATATTTATGAAAACACTAGCTATTTATAGAAAAAAATAATTGGACATAAAGCTGTTCAGTGCTCACAACAGATCACTGGACATTACTGAGCTACTCATTAATCTTTGTTTCAAATTGAATGGGAATGCATTCTGTTTGAAGTACAGAAATGGAAGCAATAGGAGCAGAATACACATGTGTTTTATTAGCCATTGTTTTTAGAATGCATTTTCTAATGTCACATAATGAAGTCAGTGATCCAAGAAAGCTAAGAAAATCACAGGGTAAAAGGACTGAAAAGACTGATATTTATTAAGCCTCTTTTCAAGTTTTCCTAATAAAAATACTGTCACTAATCAGTCATTCATGACAAACACTCATTAATTTTCATCCTTCTCAAAGCACCCAGGCAAAGTAAGGTATTTTTAGAGGTGGCAAGGTTACAACGCAGAGCAGTGAGCTCACACAATTGGTAAGTAATAAAACAGGAAAAAAACCCTCAGGGCCTTTTAGCTCTTACACCTGTGCTTTATCCATCTGTTTGTAGTTGGTCTTTAGTAAATAGCAATCAGGCAGCATGCCTAGAGCTTCCATACACCATCAAGTGATAGAGATGTAGTCACATTACCTTGTTTGCTAGGTATAGCAAATGTTTGCTTTCATTTCCCAAGCCCTGCACTGATGTAAAATAATTTATAAATCTAATGAGTATAAACCCTCACAAGTGTATAATTTAGCTTATGCAAAATTAATTTGAAGTGCTACAGAAATAGGACCTACATGGCCGTGACACACACCAAAATGTTATATACATCAACTAAGTGCTCAGTTCTGCCTTCTCCTGAACATACAGCTACAAAACTTGGTAACCAACGGGTTTTGGTGAGGATTCATTAGGACCTTCTCTGCCTTTTTGGTAAAGGTTTTAAGCCTCTGCCACAGGCAATACTGCACAGCCACAGTGGCAGCCGCTCTAATTAAGACGAGATGCTTTATTATAGTAACACTGTGCATGTATATTCTTTGTTTTCCCTTCTTTCTCTGATAAACATCCCAGGCATATTTCTGTGCAGAGGATTCACATCAAGGGATTTGGAATCTGCAATTACACAGCCTTATATTCAGAGGCCCTTAGTCTGGTTTTTACTGAGATCCAGTTGCTTTTTGCATGCTGGTTCTTAGTTCAGTTTTCAAGGACGTGCTCTTGACAAACCAGAAAGATGCACATACCTTCTACGGGTGCTTCCACAGATCCACTGTCACGTCGCTGGCTACAATAAATATGCTGATCTAAATATCCAGGTGTACTGCAGCATCCCCCAGGAGTGCTGAACACTTGTCGGATTAAGTTAAGATGGAGATCGTACCAACTACCTGAGGTTTATTTTTGAAACCCTAGAGTTTCTTTATATTCTTTCTTTATAGCTACTACCAGTGTAAAATAAGACCTGCTCTATTTTTTATTTGGCTGAAATTCCTGCCTCTTTACAGGTGTCTCTATCTACTTTTTCACACTGAGTTACTTAGTTCCTTAACTGGATGTTTATCCTTACCCAAGTCACTCACCTCACTATTTTAAAGCACTGCCCCGTGACTGAAAGCCACAAAGGTTAAGCAGTCTCAGCTGGCTCCATTTGGGAGATAAAACACTCAAGTCTTTCTGCTTGTTTTTGAGATTTTGAGTGTGGCATTACATATAGAGTAATTGCATATTCTTGAAAAGAACTCATGTCGCACATAGATAGTCACTGTATTCCAAACACACAGTGAATTTTAAAACACATATAATGATGAGGAATATTTCTTCATTTCTGTCACAAAGATATTTTTTTTCCCTTAATATATCATGACTGTAGCTATAAATGCACTGATGGCAAATAAGCATTTTAATTTGATTAAGCATTTTTAAACAGCACAGAGTTTGGGGAACACTGGCGTAAAGCACAAAATGAAAAATAAAATGACATGATATAAGGTAAATGTCACCAATCTTACAATTTAAAATACAATTAGAGAAGAATTCAATAACAAATTGCGTGTATGAATTTTTTTAACGAAATTGTACTATATGGAAATACACATGCTGCATTGATGATTTCACGTACAGAGGCCAGGATGCGGTCAGCCAATGACCTTTGAGAAGCACACTGTAAAACATTCCTGGTGCTAGCAGAGCTGCAGTCTGACCTTGGCTTTATATATATTATTTGGAAACAGAATATAGGAGTAAAAATTCACATAAATCAGAACTAGAACAACCTCTTTGCCATGTCTAGACCCAGCAGCAACACAGGAAGGGTTCTCCACAGGGAATTTTCTAGGGGTTTTTTAAGTCTACTTTTTTGCTATAAATGAACGAAGTAAAAGGGCTATGCAATAGATGTTTCAAGTTTCAGCAGATTTCCTAGTTAGGAAAATAATTTGTTGCCACAGACAAGATAAAATATGTATCTGCACGAAACCAGAATGGTTAGTAAGAACCACCTCCCAGATAAAATTCTAGCATCTTGCCTTTTTTCCCTGGTTTTATTCCATAATTCTTGTCAAAGTAGCTTCCAAGAACACATAATCCTGCCGAGAATCTGAAATTTGAAGTACAGTCTGCCTGACAATTAGATTAGGGAAATGGAGGAAGCAGAAAATACCGCCCATCAATATCCCTTGAAGCTTGAGGGTTAGCTCTAAACATCCACAGTGCTGGTCTGTTTAGCACTTCAATAGATTGGACTTGACGGTACTGGGTTTAAAATGATACTATTTACTTTCACAGAGAGGTAAACAAAATATGGAAACTACCAGTTGGAGCTCAGTGATGTATACATAATGCCGTGAAGAGCTACACCGGGTGCCAGTGCTACCCAGGCTGAAGGGGCTGGTGAACTCCGTAAAGAGCTCATTTACTTTTCCTGCTCTTCCATAATTCACAGCAGCTGGCATTACCCCGCTTACGGCTTCTCAGAAAAATATCTATTCTATGATGGCACCGGTTCCTGAAAGGAATCAGGTAAAGCATTTTATTGTTGCAAAAAAGTGCTTCAGCAGCTCTCATTTTATTCATTTTGGTTGCAAACAAGTAGTGACTGAGAAGTGTTATGTATACTTTCTTTTCTCCCCAGTCTTTCCCAGCCCGAACAGAAACATCCTTCCCCAGACATTTGGCACTGACAGTGACAGTCATTATTCTTAATGCCAAAATACCATGTCATCTCCAAAACCCCTAAGATCTCCACTTAGAAAAGGAAGTCTATGCAATCTTCATCTTGAGGTTTCCTTACCAGTCATAGAAATCTACACTATACTGCAGTGGCAAAAGCTTCCTAGCAACACCTGGGGATTGCAAATTGCAAATTAGCAGCTCTGTTTCTCTGCAGTATCCCAACAGCAAAACAAAATACCAGCAGGACACCAGATGCGAAAAAGCAAGGATTTGGCTTGTCAAGAAAGATTTGGGTCCCATCCAAGGGTAAGGGAAAGTTGAAGCTACGACAATTTTTTTTTTTTTAAATTCTGTTTTAAATGAAGTGGCCTATTCATTGCTCTTCTTTTCTCTTTACCTAAACAAAAGCCGGTTACTTAAATTGATACGTAGTTCAACCAAAGACAATTAACAAATGGAGATTTATGTCGCAGCACTGGAGAAGATATTTTTCCACCACAGGAATATATCCTCTTTATTTTCCGTTGGGTGTTCAGAAAGACACACATTTAGGAACATAAACAGTCTACACGACTGTATCTAGGAAGACACTGAATAAGCATGCCATTTACATAGGATCATAGCTGCTTTCTAGCTGCTTGGAAGACTGAAAATGTTACCAAGTATTATTAAATGCATGCACATTTTATAACTGCATATAATTATTTACGCGACAGTAAGACAGAACCTACAACTTCATAAACATATGAAAGCTAGTCATAGCTTTTCTATCGACCATATATTCTTTCTGCAGATAGAAAATGGCTAAATTACCTTGCTCACCCATAGCAAACAGTTAATAGGAGCTGTCAAACCCACCCCATGCCGAGGAGAAAATGCAGCCCAGGTGTCCCTGGTTATTACTAGCTGTCATATTTTTTTTTTTATTCTAAGAGGCCTGTAAGACTTCATTATCTGATTTTACAGTGGTACTTTGCTGGTAAGGAGTAAAATCCAAGTAAAGAAAGCACAGAGAAATGAAATTGCACACCCTGGGAGGTGTCTGGCTGGCCATCATGAGAACACGATTCTCCACAGCAGACATTCTGGGTTCAAACTGTGTCCAACTCATCTTAAAAACTGTAAATCAAAACAAAACCTGTGCCTTGGAAACAATCCACAAATTGCATGATTTTTTACAAGTGTGTGGGATCATGTCTTTTCTTCTTCTTTTTAATACCCATCCATGTCATCTCCATATGCGACACCCTAGTATCAGTCTTCATCCTGAGGCTTATCACACTTTCTTTCCCTTGACTGTTGTCCTTATTTTCTTCTCCAAATAAAGTTCTCCACTCATCACATACTTTTGTTCCATCTCATCTAATTTTTCGCTTTTGCCTTTACACTTCTATCTGCTTGTCTGGTCTCAGACTATTTTTACAGCACTATCTATAACATGACATTTCATACTGTCTTTTCCACATCTGTCCGTACTCATTTTAAGCACTAAAATTTACTTTTTTTTTCTACAATACATGATAACAGAACAGAAATGGCCCTTACCAAAGTAATGTTTCAAAACTGAAGAAGTGATAGCTTAGAGACACTACAACCCATACATTTAAGCTTGACCACAGAAGACGACTCCATGATTGTGAAGTACACATCTTTATCAGTCTTTTTTCCCTTGAAACATCGCTGCAAAGAAATAACATGATAGAATGAAGTCTCTGACATTAAGCCCCAGTATGTGTGAATATGGAGGTAAGCCAAAGCAGAAACAGACCACTCATTTAGCTTTTTGTAAGACAGAAATACAGAATCATAGAATGTTTGGGTTGGAAGGGACCTTAAAGGTCATCTACTTCCACCCCCCTGCCCCGGGCAGGGACACCCCCCCCCCCCAGCCCAGGCTGCTCCCAGCCCCATCCAGCCTGGCCTGGAGCACTGCCAGGGATGGGGCACCCACAGCTGCTCTGGGCAGCCTGGCCCACCGCCTCGCCGCCCTCACGGGGAGAGGTTCTTCTTTACATCTAATCTAAATCTGCCCTCTTTCAGCTTAAAACCATTCCCCCTTGTCTTGTCACTACATGCCCTGTAAAACGTGCCTCTCCACCTTTCCTGACAACCTCTTTAGGTCTTGAAAGGCTGTTCTAAGCTCCCTCCCGGAGCCTGCTCTTCTCCAGGCTGAACAGCCCAAACTCTCTCAGCCTGTCTTCCCAGGAGAGCTGCTCCAGCCTCCTGATCATCTTCATGGCCTCCTCTGGACTCACCCCAGTAGGTCCATGTCTTTATATTGTGGGCCGCAAGCTGAATGCAGCACTCCAGGTGGTGTCTCACGAGAGCAGAACAGAGGGTGGAATCACCTCCCTTGCCCTGCTGACCTCGCTGCTTTAGATCCAGCCTTGGATCTGGGCTGCAAGTGCACATTGCTGGGTCATGCTGAGCTTCTTATTCACTGACACCCCCCAAGTCCTTCTCCTCAGGGCTGCTCTCAGTCCACCCTCCACCCAGCCGGCATTTCTCTTGGGATTGCCCTGACCCATGTGCAGGACCTTTCACTTGGCCTTGTTGAACTTCATGAGGTTCCCACAGGCCCACCTCTCAAGCCTGTCAAGGTCCCTGTGGATGGCATCCCTTCCTCCAGCATGTTGACCGCACCACACAGCTTGCTGTCATCAGCAAACTTGTTGAGGGTGCACTCCATCCCAGTGTCCATGTCACCAAAAAAGATCCTGAACAACGCCCGTCCCAATACTGACCCCTGAGGAATGCCAGTTGTCACTAGTCTCCACTTGGACATTGAGCTGTTGGCCACAACTCTTCGAGTGTGACCATCCAGCCAATTCCTTATCCACCAGGTGATCCTTGCATCAAATCCATGTCTCTCTAGTTTAAAGCGTGTCATGAGGTTCAGTGTCAAATGCTTTGCACAAGTCCAGGTAGACGACATCAGTTGCTCTCCCCTGTTCCACCTCCATTGTAAGCCCACTGTAGAAGGCCACCAATTTGTCAGGCACGATTTGCCCTCAGTGGAGCCGTGCTGGCTGTCACCAGCCACCTCTCTTGATCTCCATGTGGCTATGCACAGTCCCCAGGAGGACTGGCTCCATGGTCTCGCTGGGCACAGGGGTGAGGCTGACTGGCTGGTAGTTCCCCAGCTCTTCCTATTTCCCCTTTTTAAAAATGGGCGTCATGGTTCCCCGTCTCCAGTCAGCGGGAACTTCACTGGAGTGCCACAACTTCTCAAATCTGATGGATAAATGCTTAAGCCACTTTATCCACCAGCTAGTATTTGGCATTCAATATATTAAGTGGTAATCTGCACTGTATTTATTCAGATGAGCATTTAAGGTGCATTAAAATATGCAAATGATAAATAGAAAGGAGTTATAGAAAATGCAATCAAAATGTGCTATTCCAGGCCTCAGAATTATTAAAATGAGGTCTAATACAAAGAAAGAAAGAGAGTTGGGGGGGGTGTTTGTATTATTATGAAAGGTACTAAATATAGCACCCCTAGGGTTTTATTTGTACGTGCATTACTTTTTTTTTTTTTTTTTTATTCCCAGTAGAAAACTGGACCTCTAAGGCAGCTATTTTGTGAAATCTCATCTCTGTACAGTACAATAGTCTATGAATGACCTTGCTTTTCTCATTCAACTTTTAAAAATCCTCAGATGCATTACATTTTTTTGCAGATCACTGGTTAAAAGCCAGTGCAAGAAACAGAAACCCCACAGTTTAGGAACTGACTCAGAATAAACACATGTGTTTGTAATACATTTATAATTTTGGAGTAATTTTTGGACCTTTATATTATCATATATTTGTTGTCCAGCTCCACTAAACTTGATTGCAGATTTTTTCCCTTCGCACTTATTATTCTAGGTATACTGACTGCGAGATATTTATGTGTGGATTGTCATGTGTTTATGTCATTATTTTCAGGGGACAGATGCTGAACAGCTGCAAAGGTATACTATCTTTTGTATGTGTAAGAAAGTCAGTCAGTATTTCTGCCTGGGATTCCAATCTTTCTCTGTAGGATACCCAAACTTATTTATCTTTCTGCAAGATAATGTTTGCCATTTAATATATTAGAGGATAATCCATGCTGTATTTGTTTAGTTGTGCTACTTGGAACATTAAAATCCAGGAACATTTATTCTGCAAATTTCTTAATCGGTTGCAAAAGCTGATAGCAGAATTTTCTGGAGATTTTGAGTACAGCTGTTTCTCTGTTTCGCTTTATGTAGCTTATTATGCATTACAGTCAGTACTACAGCCCCTTTATCCATACATTTACTTGAATGCAAATGCCCAAACTTGTTTGTGTGCAATTCTGTAGCTAGCTGATGGAGTCAGCTGAGGCAAAAGGAAAAGAAGCGTCAATATACACGTCCATATTGCATTTCTCTAACAAGTGTGAAAGAAAACTGTCAGCTTCCCGAGATCCCAGTTTCTGGGATCATACCGCTTGCTTGTGCTGAGGCTGCCGAGACTTTGGGAAATTCAGAGCTCTACTTTGCAGGAGCCCAAAAAGGTCAGACCAATTGCTGCAAAACTGGAGCAGAATGCAAAATGCACACTGCTGCAAAACTGGAGCAGAATGCCCACTGCTTATTGGGGTGTGATGTATGTATAAATTCAGACAGCCAAAACAGAACACTATTTTGTCCAGAAGACATATTCGTGGTCTCCATGACAATGCTTGCCCCACAAGACCGCTCACTGCCTTGGCATCAGTGACTTGAATGCAGCTGTGGTACTTTAGCCTCTGACTTCAGGTCTTATACTCTCCTGCAATCCTATTAACTAATTAATTTGTTAGGGCTAAACAATACATCTTAAACAGAATAACACAACATGTATTCTCTCCATATTTAAAGCGAGTGTTAGTAATATAGTTTTACAATGAAATGAAGAAAACAATGTATTTATGAGCAGTAGACTGGAGCTTGCCTGCGAGTGCCTGCATGAGGACACAGTCACTTAGCTGTTGCCATTTTTAATTGTATTCTTCCTCTCCTAGAATGCAAGCAAAACGTCACATTATACTATTAACATTTCATACGCGGTATCACCTGCTGCCTGGATCTGTTAAAGCTGCTGACTTCAAGGTGAAAAAGGTAGTTGGTCTTTGGACAATAAAAAAACCCAAAACATTTTGTAATAATGATTTCACAGAAAGCAAAAGCACCATCTGACTTAGCGTAGAAAGCGCCGTGGGGCATACAAGGCACCAAGGGCCCCATCTGGTGCAACTTGTATTGTCAGCAAACACAGAGCACTCACTCATGGAAACGTTACTGCTTACGCCTTGTAACTGGTCAATGATGTTAATAACAATTAGATGTTCATGGCAGAACTTTATAGCTTGTATGGACAGATGAACATAGACTTGATTAAGTAGCTACAGACTAAATGGAAATGTTTCTGAAACTAATGTTTCTGAAAACTATGAACAGAATTTAGGCCAGTAATATTTCCCGTCCGTATAATCCCTTGTCAGAAAGCTTTTGCATTGTAGCTCTCAGCATCTGTACACCTACTAAACCCAGTATTATCCTGTATGTGTTTATTTTTTCTCCTTTTTATAGAAGGGTCAAAAGCCAGCTTAAACACTACCGTGCTGACAGGCAACCGCTGCCAACTTCACTCTCCTGTAAGTAGTGTAACATGACGGTGATAACAAGCAGGAGTTTGCACTCCCCACACCGGCAGCTGTGCCTCTCTGTCCCTTCCAATGTCACTTACAAAAATGGAAGTGGAAAGACTGTAGAAATAATCTTTGGAAGCTCTGCTGGGCGGAAGAAAACTATCTTTCAGAATAATGAACAATGGATAACAGAATGTAGAACACATCTTGCTTTGAAAAACAGCACCAAAACATAAGGGATGACAAAGAATACGGAGAAGAGAATCGATGCATCGTACTGTTTCAACTGAAACAGGGTACAGTTGAGTGAGGATGCACAGGAAAAGCTGGATGTCCACTTTAGTTTTAACAGAAGCTGAACCAACCCACCGGCTCACCTCTGTGCAAAATCCCCCTGACTCTCCTTCCAATTAGTGTATCATCTAAACAGCTACAAGATAAAGAGCACCTGGCTCAGCAAGAGGTCTTCAGGAAAGGACCCAAAGTGTGGGAGGATCTCAAAGCAAACATCAAGACTCCAGTCCTGTTAGTCTTCCCTTGCCAGCAGCAGATAGAGCTTGAGTTGGTCTTGCTCACACTGAGTGCATCGCATTTTCTCTGGCAGACGCTTACCTGCTCTGGTTTTGCTAAGTCCCTTCCTGCTGTGTCCAGCTTCAAGCGTGATTTTAACACTTTTTCGTTGTTTATCTTGGATTCTTTTACAGGTCTGGTTTACGGTGGGGCAATAAAAACTGCTTTCAGTTGACTTCCCTAAGTTGAGGGAGTGACAGCAGGAAGGGGATGGAAAAAAGAAGTAAGAGCTGAACGGAAGAGGGAAATCAGAATAACTAAGTCACTTTTGCCCAGGTAACACCTACCCCAGAGTCTAGCCCCAAGTCAGTTATATCACAGTGCTAATGAAAACATCCAGAAAAATAGGAAACAAACTTTCCTACTTTGCTTAGCTTCCCAGGAAAGTGGAGACCAAACGGAGACTATACAGAGTGCAGAAACTAAATAAACAGACGTTTGGATGAAAGAGCTGCTGGTGGGGGAGAATATACAGGAAAATGTTGCAAGAAGTGAGTTTTCTTTGTCTAAATTAAAAGAAGGTCTGTTAGTTGTCCTAAAGTATCTAAAAAGTCACTACAAGAAATGCGAAACAAACTGTTCCTCATGTCAGGTTGCAGTATAATTAAAGGCAATAATCATAAGTTGTAAGGGGCAAGAAATGTATAGGTTCCTGGAATATTTCTGAATATTATGGATCTGTTAGACAAAACCTCCTTGAGGAATGTTGTTTGCTCTGCCTTCAAGCAAGATGATAAAATGGGTGACCTCTAAACCTCTAACTCTAATCTTGACTCTTTTTCCACATAAACAAGAAAAGGTATAGCAGGTGTGGGTTTATGTAACTTACCTCCACACCATGAGATAAGCACAAAATAAAAACTTGCATCAAAAATGTTACAAGTGCAAATTCAAGCATTCAAATGCTTGCAAGTATTCACATTGCTGTTGTCTTAAATTATCCTATGATACATCAATCAAAAATATCTGATTACATCCATGCTTATTATTATTTCAAAACACCCTGCCTCATGGCTTGAAGAGTGACTGTTGCTTTCTTACATTACCTGATGCCTCGTGCCCTTCAACAAAAGTGCATTTTGTTCAAATCCTGCTCTGAATACAGAGCTGTTCATTCCTGAATGGGAACTCTAGTGGTGTTTGCACCATTTCCCATGTATTAATGAATTATTCTTCACAAATCCTCCCAAGCTTTAATGAAGTAATCTCCCATAGAACTTAAAACCAGAATTTCAAGCCTACTGACTAATTATGACTGCTCAACTTAAAATACGTTAAGCCTGATATTGCACAGCCTGATTTTGCCTTTGACATTGAGACGCTGTATTTTTAAAACATTATTCCCAATCGTAGGCAGCTGAACACAGTCAAACCTTCTGCACAGGAAGGATACAGGCGTCTCTTGCTGGCTGTTCAAATAAAATAAAATACAAAAACAGTAGTGTCTTGTAGAACATATGAATAAAATTAAATTACCAGCAACAGTCAGGAATCCTCTCCTAAAATCGTGGGCAAAACCCTAAATAAATATCAGTTTTCCTTCCCAACTAAAAAAACTATTTACTATTTACACCATCCTATTTCATGCATGTCCTTTGTACCAAATGGTGATAAGAAAGGACGAAAGGTTCACTGAGCCTCAGAGTCACTGTGGTCGACAACGTACATGCCAGCTGTGGTAAGAGAAATGGATGTCTGCGCATGTGTATTTTACGTGTACATCATAAACAGACACACACACACACACTATATAAGCAGCCTAACTTAAACAACTCTTGGTCTAAGCTGTTAACTGAATTGGGTATGACCTGCAGGCACTCCAATCTTTAAAAATAAAGCTATATTTCTATTAATATAAAATATATATAGTGTAATATATATTTATATAAAATAAACCGTGTATTGGATGTTTAAAAATGCATTTAAGTGCCAATATTAAGATTTTGCTTTTGAAAATGTTAGAATATGTATCAATTTTATAAATGTGAGCTGCCGGCACTGAAGTATCATAATATACTAAAATATTACAATGTTCAGAAAACTGTTTAAGTGACAAATAACAAAACAGTACTTTAATGGAGAGTGATACATAAAAAACAATCAAACAAATCCTTGAACTTTCAGAAGATGTAACACACTCACATCAGTAAACAGCATTGAACTCTCAGGAATACAAACAAGAGCTTGGCTTGCTGTAGTCAACCCGTTTCTGTTCCAATCTAAATATTATGGCTAGAGGTATAATTTTCTGTTGAAGGCACTGTAATCCCAGTTGGAAAAGCAGTTTGCCTATTCTCCTTTCCGTATGCTTAAACAAATGAGCCGTGCTAGCAGAAAGTACCATCTATTTTCATTCTGCTGCATAAGATCAGCCAAGGCGTGCTGCTGTACTATCCCTGTGTCTGAAGAAGTCTACAAGCAAAATCGTATGTTTGTAAAACACAATCCTAAATTTGTAAGTGATTATTTTTCAGCAGGTAAAATAGGCAGTGAGTTTGAAATATCCTACTATTAATATGATGTTCTCATTTAAAAACTGTTAAATATAACCCCTTTGGTATTTTGGTTTGGGGTTTGTAGATTTGCTGTCCAATCCTAGTGAATAAATATGATCTACATCAAGCTGAAGCAGAGTGAATGAAACCACTGTTTTTCTTGACGGCCACCATCTAGACTTCTCTATTTTAAGAGTTTGCAATCTCAGTGAGCTAATTACCCATTGACTCCAGGTAAACATGTTTTCAAGGGTCAGTCTGGACACTGTCCAAACTCCTAAGTTCTACAGCTTAGAAATGCTAAGCCTGCGGTGAACTGCAGACTTGGACAAAATTGTGTGTGTGTGTTGCGTTATCTCTGAAAATGAATTAACTAGCTCAAGTTAACTGGTTGTGAGGAAACAAAAAGTAAAAAAAAACCAAAACAAAACCATTTCTAGCAGTAGAGCATATTCATTTTGATAACCAAAGAAAACAAGTGCTCCCCCACTTTCAGCTATTTTGCTATAAATTTCAGTATGGTAAAGCAACACTTGATTCTCCTTTCACCGTGCATTGACATAGTTGTGTAATTCTATAAATAACTTTAGGCAAGTTTTTTAACAGCTACCTAACTGTCAAAACAGGAGAAAAAGAAATTTTGTCAGTAACTCCAATTGTCTTTAATGAAAAGCTCCTAATCACCCACAATGTCCACAACCTCTACCGAACGCAGCAATTGGCCTTCTCAGCCACGCCAGGAGGGAGCTGCTCACACTGCTTTAGGGATGCAAAATTAAATGTGAATTTTAAATTTATAATTCAATTGCACTCTCTGTAAAATCAAGACAATTCTTAAAAGGAAAGGAAAGTGGACAGGAATTTTTGCAGATATTTCATGTACATCTTTTATTTTGGTATCAGAATAATTTTAACAATTTTAACAAATTTTAAAAGTTTTCAGTTCCATTTGAAGTAAATCCTTCAACCTCTAAAATAAAATAAAAAAAATATTATTTTTTCACAATTTTCCCTTAAAATCCCTCAAGAGAAAAACCAAAACGAATCATTATTTTGGTAATGTTTCAGCTGTACTTTTTAAATAGCCACAGTGAAATGTTCGTAAATGCATTTATTCACATGTATTTGTCTACTATTCCATTCCTTGACATTAAAAGCTTATAGACATACCCAGCCTCCCCTACTGAGGAAGTGTAACACAAGGCTAGAATATCCCTGACACACAGACATAGTCCTAAGTGTCCCTAATGAGAGATTACAACTTTTACATGAGTCATATGCTAATGTCTCCTCATCCTTGGAAATTTTTCCTGTATCTATCAAAGTCTCTGCTAATTAATTTTTTATTTTTATTTTTTTAATGTCCTGTCTTTAACTAGGAGAATAATAAACCACCTCTTCTATTTAACCAGTTATTTATAGAAAAGTAATGGATGTTTTCAACGTTTTTTTTTTCCTAGATTAGATTACCATGGCTCTTGGAAAATACTTTTTTGTTTTGTTTTGTTTTGTTTTTTCCCCATCTTTTATTTCTTACTATTACCTCCAGATTTCCTGCAGCTTTTCTGTATCTTCCACCAAAAGGGTCAAATTGTAGCTGAACTTTAGCAAGGCATGTTCATGCTGCTTAGCACAGCAACAAGGGCACGGACAGGCTAGAAACCCCAGGAAAACAAAATTTGGAATAAAAATATGAAAAACTAACTTCACATATAACCAGGCCTGTCAGAACAGAAGTTTCAATTAGGAGGATATCATCGTACAGCTGATGAATTAACTAAAAGGGTTTCATCATTTTTGCAAATGCGGGTGGTTCCGGTTAATTCAGAACAAGAGTAATGGCCGTGGTTTTATACTTAAAACCCTGCATTTACACAGGTGGGCATTTATCATGGCAAAGCAGGAAATGAATGGCCTGACAATAGCTTATTAAACCTGTGGTTACACAATTTTGTATTGCTACGATAGGAAGAGTGATGTAAGACCACAAGAAATGTGTGGTCATTACTAGCAAAAAAGATTTGGGAAATTTTATAACATCATAATACAATGTGTGTTAAGAACTTGTTACTATTTAAATTTTGTTCATTTTATATAAGAAAAAAAATGCCTCTGTCAATACACACACATACCCTTTTGTCCATGGTAATGCAAGTACATCTTCGAAAAAGACAGGTCCTTAACAGTTATTTTGCAAGATATTTTTCTGTGCTTCCACTCATGCACTGCTCTAATTCATATTAGAACCTCTTCCCGATATAAATGACCTTACAAAAGATGGTTAGATAATAAGACAATCAAGTAATAAATAAAAAAATAAAAGGAGAATTCAAATGGACATGAACATAAAGTATATGCATTATAGAGCCTTAAACTCCCATTTATATGCTCATTCAGAAACAAAGTGGCCTCAGTTCTCTCTAGCTTAATTGCTTTCAACTTGCAGAAGATCATGGATAGGGTGATTTAGATCATGTAGCTTTTGCCTGGACATTTCAGTTATTAAAAAATAATAATAAAAAAAGTACTTCAAGACTTCTATGCTAGGCAGAATAAATGCCCATTTTCTATCTCCTTCACAAATAACAAGTTCTAATTCGCAGATTCACGGTAATTTCAGTAAAAAATGAGTGTTTCGATCAGAGGCTTAATTAGCTAAGGACTGAAGGACAGGGATCTGAGAAGAAGCATAAGAGTAACTACATTAATTACACAGAGACAGTTTTAAACAAAAGTGAAAGGACATGTGTTGCATCAGCTGTGAATTGCCCCAAGCAATCAAACTCATGGAGTTTAATTAGTGTTGCTGTTCATGTGTTCAGGCTGGTTTGTTGAAACGGCCGAAATGGTTAGGAACCCCAAGCACCAGGGACACCCCCTCAAAAGGCAGGTTTGGGTCACAGAGATGCTGTAGTCAGATGTCAGTTGACTTTTTCAGGTGGTTCAGAAGAACCTGAGCTGAGACAGAGAGAGTTTTGATGCTGCATTTAAGGTTCTCTGGACCAACTACCTGAAAGGCAACCTTTGATAAGCAAAAAAAAAAAAAAAAAAACAACCAAGTTTTACTGCTTATAAGCTATTTCATTTTTTGCAATATTTTTACCAACTATGCCTGTTTTGTGATTACATCAGTGGTCTGTATTCCGCCTGATTTTTTTTCAATAAATATTGACACTACTCAAATATTGGTTACTACTGGTAGCAATAGAACTATGAAATCCGTTACCAGGCAGATGCTGTATAAGTAATAAGGTTACGTCAGTTCATGTTGCAACGGATGTTTCATCAGTATTACAGCAGTTACCTTCTTATTCTCCAGAAAGCCATACCGATTATATAGACCATACCATCGCCCAGAACACCAGTAAGCTATTCCAGTAACACCATCAGTGTTCACTTTGCCAACTCAGTCATTCAGAGTTTTATGATCACTGGAAAAATATATCCGTTATCACTCACATATTAGGACCTCTTTGTACTGTGATTACAGTGTGGTTTGGGTACTGAGGACAGTACATCTTCAAGTACATGCAAAAGATTGGCTATTAATTGTAGACATCAGTTATTCATTTCAGTAATATTTGATTAATAAAAAGGTATGCACAATAGCAAATGCACTCACACAAGTATTTGAAAATATGCACGTACCAAACCTGTTCAAGTTTGTTTGATTTTTATTGTCTTGATTATAGTAGCGAGTTTATTAGTTAAATCTGATGTTGTTAATGAGTTCCTTTGTACTGCAGTTATGTAACGGGCTTGATGTTTTGATTCCTTCAGTTTTGTCCATGACTGTTAAAACTTTTCAAGAGTATTAGCTGACTAAGACAGACTTGTATTTTTCTGTGTTCATAAATTCAATGTATTTGGTTTTAGTTCATTGAAAAAAACCCCATTATTTTTTGTTTGCACATGCATGCAAACTCTATCATGTTATTTTGGGAAAGACAGCAGATGAAGTGATCCCTTTAGTTCCTTTTTGTTATTAAGAGCAGCAGCAAGGTCTGTACTGCTGCACAAGAAACAGCTTCAAAAGAGATTAATCCCAGGGGGAAATGTTAAGGTGGCAGAGTTTTATGGCTCAGTTTAGTTAGCAACAATCAAAATTTAAAGATAGAACAGCACAGAACTGGAAGCAGTTTTCTAAAAACCGACCAATAAAATTCCTCTTCCTAGATGTTTATCAAGTATTTGAGTTCAACAGGAGACAACAAAGGTAAACACAATTTTAAAAAGACTGATTTTGGCCAGATTAATTATCTTTTCTCCTCTCCATTGGTTTGGCTCCATTATTATACCATTTCCAACTGTCCACAGCCTGAAAGAGATCGTGGAGGGGGAGGCTGAATAACAAAATCTGAATTCTTAATGAAAAAAATTATATTATGATTAGTAATTACAAATTTCTGGTGTTGCCTTTTTTTTTTTTTTTCCATTCTTCTTTTCTATTTTGAAGGAGATTATTTTTCAGGTCACCTTTTACACTCTGTAAAAGTTAGTGTGTCTTATATGTATCTTACAGCTCTTTGAAACTGCTTTGTGACAAGAAAAGGAACCCAGCTCTTCTAATAATGGCATGTTATTAAAATACTAATGACTTTGCTGTTTAAAAGTGAGCTTTAATGATTGTAACACTGCTCTTTGATCAGCAGAAAATGGTGGCTAATCTGAGAGGGGGGAAAAAAAAGTTTTAAGACTCAGAGATCTCTCCCATGACTTGTGGCAGCTATAAAACTCAGAGACAAGGGAGTAAAAAGAGAATAAAAAAGGCAGCAGACAGTAAGTGTAGAAGTTTTATTTTTATCCTGAAAGACTCCCCTGTCTAAATAGCGATGAAACAAATAAAGAAATATATATACTGGTTTGACCTCTCCTGCTTTTTGGAGTTCTACTCTCTTCCTCCCCTGTAAGAAACTTGATCTTCTCATTGATAACAAATCCCTTGACTTTCTCTCCCTTTTCCTTGTTCGAGAAATCACTCAAAATCCAATTGCCATTTATTGCACTGTCAGGGCATTCTGCTAGGTCAGGCTGACGATTTTTTCTTTCTCTCTGCCTACCAGAGCAACCCCTGGGGCATCATGCCGCCTCCAGCCACTAAGAACAGCAGCAAAGAAAAAGGCCATGCCCCTCCGCAGCCTGGACATGGGACCCCCTTCACCAGCCAGGCTATACAGGAGAAATGAAGCAAATAAAATAATTTCTAAAGTTGTTTTTTTTTTTTTTTAAAAAAAAAAGGGGGGGGGGGGGGGGGGGGAGGTAATAAAAATTTTCAAAAAGTAGGAATTTAATATAAAGGCACTTGTAATGCTCTCACTAAGGTTCAAAAGCTCAAGTGCACAGCCCAGCCTGTGGCCACACGCCACAGTGGCAGCAGTGGCACCCAGCACCCCAGCACTCAGGTGCCAGCTCCCTTCCTCGCTGCTCTCCTTGCCCCTGAAGGCAGGGGCAGCTGCCAGAAAGCCGAAATGCCTCCTGGTGCAGCCCAGCACCCTGCTCTGCTCTGCAAGCGTTCTGTTCCCCAGCCACTGACCTGATGTCACGCTTAAGGTAAATGTAAACTCTGTTCATCATGTCTAAAGGATAGCGCATTTAGGATTATGTTTTATTTTAAAGATATTGGTGAAGAAAGAAGAAAAATATAATTACTGTCAGTAAAGTTGATCGGGAAAGGTCTCTCTCCAGCTCCTCAGCAGCCACCTGGCTCTTTTCTGGCTATTGCCAGTGTCACAACGCAGGATTTCTGGGCTGGCCTCAGGCTCTGTCCAGTCAGATGCTCCATCGAAGGCTTTACCCATGCAAAAGTTTCTCTCAACTTTTTTCAAAGATCCCACCAAGCAGGATAGCTCTTACTGGCTTACAAAACTTCCCACGCTGCCAAAAAGGTTGAATTCTCAGCCCAAAACTCATTCTATTTGTGTCTCCACAGAGGAAAAGGAAAAAAACCAACCCAAACACAAAAACCACGAAAAGGAAAAAAAATATCTCTTTGACTTCTTAAGGGTTTTTTTCCACTTTCTGTGATGGCTTTTCCATACTCCAGGCACTATCTCCTGTGCTCAGCTCTCTAGCAAGGAGAAGTTTAGATTCAGTGACGTGTAAAACCTTTCCTATTCCCTTGGCTTTTTATTGTGAACTGCTCAGTGGACCTTACATTATATTTTGATTTGTCCAATAAACACAAACATCGCAGGAGAATAAACATACACAGCTTGAGTAAGAATATACGCAACAGCAGCTAATCACTCTGGATGATAACAAGGTTTACATCACCAACCTCCAACTTCTTCCTCTTAAGCCTACTAGAATTACTTCAGACATAGAATAAATTTGCAAGCAAAAATAAAAACTTTAAAAGGCAAAAACTATTGTTTCTTGTGATATTTCTAGATCTTCTCTCAAACACAGTATTTTACAGATGCTGCTCGCTGTCCTTATACAAGAGGCTGCATTGCAAAATGTCGTCTTACCCTTTGCTTTCTCCTACTTTCTGAATTTTTAGACTAAGGCAAACTTCCCTACTGTTTCAAAAATATCATCATGTATTTTTAATGATTAGTATTATTTTCATACTGTGGCTTTGATTTCAGCCACAGAAAAAAAACCCCTGTGCTTAGAATCCTTAGAATCAAAGAGGAAGGTGATGAAATAGTATTTTAATATTTTTTCCTCAGAACAAAATTCTGAGAGGATTCATCCCTCGTTTCCCTTGCTCACCTTTCTGGATCAGAAAGGTATCAACTGATTATATTGCAGACTTTAAATGCAACAGAATAAGGTTTTTTTGCTGTTGTGCAGTTTTGGTTTTTTTTTTTCCAGCTTACTAACATTACCAAGAAATGGTACATAACACCATAACACATTAATAGATGTTGTTCTTCTAACGTCATCATATCACAATCTCTTCCTCTATGCGTTCAGAAATATGTGAAATAAATAAGCAGAGCTTGTGGCTTTCTTATTTCTACAATACAGCAGAAAGAAAAGCCGATTAAAAGATTTATTCAAATATTTACACAAGACGCATTGTTGCAGTATTTAAAGCGTGAGCTTGCTCCTTTTACAAATCTCTTTAGCAGAAAGTCTTTTCTCCACCGTGTTAATAATATAACTTTTAAATGGTAGTTACAAGTTTCAATGAGTTCAGCCATTAATTAGGCATCCTCTCCAATTCCCTCTCTCTTCCTGTTCCCCCCCTCAGCCCCAGCACACCTTGCCTTTGTAGTGACCCGTGTTGGAGCCATCCAGCCCACCTCCTCACCCCCAGTACCTCTCGACACTGCTCCCCACATCCTCCCACGTGCCAGCTGTGCTCTGCACATCCCCTTTGCACTCTCACCCTATGTACCCTTTCCCTACACATCTCCTTATGTTTGGAACTGTTTTGAAAGTGGGTGCCACATCAATACCCTCTGCATTTCAAATGCTTTTCAAAAAAATTATCTTTTTCCAAAAGCCTGTGAAATATAATAGAAAATTAAGATTGCCATCCCAAACAGCATCAGTCATCATTACAAGTTGCACACTCCTGGAACCAGGAGTAGTCCTGAGGCAACAGCTCTATCTGCTCTTCCTGCCATTCCCTGCTTCCTGGCATTCCCGAAGAAACCAGAAAATGTGTCTGAAGAGAAATTAAGACACTCTGATATTCAAATAACTTCACGTATGGTAGACGTCTAAGCAGTGTGATCAGGACTGAACATTCCAAGTGCTCCTGTTGGGAGGGCACTGCAGGATGTCCCTGCTCCAGTGGAGCAGTGGAAGGCAACAATCTACTTTGAACACTGAAGGTAATTAAGTATACATATTTACAGTATAACTATGTAGATCTAGAAAGTTAGCAGCGCATTCTACAATATTAATTCCTAATGTTCCTGAATGCATCCAAACGTTAGATAAGTTAAACAACATGCATTTTATGCTCCCTATTAAAAACAATGGGATGCAGAGACATAAAAAAAAATAAATGCTTTGCCTATAGACATCTAGCTGGTTTGTGGCAGAGCTGGGAGAGAACCTCAATCTGATCTAGCTTCTTGGGAGTTGTAAATGTATTACCTTCCCTATCATATAGGTATGGTGATCAAAGTCTCATGAATATGCACGCTGATTGCCAAACTATCTGGAATCCTTTAAAAAGTAATTCCCCACGAGTATAGCAGACCTACACCGAAGACCTTAGCTAGGAATAAAATCATTCTAAGTCAGCTTATATTTGTTTCATGTGACAATCATCAGCGCCATCATCAATTTTACAGTAATGTCAAGGACTAGTAAAAGTAATAGCCTCTGTTTCTCGATCGCTAAAGAAAAGAAATCCCATATTAAAATGTATCAAAACTATGGACTGCAAATATAGGGAGTCAGACAAGTTCCTTCAAAGGCATTTTATAGATAATATATTATTGCAAACCAATTTACTCTCCCTCTCTGTTTCTGACTTCCACTTTAATTCCTACTAGCTGCCTTCTAACTTTTTTTTCAGTCCATGTTCCCCTGACAAGTCTGGACTCGGCAGCACTCGCACTGATCAGTGGAGACGCAGCCATTACTTGGGCGATGGCTGTGCTGCTCAGAAGTGGAAAGTAGTTGACAGGAGAAATGAGTATTAGTGCTGCAAAACCTCTAGCTGGTAAAATACCAGGTTGTGGTGGTGTGGTTTGGGTTTTCTTTTTGGTTTTTTTTGGGGGTTGTGGGTTTTTTTGGGGGGCGGGGGTGGAAGTTTTTAGGTAGGCATCCATTAGACATAGCTTGGAATAACCAAAACCTGAAACAGTTAAGATTGATGTAAGTGCTGAAATCCTAAAAGAAACATGCCTACATTAGTAACATAACCAACTTGTTCATTCACCAGCTTTTTGAGTAGAAGAATCTTTCTTCTCTCAACTTAAAGTCAGGTTCAGAAGAATAACAAAAGTTCCTTCTTTCATTTTATGATACGAAATAAGCTTAGTAGCTCAAGCTGCGTTGTAAGCTCATAGAAGAATACATAAAAACATCACTACTAAATATCTAACAAAGTTTGCAGGCACAGGAGTGTAAAATTGGTCACACTCGAAATATATTCCTGAGTGCAGTGAGAAGATCTGTTCAGAATTAAGAAATCTTCCATGGGTGCTTTAGTTCTTTTAATGATAAATGCAGAACTTCTGGTTCATGAAACAACTAAATGCATTACAGCATAGGTGAGAACGTGCAAGAAGAGCAGCGCTTGACCCTGTCCTACTACACAGTTTATCTACAGGAGTTTGTAACAGACATAAAGGCTTGTGATCAAGCTCCGAGTTCCTTAGTATAGGAAATGGTCTTCCCTGTGCATGTGTGCCTTCTGCTTGCAGAAGAATGGTTGGGCCAATTAACATGCCACGGCAGCAATCCATGTTACAGAGCATACCTTACAATGTATTTACATTTAATACCTTAATATGTAAATCTTACAGAGAGAAAACCTCCCAGAACAGCCTGGGCTTCATATTTAAATTAAAAAAAAAAAAAACAAAAAAAACAAAAAAAAAACTAAATGTAATTTATAAACACATGTTTAGAGTGTATAAACATAACTGCTTTAAGAAGCTATTGCACTCACACTTGGATGCAGCTCACTCATAAAGTGCTCAACCAGCAACATTTTTTTTAGGATGGATGTTTCTATGATTCTTTAAATAAAATAAACCCAGCAAGTTACCTAGACAGCAATAACATGATAATAATTCAACACAGAAATATGTCTCACTATTATCAGCATGAGAAGTAAAAAGAAAGCAAAAAAAGGGAATAAAGCATTGTTAAGTAGCCAGAATGATTACCTGTTTGCATGTACCAAAACCAAGCCACAAACAAAAAGAATATATTAAGCTGGGGCTTATCAGTATAAAAGCATATTAGATACCCAATTAACAAAACAGTGTATGTCAGATAATTAATAACACTGCCAATAACAACAGTAAAGAAATAACACCTGAAATGCAAAACCTCTTCAGAGAAAAATACCCACCCAATGTTTCCATCATGAAATAAATGGGTATTGCTGTATAAAGAAACGCACGGTGAAATATTATAATCATTTCTGGTCTTTGCTAAGGCAAAGAGCTGAATGAAAAGGGTTTGTGGCTAGCAGATAACAAACGAAGGAACAACAGTCTGTCTTTTGCCATTCCACCCCTCCTCACAGAACCAAAGGGCTGGACACAGTTCTTACATCCCTGACAGATAAAATTAGCTAATGACAAGCTTTGGATTCACCTAGTAAATCCAGCAAAGAATATACAAGTAAACTTATAGAAAAAAGGCTGCTGCTGGCAAATTTGAAAGCTTCAAGTTCTTTCAGATCAGAACTTGCAGAAAATCAATTTATATATGAATTTTTATTTTTCTTTTATAACAACTCCACAGTCAGATGAAGTCAAGCTCACCATCTGCTACATATAGAAATACAGCTATATTCAAGAATTACATTATAAAACTTCTTTGTAAAGTTTATAAGCAAGCTGTTCTTGTCAGAATTAAAGTAATTGTGCTAACGCATCTTAATAATCAATCAGGCTTTAAATAAAGAGTGACAAAAGTCCACATATGGATGACAAGCTGTTCTACAGTAAATATTTTTGTATTTATTGAGAAGGGGTTTATGGCAGTTTAGGACATATTCCACCAGGCATTTCAGTCTAAACTACTTACAGACTAATAAAAACAAGATGACAACCCTGTTCTAAAATCCTCACCAAAACTTAGTTTTGAAAATAGCTTTATCCTAATCCTATTCCTATTTAGTTATGCTCTTAATTCATCATACAATTAAAAACTTTTCCCAGCTGGTGGCCATTCCAGAATGCAAGGCTTTTAGTAACCTGTATTTTTTAAGAAAGTCTTTATTACCAAGTGATGCTGAATGTTTCCATCGAAGAGAAAATGCAAATACAATGTAATTTTACCATAGTAGCTGATCCTCTAAAGCAGAGTAAATTCTCTTTTCATGTTAATATTCCACTTTTTCATGTATTTACATTTGTTAAAGCTATTTGTAATATTTCTGCAGCTGACAGGGTAGAGTATAAAAAGTCTCAAAAGTTCCTTTTCCACATACTCAATTTAGAAACACAATTTACAGTAAAACAGGAGCAAAAGAAAATCTCATGTCCAGTAGGTATAACATTGTTTTTCATTTTCTGTTCCATTTTGAGAAGTTACAAGGCACATATTGCAATTAATAGTGTTAACTACTTGCTACAAGTTCATTACATGTTACTGTTTCATTATAGCAACTATTCAAGTAGCTCAATACAGCACCAAAAGAAGTTTTTAAAACACCTGAATGAAATAGATATACTGTATGCAGTCACATACAAACATGCATCTTCTAAAATAAATTCTAATGCAGATAAGTAATCTTACCCTGATGTTGGATCAACAGCTATGGCCTTAGGGTTGTTAAGATCCAGCTCAATGAGGGTAACGCACACTGATCCGTTCTGGTTGCAAGCAAAGATCCTGTCACTGACGTGATCCACAAAGTAAAAATTTCCAGTGATCCAGTCAATTGCTATTTGGTGTACATCTGACAAAAAAAAAAAAAAAAAAAAAAAAAAAAAAAAAACAACAACAACAACAAAAAAAAAAAAAAAAAAAAACACACAAACAAACAAAAAAAATCTCAGAAGTGCAGTTGTAATGCAAGTAACAAAACTGCTAGCTGCTTCACCAGACAGGTGCTCTACTCAGTTAAACAGCTTCATCTGCTTTTACAGGCATTACATAGTATATAATAAGGAACCCAATTCTCAACACAGAAATATTGGTTGCAGAGATAATTTTCATTTTAACTTCAAAAATCTGATTGCAACTTCAAGGGCATGAAAGATACACTTCTTGTTAACTGAAATATTTTAAAGCTTGTCATTGCAAAGTTTTTTATGGTATATTCAGAATGAACGTCGCTGAATGATGTTGCGTTATGAAAAGGGTCCAAAATGCTGGTGGCAGCAGATTGCAGAGGAAAGGCAGCATCTGAAACCACTCAAGTTCTGAAGGTCATGTCCTAGGATGTCTGTTACAGCACAGGGATGCTACACTGATAAAGCTTATAGGAGTTTATTAATTATGTTTAAAGGGGACTAAACCCAGGTAATGAATACTTCACGGAAATTCAAAGAAACTGTGGGTAGATATGCATGTCCAAAACCACTGAGTGGAACAGCAGATGTGTGTACAAGGATCTGTTTTCATTTAAATAACTTTTTTTTGTTGTTCTGGGAAACCTTGATGAAGCCAGATTTCTGATTCAACTGCCACAATAAGGAGCATTAAGTTAAATGTCTGTGTAATACTTATGGAGAGACATTCCTTGACAGCAATGCTGAGAATTTTCTTTCTTGGGAGGCAAGGATTGCTCCACAAATATCTAACATAACTGTTTTAAAACAAGTAGTTCTTTTTTCTTGTGGGATCCTGGAACTACTTTTTGTTAATGTCTTCTGAATCCTGCATTTTTCTTCTAAGTCAACCTACCTGTCCATACATAATCTTACTGTTAGTGTAAGCAAAAGTATAATGAAGCTCAAAGAAGATAAATTTATCAAATTCAATTAACTAGGATTTCTTTACTTTTTATTCTTGTTTACAGCACTATACTGATAAAACCCTGTAAGACAGAACTAGTTATTCTTAAATTAAGAATAAATAAATTACTATAACAATGTTTCCTGTCCAATGTTTTAAATTTTAAATAATAGCGAGTTTATATTTTCACATATATATTCATTATAATGCAGTGATTTCAAAATACTTCTAACATAAGTCTCAATTCTTTCATGATGAGAGAAGCCAGATGTGATAAAATACCAATTAACACCGTAGTTGTGTTTTGGGGTTGGTTTTTTTTTTTGGTTACTGTCAGTTTTCTATATTTCTATCATCCTTCTGAAGTTGAATATTTAGAAATTTTTTTGAACACTCCAAGAAACTGTTGCTACCATCACATACATGATGCACTGGAGAATACAAAGTGAACTTGTTTCAGGGAAAAAAAAATTAAATTGTCAATATCTGAGGGCTTAGGAATCATGCATTTGCTAAGTACTTAAAGAGACATTGAGACTCATGCATTGCCCTTCAAAGTCCAAGTAACATAAACAAGATTTTCTCAAGAAAATATCAAGAAGAGCTACCAGCTGTATTCCATCTCAGCCATCCCATTACGCAGTTCAGTGCTGTCTCTCCTATCTCAGGTTTCTCCCCTTCCGCTATTCATTTTCCTTTTAATTCAAAGCAAGTATTATGCCTCTTCCCCTCTGAAAGCTCCTACTACAAAGATATGCTAAGCCAGAATAAAAAGATGCTCCATTTAGTCCAGTATCCAGCCCCCAGAGGAGGCCAATGTTCAAATCCACCGTGAGATGTACATGAGCACTAATATATTTTAGACAATAGGAAGGAAAAGTTTTTCCCTGTCCAAATAAAATACCGGACATGTGTTTCAAAAGGTCAGCAAAAAACTGTGTCCCTCTGGAAATCAGTAACAGGTAAAAGTATTTTCAATATGTTTGCTTTCTGTTTCCAGAAGTTGGATTAATGGAATTAAAGGCTTATGGCTCACTGATTCAGTGAGAGTTTTGGAAATTGAAGATAGGCTTCCATGTAACAGAAGCATTTCTGAAAGTACTATTTGTAAAGGATGAAAAGTTACAAAAAGGGAATCAATTGTAAATATTTGTAGAAATAAAATTAGTAATTAAATTCCTGCCATGAGAGCTCTGGAAGATCGCTATGCATTGGGAAGTGCATGGAAAGGAACAGATTAAGTATCAGCCCGCTGGAGGAGGGTACACTTTTCTTCTTAACAGGTAGGAAAAATAACTGTTTACATAAATCTGACATATACCTGAAAGGCATGTCGTACACAGATTATTAGATCTGTTACGGTAACAGTACTCACATTTATACAATGTTGGCTCTATTCTTTCCTTTGTTATTCATTAACATATCACAGGAAATGGCACTAAACAGGTTTCCAATATGGAAAACAAGGATAATTAATTGAAGGTCATATTAGGGATAACCATTTTCATCAAATGGTTAAAGCTGAGGTTGCTCAGCAATCCAGGAAAGTGAGACATCCAGAAGCAACTTCACACCACAACCTTTGTGTCAAAGACTTCAAAAAGCATTGGTAGCTCTTAACACCTATTTTCTTGATTTCCCTTCCCCAGCAGGTTGTCTTTGAGAGGGGCATGGAGGTACCAGCAGCACAGACCATTTGGGAGACTTACGCTCATTACAGCTGCAGTTCTTGAAAAGCTCTGCATTACAAAGCATGCTATGCTTAAAGACTTCATCATAAGTTTCCTGAAAAAGTGGCTCATTAATTCACATTTTTCTTCTGAAGTCTGCTCCCTTATTAACCTTGGAGGTCAATGCACAGTGGCATCTGCATTTTAAAGTTACAAATATGCTGCATATTGTAGATACCACTGATGGATCTGGTTTGGGTTTTGTCTTCATTGTACCGTGCACTCTGTGGCGAATTGCACACATCCAATTTCTCACAAGAGAAGGAGTTTGTAAAGAATTGTCCACGTACAGTCCTCCATAAAATTATACTCTACATGAAAAATCCATGTAGCGAGCAGATAACAGTTTTTATGAATCAAACTTTTAATCTTTAAGGTTTTGCTAGCAGCTACGCAATATGCTGCTTTGAATCGCTCTCCTGTTATCACACAAGTAAAATTCACTGTATACCACAGAGATAAGGTTTTGGTTGCACTGGGGACTTTTAAAATATTTATAACCTCTTGTACTCAAGAAGTTACTAATTCATTTAATGCCTATTTCTGCACTCATATATTAAAACCCAGTATGTACAGATGTCTAGTTCACTCACATCTTTAAATTAATTAATCTTTTATTCTTTCATTCACACAGTTTCAGCAGTCTCTGAAAAGAAACATCTCCTCCTGAAAACATACATATTTATTCTGAGCAAACTTGTATATACCTTTGAGGGTTTTCCCTATATTAAGAACAGTCTCCTTGGAGCATTTCTGCCAAATGTGATCATCCTTCCTTTATTACTTTCTAAAAACTATGATTTCCTCTTAAGAACTTCATAAAGAATGGTTAAGACATCATATAGTCTAAATTTTACTCTAGTTAACGACATTATCTAGACCATGGGTACTAGCAAAAGCGTGTCTAGAAGTATACTTTTTCTATTTTTCTTAACACACAAACATTATTATATCTTTAGAGAAAATAGTAATTTTATATGAGGGTGGCTAAATCCTCAAAGGGTACTGGAAATGTATGTTTTATGGCCAAAATACAGTTTGTGAAAATCTTAGCCACGTTGAATGATTCTCTTCTTTCACTTATATTTCAAACATATACCTTGTACTGTATGCTTTACTACATGTATTTCAATTCCAAATCAAGACTTGCACAACAGTTCAGTTAACAGAACAGAGGGAAAAGCAGTGCCATATTCTTGTACTTGAGCTACTGTTACAACCAAAGATTCAGCAATTTTTTTTCCAGCTTTTGAAGAAAGACTGGAAAAGGAAAAATTAGTAAGTTTTCTCCATTGATGCACTTCAGTAAAAGCATCCTGTGTTTTTAATGTGAGAAACGATCTAATCACACTGCTTTGAGGAACTCATAGGAGTTGGAGTTGGGAGTCTTTTTTAGAAAGTACTCACTGAACTGGGTGGATGAAATATAATAAGAATAAAAAATGCTCATTGCACCTTCAGTATGTTTCTGGTCAATAACAGAAGAGAGAGACAAACTGTATTTTAAGGGAAGGAAGTTAGCTTCTGTGCCTTATACACTTAAAATCTTTATTGCTCTGCAAATGACTGCAATAAGGAGTGCCTAAAGGAACTTGGAAATCTACTCAAGACTCCAGGTTTAACATTAACGACAGTTACTATGGGAAGTTACCACTATGATTTGTTCTTTCTCTTTGGGCATGGTTTTGTACATTTATGCATTCATGTATGTAGGTATGTATAAATTCATTATGGATTTCTTGCTGGCATTTAAAAAAAAATAACGCATATATAGAAAAGTGCTTAAAAATAACCTTTATATTTGTCACTTTTTTTTTTCCCAAAAGTTGATCTTAAAGGAAGAAATGTTTTGATTTACCCAAAAAGCTTAAAAAAAATAAATAAAAATTGAAAGGAACTAAATTTTCTTCCATAACCCACATACATCTCTTCTGGATGAATGTAACATCCAAACTTCCATACGGGTATTTCATGCTGTGTTCTGGGTTTGCTTGATGGAGATGCGAGAAGGGGAAGTGGTTTAAAAAGCGGCGGTTCTATCTTCAGCAAAAGAGCAAGGGTGAGCAGTTCCCTGACTCCCTGTTAGTGCAAGCTCAAGCCACAGCTGGGAGAGGGAAGTGTCTGATACCTTTACTGCACCAACGCATCAAGTGCTTATTTTTCGGAAATCTTTCCACTTTGCATAGAACAGCTCGATGTTGTCACAGGTAGCCAGGTCTGCTTAGAGTCACTGGTTTAATTTATTCTTTTATACAAGCACGGTGGTTTTGAGGATTGTGCAACACTTGTTGGGATGGCTGGCCATATGCTAGGGGAATAAATGTGTTGGAGAAGCAAGAGAGGATGGTTGTAATAAAACTTTCAGGAGCTTAGCATTTCTGTTAATGAGCATCCTAACACACGGAAGATGTCAGCACAGTCCCCAACGGTAGTGCAATATTGGAGTGCAAGGGTGGTGCTGCTCAAGTGCCTCGTGCCAGAAAGAGTCACCTTCTGGTCCCCCTTCCCCCAAAGGCCGGGACAACAGATCTGCAGATCTCCCAGGCATGTTCACACCCGCTTACTCTACAACCTGTTAATGTCAGTAACTGTTTGCCTCCAGGGCTCGCTTTCATAAACCAGCCCGGAGAAACAAAGAGTTTGTTTCCCTGTATTTTGACTAATGAAGATTCTCCTGCTTCCCACTGAGCCAAAAGAGGTGAGACAGAAACGAAGGTAAAAAAAAAAAAAAAGAAAAAAAGAAAAAAAGAAGAAGAAGAAGAAAAAAGATTAATCTGGAAGCCAAAATCATGAAAAACAAGATAACATTAAAAAAAAGTAAAATGGGACAACATGTTTTGAGACATTTTGCCATTTCCTTTTTTAGTTCTCAGGGTCTATTTTTTCCCACATATATGCATTATACTAACCGCTATACATCCACAACTAGAAAGGTGCTTCAATTTTTTTAACTGAAACTTGATATTTTAGCAGGTGAGGCTTTATGAACTGTGCAGAGTAGCAAAATAATAGAAGTGCCAGGCATGGCTTGACTTGCTTAGTTTCATTTACTATCCATTAGGGAAGAAAAAAAAAAAAAAATAAAAAAAAAAGATGGATTTATAAAGGAACAAACAAATTTTATTCTAAAGAACAGTAGCAAGCAAGTTGCAGATTGGCTTTTTTTTTTTTTCCCACCTGAGTAAAAAGACAAGTTTTGAATAACAAGCAAAACAGTAGCAAGACTTTCTTTTTCTAAAATAGCCAGTAATGGTGCGACCAGGTAAACAGTAGTTAAAATATACATAAATGACAGGCGGTGAAATCTTGCAGCAGCACTGGCTTTGCTGTGCCTCCCTTCTGAGAGTCACGTTCCTAATTAGCAGCCCAGACTACCTCCTACTGACACTGTGGCTTGGGAAAGTTAGACTGGCATAGACTTTCTGTGCCCCTTATACTGACAGCACTTTGCCATAATTATATCTGCAATGTCATTTACAAAATATGACTTTTATTAAAAATGTCACCATTTAATAACTTAGGCACACCGGTGTCTAAACTTTTAACAGCCATGTCCTTAGTGATTATAACATATGTTAAAAAATGAAAAATCAAATGAAAAATATCCATCTATTTTTTTCAAATGACTCATCCTCAAATATCTAATTCCTTTGAAATAAATCAGCCTTCTCATATAGTATTTGTAAAGAGTACAATGCAAAACCTTAAAGATACTGAATTTAAATAAGCAGTTTAAAGCACCCAGACTTCAAGTTTCTCAAAAGAAAAGAAAGCCTTTCCTTGTTTGCTGACTAATGTAATTTAAAGTTTAATAAATTGGGTTAATGTAGAAAATACAGTTGGTATTATTCCAACCCTACAGGATATTAGAAGATATTGCTTAAAGAAAAAAAAAAACTATAAATGTGAACATTTAGACAACAACAGTTTCCCCAAGCTGAACAGTTTTCAAAAATATGAACCTAATATATATATTATGAATACTTAATGAAAGCATCGTGATCACTCACGAAGACACCTAGTCTCTCTCAGAGACGTAGTCATATCCACTCACTCAGGCATCCAGCTTCCAACTACACAGAGAACACATTTAGGCACTTATTCCATATGGGCATTTCTCTTTTCTTTGACTGATGTGGCTGACTTACCAAGAAAAGATCCAACGCCTGCAACTTTGCATAATTTAGGAGTTTTTTAAAATTAGCAGTTCCATACCTTTCAAAGGCCTCCATGAAGACTGTGAGACAGCCTGGCCTACAAAATCCCTTCTAGTCCTCACACCTATGAGTTAGTGTCAGGGCAGTGGTGACAAGATATGGCCACAGAAGCCAGCCAGCTTGGGGGCACCTGAAGCAGTACAGCTGTGTCCGTTTGCCGCTCAGCTCAAAACAGAAACAGCCTGGCTGGTGGCCCTGTCCTACCCACACCTTGCCCCGCTACAGCCCTCTTCTACACTTCAGTTTTTACACCACCTAGATGTTTTAAGGTTTTTGATGGGTTAATTCCTTAGGCTGCTACGAGACACGTTACTACGGATGGAAGCTGGGTAACAGAGTGTTAATGACAAACATGCTATATAGTATGTTGGCTGAGCTTGAACGTCGAGCAGGTACTGGAAGAGAAATTCAGGTTTAATGATAAGCTTCTTCCTCCCACTGGGAACCCTGGGATCTACAGAAAAATAGCAATTAAAAAAAAAATATCACATCTTGCTCTTCTAGCAAATCCCTCTGTTTGCAGAGCTTTCAGAGGAAATGTGATGATGGTGGACCCCGGGTATGCTGGGGTGGCTTTGCTAGGAATTTTAAAGCAGGGTAGCAAAGCCTGGTCCTAAATTCTTTAGCGTATTTCTTCTTTTACTCATGTTACAGAAGAGTTCTACCACAGAATGCATCAAGTTTCTGGAATGCATAAAATGAGTGAAATTTTCTATTACTGGGTCTTGAGTCACTGAGCTGGCTGTGATGCCAACAGATTAAACGAGTAAGGAAAAAGTGAAAAAAACGAAATAAGGGCTTTATGAATGGCCCTATCTTTTAATCCTGAGTGTTAAGATTTTTATAAGGAACAATTTTTCTGACATCAATCTCACGTCAGAATAGTTGAAGACCATAACGTTTCTAATTTCTGCATTACTGAGTTTCAAACACATTGCCCAGTGATTGTAAACTTGTAATGGGGTCCCAGTAGCCTGCATACACGCTGAACAATAAAGACAGATTTATAGAGGTACATAGCTATAACAGTGTCTTTTTTAAAAAAAAAAAAAAAACAACAAAACAACTGCACATTCAAAAGCTTCTTATAAATCTGCTGAGACTGTAAATCAAACCCAGTTATTTACTTCAAAGCAGTTAAGTCATCCACTGTTAAAATTAAAGCATAATTCAGCCACAATAGGCATCCCATCAAGCATGTGGACTAAGAACTGCTGCAGGGAAAACGACGTGGCTGCATTAGGCTCCAACACTTGCCTTGTTGAACCGACTTCCATCAAAGGCAAAAGTGTACAACCTTCCACCTTCCTCAGACTGCCTGCTGCACGGATTATGAACTTCATAAACCATTGTCACACAAAACATAAAGGTCACTTAAACATTTTCACATAAAGACGCTAAGCAGTAGAGTATTACAATTTTAAAGATATGTCAATAAAATCTGGACTTACTTTAGCAATACAAAATATTTAAGGGAAAAGACTGCCGGAGAAAGTTTGAACAGTTTAATAGCAGTGGTAGACGATGGTGCTTTAAGGATCACTTTTGGAGGGATAATGTAGATGTAAATAAATTTCATCAGCTCTTAAAGAAAGGGTTCGGAACAAAGGAAACTTGCATTGTGAATTTTTAGTAGAAGGTAACATTCATCAGACAACAGATCCAGTTCACAGGATCTGGAGTACGCTGTACATTTCCTGCAGGTAAAACAGACGTTCTAGCTTTGTAGGATAATTTCATTTTGAGGCAACTGCAGTTGCCATTAGCAATATAAGGTCTAGACAATATGAATATGCAGTACATGATGTTACCTCCTGCTATAAATTAATCTGTTTGTTTTCCCCAAAGGGCACTATTACATTTAATTTTAATCAGAAGGTAAAACTGACCATAGATTATTTAATGCTGATATATAGACATATTCACATTGTGCACAAAAGTCTTTATCTTCACCTCAAACATATTAGAAGAAGACATTATGCTTTCAAAAATTTTTTTGCTAAAATAAATTTTATTACAGACCTTGTTTATATTATAATTAAAATCTGCATACAGAATAAAATTTAAATCCTGCTTGAGAATTATGACTTAAAGAAAGGTAGGAATTTTTAAAATATCTACAATTATAAAAAATATAATTTGCATCTTAGCAAATACTGAAACAAACCCACATCATGTACCTTAATAGATGAGATAGCCTCTTTTTTGAGTGAATAAGGAAAGAAAAAAATAAATTGTTTCTTATATCAAAGGGTGTTAAGATGTTTTCCTCCTCCTTTTCTCTCCCTCTAACAGAAGAATCAGTCACCATCTGATGCCATCAGCATGCTTGTACTTGTGCAAAATACTCAAAACCACCATGCAGCACCCACTGATTTCACCTGCTTCATATTATAGTTTGAGCAAAACAAACAAGATGCCTGTGAACACTGACTGCCCACCAACTATAACAAATGCATTCTCATGCAATCATCACCTCATCCTCCCTTTATTCGTATTTGTCCTTGTCTTCATCCATTTACTACATCTTTTCAATATCAAAATAGTAACCTTTGAGGACAATGATTAACCGTGATTTGACCAACAAATCAGACAACTTCCCTAAAGAATTGCTATTATTTATAAATATTTATAAATAAATAAAGACCTAAAATAATGGGATTGTTGATGTAATAAAAAAAAAGAAAAGTTTTTTCTTTTTCCTTGCTAATTTATCTCCAGTAATGTTTTTCTTTTTCCTTGCTAATTTATCTCCAGTAATGCAAGGAAAAAACCAAACCAAAACAAAATGTGCGTTTAGCATTATGAATTAACTATTTTCCTATCTGTTTTTACCAGACATCAGGCCACTGGTTTTTTTTCTTTTTTTTTGTTTATTTGTATCATCATCACTATATGTAGAGGGATGAAGCTGGGTTAATTAGCATTGATAATACACTGCTGTGGGCTGGCTTCAGGGGCGGCGGGTTGGCTGATGTAGATCAGGTGCAGCTGGGGCTGGTTCTGGTAAGGGGTTGGGCAGCCAAGGAAGAGAGAGAGCAGCTGAGGAAGAAGCAGCAAGAGAAGAGAGAGTGGACCCTGGATGAGGGGAGATGAGGAGAAGGCAGCAGAGGGACTGGCACGAAGAGTGTGTTGGTATGAGATGGTAAAAGACCTTGTTGCAGCTTGATAGTTTGGAGAGTGCTGTGACAACTGTAGTGCTGGGATCCCACTATTGGTTTACCTGAGTGTTACCTTAAAATGGAATACTACATAAATTCCATTTAAAAGTCTCTTAAACCGCTGAAGTAGCTGTTGTTTCCAGTAATATGACTCAAACTCAAGGTTCTTATATTTACAGAACTTGAACTTTGCTTTCAGAAAGCTTTGAGCCCTTTTCAAAACTACCCACTTTAGAGAGATATGAGGCCATAATCCCACTTCTTCTCAACCACGGAAGCCTTGTGTACTTTGTGCTAACTACTTTTACCTTGTGCATCCCCTATCATTTTAGCATTTCAATTTTTAAACCTCACAGCATCCCTATGCCACATGGAAATACTGTTATCCTCATTTTACATTTAGAGGGGAAAAGACAAGATTACTTGCTAAATGTCATGCTGTAAGTCTTGGGGAAAACAGTGGTCTCCTGACTACCAGCACATTGCCTTTCTTCCTAAAGCTCTCCTCCTTTCATGTAAACGGTGAAAACAATTTGTCCCAACACTTGCAATGAAACACAGAGGAGAGACGAGTATGCATTGTGTACCTCCTCTGGATCCCCTCTGTAAGGCATGCTCTTGTCTTCTTTTAGTAGTATTTTTGGCCTACCCTAATGTTAAATCCCTTCTGCAATGAAGGCAGCAAGACACATGTTGCTAATGCTCTCTGTGTTTAAGGGCGAGCAGGAGCACAGCACTGGGCGCTGGCCAGGCTCTGCCTTCACCTTGCCCGGCATCCTTCCAGCCAGCAGCTGGCTCTGCCTTGCACCAGGCTCTCCAGATAATTTGACAGCAGTGTATTTTAAATTATTTTCACAACAGCTATCTTGAAATAGTTTTTTGCTTCATCTACTTCATAAAAGAATAATTGTCTGTCCCAATATATGTTTGCCAAAGGAAAAACTCCAAAAACTCATACCGTAACCAATTATGTTGGAAGACACAGAACATGGATTACAGCACATTCACTGACTGTTGTAAAATACATGTTTTCCCACTAATTCATCTAACTTGAGCTGCCTTTTCCCAATGGGTTCATTTCTGATGCTGATACAGTGGCTATGAGTATTTACTTGAACAGACTCAATGACTAACCAATATATCCTCCAAAGAGTTATAAAATGAAAATAGATGTTTTCACTATATGCATAACTACAAGAGAAAGAGCACCGAACTTTTAAAATACATTATATTTATCTCCTTATGTAGAAATATAAAATACTCCCTCATATTAAAAAATGGCATTATATACTTTAGTAAAATAGCAACAAATGACATGTAAGCTAGTCTAACCATGCCAAATGAGGGAGAGTTGCTGGAACTGCCATTTGTGGCAGGTATCCTCACACACTCCTCAATCAGCTCATTATTTTTGCTTATATAGTGTGACAGAGATTTTACACAATTACACATGCAAAGACTACCCAAACTTTATCAGCAGCCTCAGAACTGTCATTGTGAATGCCTAAGTGAACATATCAAACTGCAGCTGTTTTGTGACATGTTGATAAAACACAGGGCTTCAGCTTTGCGCAAACATACCAACCCCTCCACAGATTCTGTTCTCTTCCCATTTCATTACTTTACAATGATTAAACTGCTTCTTTCCAGGACTAAGAAATTGATACAGATTAATCCTGACTTTAGCAAAAGTGTTTACTCCACTTAAAAGATTTTTTACATGTAATTTTTAATTTTCAGAAAATTTGCTTCACTAAAACTCCCATTAAAAAATATAAAGCAAAACCAAGATTTTATTTTCTCCAACCTAACTGACAAACAGTGGGAGGGACAGGATCTGTTCTTCCATTTTATTTCATAATGCTGACATGGTTTTCAGCATTTCAAATTCTACTCCAAAGCTAAAAGTCAAAGGAAAGTTGTAAATCAAATATACTTCATTCTAAGTAGCAATCCACAACGTACATTTTGTGGATTGAGAAGATAAAAATATTTCTATGAACTGGAGATAACAGGTTTTAAGCTAGTCATTGCTTCTGTTGTGCAAAGAAGTTAAAAACACAAAAAAGCCAACCATACATTAAACCCCCAGATTAGATGGTGGTTTTAATTTGTCATGTCCACCACAGTGTAAATAATAATCACAGTTTTAACAACTTTTGCAAACATGCAATTCTTCTTTATGTAAGAGCTCCTGATAAAGTGCTAAGTAAAGAGCAAACTCTTTATTTTACTCTACCACATACAAACTCTTTGGTTTGTCTCCATCATAAACTATAGTATAGCACAGAAATACCCAGGCTACAGAGAGCACAGAAAACAGACCAGCCAAGAGCCTGAAGCGATACAGCTTCAGTGACAAAGCAGTGTCAAAGATGCTGCAACTGGGTTTTTATATTATCTGATATGTAACTTCTGATTTCAGATTTACTGGGATTAATGCAATTTCTTATTCACTTATGAAAAGTAAGATCTTTATTAACTCTTTTCCCTGTATGAAAGCATCACATCAAAGTATGAGTTTCAAAGCACAGTCAGTAGAGGCCACCAGCTAGATCACAACTCACAATCATTGTTTTTATACTAATACTCATTTCATTGCATAAGATATGTAGGCAGATTTTTATTTTTTTCTTCCTGCTCCTTCCCAAAACATACAGCAGGAAGGTATTTTTGGTATTACTATGCATCTGATATAGAAGGGCAAAGTCATGGTACATGTGATGAAGCCCCTGCAAATACTACCAGGGGTTGTGCCAGCTCCCTGTCGGTCACCTCCCTAATCATCTGGAGACGGAGCTCAGTATGCAGCAGGTACGGCACAGAGCATTCATAGAACTTCTCCAGATTTTAGCTGAAAACATACTGTTTCCCTATGTTTTTAGCTACTGGATAAATCTATCTGGGATGGATTTTGGTCTGTAATTGCTCAACTGATTAATTTTTGCTATCAAAATATGGTACCAGTTATGATGTTAGACAAACAATATTTTGGGTTTCCAGTTTTCCTTATGTCCCTTTCTTTCCTATAAAGATAAAAGTACTTTTGAAGAAGCCACAGACTTTTCTTTTTTAATTTCATTGCAAGGCTAGTACAACTTGCATTCCATGACCTGTGTCTCAAGAGAAGTCTTTAGGAGGCAGAAGAACTAATCTTAATGACCTGATCCGAAGTGCATTACGTAAAAAGAAAGGTTTCTAGACTTCAGTTGACTTTAGTGGGTTTTTTTAATGAAGTCTGAATGAACTATTTGCATTAACAAAGTAATATCTGAAAATACGTGGGAAATTTCCTGTCAATTAGTCTAATTAGAGCAAACTATGTGACATTAATTTATAACGAAATATTTAAACTGAAGAACAAACCCACTGATTATATCATTAAAAATGTGAAATTTATAAATAAAATAATAAAGTGCCAGTAGAAAATGAAAAAAAGTTCCTACATATATAATTAGTTGATGGTATCTAATACTAAAATATTAATCAGATATTTTACTGCTATTGAAGAGAGTTTCTAAGAGTGTGTGCCACCTGAAGCATCAAGTTCATAACCAACTTTACTGAAACAGGCAGGTTACAATTATATGTCTCCTATATATCTCCTATATACATCCTCATTAGAAGATAGGCAGAAGACACACTCTGTGCATACTAAGGACGTGTCAAGAGCCTGAAAGCTGTATCACAAACAATAGAGGACTTTTAACAATAGCTGTAGCTAGACAGTTGCTTAGATCCTGCATGGGATTAGAAAAGGGTAGAAGTTTAAGTTGAAAAAAAAAAAAAAAAAGACCTTCTGGTTTCAGCAGACAGACAAAAAACCCTAATGGACCAGTGTTGGAATCAGAAGAACGAATAAGCATCTTTCCTGATCTCTGAGAAGGCTGGGCTAGGCAAATTTCTGTGTCTTCCTGGATATTTGCCCATTAGTGAAGTCCACAGTGGATTTACAGAAGGACAACAAGGTTAATTTTTGTGAAAATTATATTACAAAAAAAGGTTCAGTGTCTACCAAGTAAAAAACAAAGTGATGGCAACATGGTGCATACAGATGTCAAAGACTTAGGGGAAAATGTGTGTCTAATCCCTTAAAACATACATAATGTAAGTCCACATTTCAGGCAAAAAGAAAAAAAATACTTGTGGGTTTTTGGGTTTTTTTACTGATATTTCATTATTCTTGTATCTGAGGATATAAATGTGTTTATAAAATATTCACCACAAAATTGTGCATGTTATATTTGCAGCAACCTAGCTATCTATACATTAGATCTTTATATTCCCCACAATTACTTTATTCAATCTTCAAAACCATGTTAACAAAATATAAATATTTCTGTTTTGCCAGCAGTATAATAATTCATTTTGAAGGAGAGGAACAAGTCCCTCAGCATTATGCTTGATAAAGATAAATCTACATGGTTACTGATACAACGACACAATGTCCAGGTTTTATTTACAGAATACTTCTGCCGCTGTGGGAGACGCTTGCTGGCTCTTGGATTTCCTCCCTGGTGCATTAGCTTTTCTGCCAAGGAGAGGGTGGGATGTAAGGCAAACACAAAAGTAACAGTCATGTCCCACTGTTAGGACAGTAATGAAGCTAATTAAGATGGAAGGCCAAAAATGGTCAGCTAGGAAGCTGACAAATCAGGGAGAAGGGAATCTGACAATTCAGCACTGAGAATATATGACATGGAGAGGCGCAGGCTTTGCAGAGACAGAATTCAGGACACTGCCCCAGGCAGAGCATAGGAGTTTAGAGAAGGGGCAGGGGGGAAGCAATCCAAAATATGCACTGAGAAATACCATTGAGAGAAGACATTTTCTGTTCTATACTCAGTGTGAGAACTGCCTGCCCAGGTCATGACTACCAAAAAGTATATAAAAAGAAAATAGCACGTCAGCTTCACTAAGAGCAGAAGAGTTTTGAGAGATGTCAATGAGAGATTAGTTGTGGAAACTGGCTAAGTAACAAAGCTTGAAGACAGTATTGTATCTTTGAATTACTGAAAAAATCCACTCATGGCAATTAACATACAATTAATAAGTAGATCCTGTGTCAGAAAGGATGAAACGCAAGTAATATAACTTTTGAGGGAAATGCCACCAATTTGGGGCATCTGCTGTGGAAGCTTGTGCCTCAAAACAACGTAGTGCAATGTTACAGGGACAGTAATCAAGCCGGTAGCACAATCCCCAAGTCAAATTGGAAGGACTGTATCCAAAATAATCACCAAAAGCAGACAGAGCCTTCCAAACTAACATGTAGAAGCTCCTAATAGATGCTATTCTGTCTTAGGATCTCTGACATACAGATCGTATCTTAATCTTTTGTGCAAACACCAACAAGCATCGAGATATATACAGCTGAATATATGAATACTATTCATTAAAAAAGATACTGGATTTGACCCGCCACAGTCAAAGGACGAGATCCAACTGATTGTGCTTGTTGGCACAGAAAGCTTGAATGGAAAGATATGAAGTACCCTTATTCTTCTAGTAAACCTCTTGATCATACAAAAGGCTATGTATAACCAACAATCAGAAAAGACTAGCCAGAAGCTAAAGGCAGGAGCACACTGATAAAAGGACATTTCTGTACAGGCCTAAGTATCCGAAGGACTCCTGTCATTACAGGGGACAGACAAACTGTATATAAAGGACAATTGTAAGACAGCATTGTTTCCTACACTAAATAAAAGTTCATACTGTACCAGGAAAGCACCTCATTAAGACTGTATCAAATACTGGATCAAAAGTTCTGTAAGTCCAGGCACACAAAAATGAAGAATGGAAGTATGGACAAATGGTAACATGATGCAAAGAAAGCATTTCCATTATCAGGCCACGGACTACGGACAACAAGCTAAAGATTTGGACTTCTGGCTGCTCTGAAGGGAAATAGCTAAAAGCACATGGAAACTAAACCAAAATGTAAACATGGAAATGTATGAAAATTTCAAGACACTGAGGAAGAAATATGGGGAGACTCATGAAAGATGTAGCCTTACACATCACAGGAAAGATGTGTAGTTTTACACATCTTACACAGCAAACAAGAAAATTAAGTAGTTTAAGTGGTTTAGAGTTGTCCTCAAGCATCTTGTTCTGGTTTTGGATGGCATAGAGTTCATTTTCTTCCTAGTAGCTGGTACGGTGCTGTGTTTAGTATGAGAATAAAGCTGGCAACACACTGATGTGTTAGTTGTTGCTAAGTGGTCCTTACCCTAGGTCAAGTTTCCCATGCTCTGCCAATGAGGAGGTGCACAAGAAGCCAGGAGGGAGCAGAGCCAGGGCAGTGGAGCCAAACTAGCCAGAAGGATATTCCATATCACAGAAAATCAAGCTCAGTATATATAAATGGGGGGAGTTGGATGGGGGCCACCGATAGCTGCTCAGGGACTGGCTGGGCATTGGTCAGTGGGTGGTGAGCAATTGTGTTGTGCATCACTTGTATGTCTAGACTTTTATTTCTCTCTTTTTGTGGTCTACCTTTGCGTTACATCACCATCATTATTACTATTATTATCATCATCGTCATAATTATTACCATTACATTTTATTTCAATTATTAAGTTGAAGTTGTTCCTAAACCACAGGTTTTACCCCATTTTTGTGATTCCCGCCCCCATGCCAACAGGGGAGCAGTGTAGCAAGCAGCTGTGTGGTATTTAGTTGCCGGCTGGGGTTAAACCATGACACACATGTGCCACTGCTGGATCCACCATGTAACTACATAAGAAGGGGGCCAAACCTGTTTCCCTGATAAGCATCACCAAGTTCCACAGCAGTGGTCTGTGCTAGAACCTGTGTGAGATAACATTCACAACTCACCTGGAAGACATCATGAATAACAAGGTGAAAAAGTCCAGCAATAAAAATAAAAGTTTACAGAACAGTAAAGAGAAGGGTTGGTTTTGAAGAGGTGCAGGACCTCAGGAGACTGAGTGGACAGTAAAAGGAGATGGGAAATTCACGCAGAATAAACATTAAAAACATGAGAAAAGTATCCTAGTTTTGTATAATAACTGATGGCCCAGTTTAGAGCTCTTAATGAGATTTTTTCACAAAAAAAACCCAAAAAAAACAAAAACAAAAACAAAACAAAACAAAAAAAAAAAAAAAACCAAAAAAAAAAACAAAAAAAAAAAAAAAAAAAAAAACACAAACCAACCCCCCCCCCCTAAAACTCCTTTGGACAGGTAGTGAAAGGTCTCTATCCCCGAAACTGAATTTGTCCAGTCTTCCCAGCAATGCAATAACAGCAATGTAACAGCAGCCAGGACCCCAGGGAGTGCCAAGTGGTGCTATATACAGGACAGGTATGCTGTGGTATTTCTTCAGGGTACTCACATTGCATTCTGGCTCCCATTACTGTATCAGATGCTCTGAGCACTACTAAAGCACCATGTGAGGTGTAAATGGCCTTTGACATGAAGCCTTCTCAGTTCTGTTCATCTTCTAGGAGGTCTGTGAGCATGGGCTATCATAGGAGAAAAAGAAATATCACATTCTACAATGATACGGCAGCTTATACTGCCCGTCTGGAGACAAGCTTGGGAATAAACATCTCCCCCCAGATCTTCACAGTTGTCCTCCTCCTGAGAAGCCAGACTTTGCTTTGATTTCTCATGAATATTCACAGAACTTCACAGGCAGGTTGCTGACAGAAGCACCATCTCTAGCACTTGGTGTTTCCTTCAGTGATTGAGCCTCACCAGTGCCAAGGCAAATGACTGCAGCTATTCTGAACACAGCACTAGTAGCTGTGGATAATCACTGCTAGGAAGTGTTTCTTGTTGGGGGGGGTGAGCTGGGGGGAATTAGGGAAGACCGAATTTGGGGGACCAAAACCAAGGAAGAAAACAGGAATATAACCAAAGAGACACTGTTGGATCCTACTCAGATCATCTGGGCTCCCCCTCTGATGCTCTTTACAGCAACCCCATCCAAACAGAGGGAAAGTCAAAAAGCCAGCTTTGGCTTGTGACCACAAGTGCAAGTAGAAGGTTCTGCGTTCCACAAACAAGAGAGGTGAATACTTCTTTACACCGCAGACTACCAACCCTCCATGCCCATCACCTGTTTCCAACCTTGGAGTGACTCTTCCCCTGTGCTGTGGTAGGGCAGGCTAGGGAAGACAGCGAGAGGAAAACTGAATTAGTATGGAAGAAGCAAGATGTTTCTTTCCATCCAGATCAGTCCCGTACAAGCACACCTGCCAACAGAAAAGCCTGTGTGCCTTCCAAGGCGAGGTATTATTGACTGCCTGGAAGTATAAAACACCACAAGGTGGCAAAGCTAAACACAGGCACTGCAGGATTTGTACTGTGTGCTGTGATAACTGAACGCCAAGAAAACCTGAATCAAGTATCAGTCAAGCAGAAAATACCATGCTCTGAAGCATTATCCCAGATGAGATTTTGTTATATTCTGCAGGAAAAATAGTGGGTAAACCCCAGACAGTGCTGCCTGGTGCTTGTTTGGAGAGCATGTAGGGTGCTTAGCACTTGTAATGATGAAAATGCAAAATGCCTACTAAAATGAGGAAGGATACTCTGTCTTCAAGAAGATGCTGCTCTTGCTGCCCAATCCCCCCCACCCCAAACACACAAAAGCATTGGTAAAACATTGCACAACATGGCTTTGGAAGGGCCAAAAATTGTGAGAGATTTGATACATTTATGACATGAAGAAGAATTTTTGCTACTTTGGTCCTACAGGTAGCACTTGACATAAATAATTGCTCCTGAAAGTCTTGCTGTACTAACTGGAACTGGTCTGTGAGCTCATGTAAAGCGTCAAGGAACAGGCCCATTATTATGGACAGTGGTTGCAAAAGCTTCCCTTATAGGAAAATCTTCTCTGAAAGCCTGTTTGGCTACGACACGGTGCGTAAATCTTTCCAAGAGGAAATTCTCCAGCTTCTCTTCCAAAAACTTCTATGTCTTAAAAAGAAAGATGAAACAACATGCCAATGCCTGCCCTTGGCTAAGACAAGAATGCCTGTGCTGATATTACCATGTCTGCAGAAACCTATCATTATTTAAAAAGATAAACTTATAAAAAAAACCCTATCCATGATGTAATAAATCTTACAAGCCTGAAACTAGCTCAAAAGCTAACCACAAGGAATGCCATCGCTGGAGTTGCAGCCCATTCTCGGCCTCTCCACCGTCTTTACCCTTATGCAGAGTAAGGTACAGTTGCAAATCAAGGTAACACTGCTCTTCAGAGGAATCTGATTGTATCCGTGTGGGACACATACACACCAAAACCAAGTCACATTGGACTGTCTTTTGAGGGAGAATGCTAGATACGAAAGGACAGTAACTTCTTTTCTTCTATGAATCCAAAGCTTATGCTTGCTACCTGGAGCTAGTACTTATGTAACTGTCATATTCCCTGCTTTCCTAAATGTAGTCTTTTGTCTTACAATATGAGCTATATTTTTTGTTTCATACTAAGAGACTTATTTGTCTTCACTAAAACAAACACTTTGAATAAGTCCACTTACAGCAGTTACAATCACTTTGTATAACTGACTTCTCCACCACTTTTTGTGTCATATGCAGGTAAAATGTTTTCTTCCAGTAACAAAAATAACAGATTAAGAGACTGGGATTAAAAAAAAAGAAATAAATCCAATTTCCAGAAAGATAGATAAGAACACTTTGGTTTTTTTCTTTCCCCCCCTTTTAGGAATATCCTCTTTCTTCTTACAACACCCCCCAAAAATGTTTCCTATAAAGAACAGACCTTCCATTTTATATGTGAATAACTGCATGGGCATGACCATTGATTTGGCTTGAGCTGCCAGAGAACGCAGTTAAGACTTGAAAACGCTTAGGCTGAAATTCTTGACAAAGAGTTAAAATGAGTTAATTTGCCCTATCAGAAGTAATGCTGCACGATGAAGAGAAATAACAGAAGTCACCTGATGGGTAACATGAAGTGGAGGGAAGAAAAGGACAAATGTAAAAATAAAAATTTTGCAGTAGCCACAAAGTGACCTACACACATGTGCAGAAACATGTAGTAGATACAGTAACACAAGACTCCTTTCATGCCCTTGCAGGCATAACCCCAAATACATGTCTGAGAGAGACAACATTAATCAGGTGGATAATTTCTGCAGTAAGTACTGGTGGAAAAAGCTAACCAACAAATCTGCAACATATGAGTTCTGGTTGAACATTGGGAAGTTATTATTCCCATAAGGAGCAGGATGTTGTCTGTGCTGTCTCATGCCTCAAAAGCCCCAGTGAACTGGTCTGCTGAGATCATTCATTGCAGAGCTGTGAGCAGGCGTGGGACAAAAGCCGATTTTGCACTACTTGTCCCTCTGAGAAGGTACGCCCAGACCATGGGGATTACCACTGCTCTGCTGCTGCAACCCAAGAAAAGCATCTGTGGATGTGTGTGCCTGAGAAAAACACCATCGCAGCTGAATCTGCTAGATATTGTCAGGCAGAGCTCTAAACCTGACCCCAAGCAACAGTTCTTTATGTCTCCAAATACTATTTCCCAAATCAAAACTAAACAAGAAGTTGGAACAAGCATCTGTAGTCAATTCATGTCCTTGGGAATTTCGAATCTTAATTTAAAGAAGACTTGAGGTTTCAGAAAAATATTAGAGACCACAGGTTGATGTGTACTAGCGCTATGAAAAATTATTAGCTCATTAATTCCAGGCACTGTATTCATTTCAAACCCATCATACAGCCTTAATTTTGCAAACAGATGTGGTAATGCAGATCTGAACACCACAGGGATTACCAATTCCCTTCACGTGCCTGCCAAGAACAGAGGGAGAGGAACATGGGAGAGAACTGGTGAACTACAAAATATAGCGCTAAAGTCCACCGTGATGATGAAGGTAAGTGCCAGAACCGACACACATACTGTTCAATACAAAACCAGTTTTGCTAAGGACTGCAGTTAATTTGATTGTTCTTACTAAAAGGAAAAGAAAATAAAATATCAATAACAGAGTGAATTAAAAAAGCATGATCAAATACTATACCTCCAAGAAATTTAGGGCTCTTAAATGACTAAAGTATCAAAAAGTCACTAAAATATAACATTAAAAAAAACAAACAAACAAATAAACTGAAGAAAATAAGAACGTAGAAAGATAACTAAACTCAACTATACTCTACACTTTACATCTATGATAAGAGAGGTCATTACAAGTAGAATAGTCACAATAAATGGTGGGGGTGGGAAAAGAAAAAGAGAAACCCAAAGCCTATTTATTTCTTTAATTTATTTTTTAAATTTCTTTTTCTATTCTAGTAAATGTATAATTATGAAAATACATTAAACATGCCCCCTCGGCCCCTTACTCTGCAGATATGTCCAAATTTAACAACAGCTATCTCAATAGTCTAAAGCACAATCTCTATGAGGAATTGATCACTTTGACAGGCACCCTTAAGAGTTATCATTAAATTTGTGATTTGAATGATCCTTAACTGGATGGTCAGAGAATTTGCAGTCCATTCAGAGCTATTCCTTGTCACCCATATCTCCTTAAAAGGATTTTTCAGTGTCTTACGTGCAATCTTTTGTTCCAATCTGGAGTTTTTAGAACCCTGTTATTGACACCACCATTGCATTCCTCAGTGCTGTGGTTTATAAGCTGATCTGTGGAGATCTCTTCTGTTAAAGCTGAAGAAAACTTACTTCTTTTTTTTTTTTTTTTTTTTTTTTAATTTTTGTGATGGGATATGATTTTGCAGTCTGTTCTGCAATGTGTAAGTGGATGAACACCTCCTTCAGAAGGTATCAATGTTCCACAATTTAAAAAACTGATTGCGAAATAATGCTGCAATGCCAAGACTAAATCTGTATGGTGAGTTTAGTTCTTTTAAATGCAAAAGAGGACATACATTTATTTCCAGCAAGTCAGTAAATATTTTGGTTTTTTCAAGAACCAACATACCTGTGACAGTTGAAAGCAAACTTGATAAGCATGTGTCTCTTTTACTCACTGTTAATAGTTTCCCAGTAGGAAAAAATCATTTTCAAACTCCATGTAGCAGTACTTTGTCAAAGAAAAGGAAATATTTTACATTTCTTCTTCTATTGCACTGCCATTTTCATAACTTCCACACCTTATTTGTGGCCTATAAAAATGCACATCTTCAAAAACTTTGCATAGATATAGTATTGCAACTCATCCTGAATGTGTGTGTATATATATATATATATATATATATATATATATATGTATGTATAGGAGTGAGAAATATTAAAAGTGCTTCAAGTGTGAGTTGCAATATTTAATGTCTTAAGACTATTTTCAAAAGCGAGCCCCCAAAATAAAACTGAAGGCTCCTGCAACAATTTGGCAAGACAGACACTACCAGACACTACTGTTTTGCTACAACACTGTCAAATACTTACTGTGAAGATACTGAGCAATGCTTATTATCCACTCATCTGTTAACTTCCCAGCTTTCGTTATCTTAGTACACTTCAGCTGACTTGAGAGATCTCTTGATTCAATCCAACAGATTGTGTCCTCTTTGTAGCTATAGTCTAGTGTCAAAATTGCAGATCCTTTAACAGGAGCTCCAGCAGACACTTTGCTTCCATTAAGATGCAATACCTCAACTGTTTCAGAGCTCGCAATCAGAAGAAGAGGAGGTCTATCAGCAGGCTCTAAAAACAAAGTGATAAGAATTTAAAGGGTTAACAGACTGTGTATACCATATTAATCTTTTTAGTTTTAATGTAGTTTTCAATGTTCTTACCTGCGTGTTTTAAAAGATATAATAAATTGGTTTTGTTTTTATTTTCATAACTATCATATATTTCAAATTACAAGTCTATTTTATCCTGCTGTTCTAATGGTTCACATCATTAAAGAAAATTAATTACCCTAGCCCCACAGCTTCTGTTTCATTCCAAGTATCATTATTGCAACATTTTTCATGCCTAAGTCATAAAATGAAATACAACTTATGCAAATTATTTCTATCCAGATTACTGGCATTTCTAAAAGAATGAATGCCAGGAAAACCCACAGAACTTATGAGCGCACATGAATTGGTAAAGTACTTTTCATATTGGAGTCTGGGAAAAAAAAAAAAAAAAAAAAAGAGGAGCGGATGCTGTTAAAATAATTTAGAACCAACCTAACAAAAAACCCAATGCACTGAAACCTGGCTACGTCATGCAGGTGGGTCAACCACCATGCTTTACAAGGGACAAAGCATCATGCAATGCAGTTTCCTGACATCAGAAAGGGAACAGAGGAAGCATCATTTCCATTGCAGCACCATTAATATCACAAGAAACAAACAAACAAGAAATATGAAGAAGCAATTGTAAATCTAATAACGTGACATGCAACCCAAAGTGTCACCTTTGCCTGAATCACCCTGACTATAAACCCTGCCAGTAAGTTAAAAAAATACTTGAGCAATGTGTGAATAATGAAGGAAACAATAATAGCCCAATAGTGAAAAATATGTATCTTAAAATAGAAAATGTTCCAGTTGCAGTTAAAACTCCGAAAAGTCGCATTACCCACACAGAGGAACAAACAATTCTCATGCAGACAAGGTATTTGTTGCATTATGCTGAGTGCTATGGGGCACAAAAGCAGCTGTTCTTCCTTTAGGTGTATCTTTAATTGCATTACTGTCTCAAACATCCAGGGCTTATTATAAATTATGCATCTGATTTATTCGACTGCAAATGAGTATTAGTCTCTGTAAGATGCGGACACTGTTACACATGGTGCCACTGCAGAACATGAGTTACTTCTTGCTCTAGATCTAGGCTAGTACTTTAAACTGAAATAAGGTCTCAGTTAACCCAGAATTGTCAGGGAGACTTCTATACCAAAACCGTATCCTAGCAGTTTGGGTTTGTGAGTTTTTTTGGTGGTTGTTTTTTTTTTTTTCTTGTTGTTGTTGTTGGTTTGTTGTGTTTTTTTTTTTTTTCCCCCAATAGGAAGAACTTCATTAGAAGCAGTAGGGTAGCATTGCTTTGCTTCAATTTATAAAGCATAACTGCTGTTGACATAAAATATGTCTTTTCTTTTTTGCCTGCAAAAACCCATCAGACAGATGTATAGATGTATAAGCTAGAGAAACTGCTTCCTGAAAAATCCCCCTCATATTAGGTGTTCAGCATTCAGAGTCCTGCTCCAGCTGAGACTGCACTGACACAGGACTTTATGAGAAGATTCCCACAGAGCGGAAGACACGGTGACCCTAAAAATTACTTCAGGTTTAACTGTAAGAACAGTGAGGTCTACTTTTGCAATGAGGTCTGTTCATGTGAATGACTTAATGGAAAGTTGTCTTTTGCAACATGGTTAACACCACTACAACATGTATTTGTCCCATTCATTTGTAAAACTACTGTTAAGCCGGCACAAATTGGGATGTTGGATTAAAAAAAAAAAAAACCTGTAAAAAATAGAAAGTCATACTGCAGTTGCAAGCATACATGAAAAACAATTGTGTTGCTAAGTCAATAGCTCTCACCCCAAAGAAAACTGCTCGTATTCAGAGGAACTGAACAATGTTTAAATGCTGTATTAACATTCTGTGCTTTCAAGCAATGTTCAACCTAATGAAGTTTTCCAGAATCTACTATGAAATTCCAGCTGTTTAAATGGAGAAAAAAATTGCATAAATAAAAGGATTTGACAAACAATACTTTATCATCAGGTCTGACTAAAGATAGAAAAATGCTTCTGGTAATACAGTGCTCAGTGGTCTTCTCACTCAAATCCACAAAAGTAGGTTTGAAAATCTGTTGTTTGGTTCTATCTACTCTTATTTCAGCATCTAATTTCCTGGTGGGTTTTTGTTTGTTTGTTTGTGGGGTTTCTTTGTGTCATGTAAAAAATTTTCTATAAGGGATCAGCATGTATTACTTCTAAAGTGGATTTCATTTATTCTCTTCCTATTGTTTCTCATTCCATAATATATTTTCTTCCTTTTAACATACTTTTTCCCTCCCCAGTAAATCCCACGCTGACATCTTCAAACCCACACTTCTGTAGCATTACTTTACAAACTTACTGTCCTCATTTGCCTTACATTCACTTCCATCTATACATCAGTCATATCAATGCATAATTATTTTTTTTTTCAGAAGATCTCTAACAACTGAAGGGATTGAACTTATTTGTGATGCAACCACTTATGGTGACAGCCACAGGTGAAGCTCCATAGTCTTGCTTTTTTCCAAAAGAGAAGGTAGTAGGGTTTTTATTAACCAGTTTTATTGGAAATTTGCCAGGTAAGTCCCTTTGCCGTTAACAGGTGGCTGGTGTATGTATATCCCTCTTCCTTACCGACTTCTGCTACCCATCACAAGAAGAGAACCAGACTTAAGAGCTACTGCCTCTATCACCCACTCACCCCAGAGATCTTCCAGACTGGTACAAAAAGGTGTGTTCCATCTACATCCTGCTACGTTTTCATTTATTTTTCACATCTAACTTCTCCCTTCCCACAAAATAATACCACTGCCTCTATCTGAATTCAGTCACCGCTTTCCCAACCAGCAGCAGTGTGAAAAATCCTTTTATATGACTATTATTATTATTATTATTACTGCTCTTATACTTTGTGTTAAGTAAGATATTTCCACTCCCTGCAATCTATAAGGCCTCCAAGAGAAGGCAGCTACTGAGGAGCTGTTTGCAGTTACAACAGCACATAGTTGTTCCATTGTCCAAGACTGCAAAGGAGAACTCTATCCTTTCTTGCACTGTTTTTAAACTGACCTATCGAAATTTGTAAAGAGGATTAAATACCTGACTAAACTCTGGAGAAAGATTCTATTTTAGCAGTTATGTCAAAGATATAAGGGATTTCTGGAAAAGATTTAGTGTCAAACCTCCTGAGCAACAGTTGTGATGAAACCTGGCTGCAGACAAAGGGATCGAAAGGACGTGTGGCACTGCTGAGAGGTTCTGCGCAGCAGGCACTATTATACATTAAACAGAAATCTGCATTCCGGCAGAACTCAGCTACAAACTAAATTATTGAGCTTGAAATTATATTTTTCAAGCAGCCCATACATACAATAATTCAAGGGATTGAATCAGTTAATCATGCTTTTTTTACAGTAGGGTAGGTTATTTCAGTGCTGCTCAGCTAAAGACTAATGTCATAATTAATTATTTTTTAAAAAAGAGTAAAATTAATGTAACGATAGAACTATACAAAAAATAATATGTCGCCCCCCCCCCAAAAATATATTAGAGCTATTGTATAATGCAGATGAAAAACTGAAAAGAAGATTAATTAAAAAATCATGGCTTCTCCCTCACAAAACCTGGTTGTCAGTATCTCACGAACAAAATCTACAAAGCTGAAAAGTTTAGTGGACAGATCTAGGACGAGTTACAGTGACCTGACAGCAGCTTTTCAAATAACTGGACTTCATGTGTGTTATTTTAAAGTTGGCTTGTTTTTTGGTTTTTGATTTTTTGTGGTTTTTTGTGTGGTGTGTTGGGGTTTTTTGTTTGTTTTTTGTTTTTTTGGTTTTTTTTTTCCCATTTTATAGGAAAGATAAGTGAATAGCTCTCTAATCCAGGAAAGTTTTATGATTCATCCCTCTTCACTAAAATGAAAGCATCTTCCTTTGAATTATGTTTAAGATAGAGTAGTGGAAAAGATGAAAGACTTGCATTTCCCCCATTCCTGATCTTGTCTAAAATACAGATCAATAAGTAATGTCACAACAAATCAGAAACTAAGGTGTTTTGCTCTGCCAACAGTCCTACTTTTACTCTGGAAAAAAGCTTCATAAATACCAGCGCATTTTTTTTTTCCCCACTACAGTGATATGAAAAGGATAAACCCCAGATTTCAGTGTTCGCAAGCAGCCTAAAAACCTTCTCCTGAAGTATGCATTGTAAATCATAAGTACTTTGGTCTTTCCAATACATGTATTGTATAAAACCTGCAGGAAAATTTAGTAGTGTTGAATAAAATGCAGTCCAATTGTATTTGGAAATTAAATGTTTACCCACAATACACCCCAAAAATGGGCTGCTTTATTTCTAAAACCTCATAATTTAGTTCTGTGACATTTTACAAGAAAACTGTGTTGTGAAAGCAATTTAAGAGTGATGAATCTTTTATAAATATCAGAAAAAGCTTTTTACTTTGATCATTATCAATTCATCCCACCTTATTTATATGACAAATGTTTCTTATCCTATGGCATTTCTCTCTAGATAAGTTATATAGATATAAAACATAATAGCAACTTTTGGAAGACAGGTATTTTTTATTTTTTTTCCATGGGCCAAATATTTCCAATTCTGTCATTTTGTTTCCTTAAATATTGTTTTCATCAAAGACAGGCCTTGAAATAAAGGCATAAAAACTTGATAAATAAAGTTCTAAAACACTGTTCAGCAAAGCTAAATTTATTTTCATTTTCACTTCAGAAAAAGTCATTAACTGCTTATTTATTCATGAAAAAAAAATGTGTTTAAAAAATCTGGGAAAAAACAGGGTGTGCCCTCAGCTGTTTTGATACCTATTTTAACATCCTTCCAAAAGGTACTGTGCAGCTAAAAGTTTCCGGCTCCAAAGTTATTTAAATGAGCTGAGGAAAAACAAAAATGCAGAATTTAATGAGGGATAAACCTTACCACCTTCACAGCCCACCGTTTGGCTACCTGAAGGGTAGGAAAAAAAGGAGCTTCTGTGAACTTCGTAGCTACTGGTCCCATCCCTCTTGTGGAAGGATGGCTGTGGCGATGGTCTGCCGGGCTGGGCAGGAGCACTGGGCACCTCCAGCAGCCACTACTCACCCCCTGCACCAGGGAAGGGTTCCTCCAGACCCGTGGTCACACACACATGGGGACATCTCACACCTTCTGTAACTGGGGCCTCCAGCACCTCCTCCGCTCCATCAAACACCCAGAAACCGCCTACTGAGTTTATAGAGACAACTAAGATGTGGCCAAGGGCTGTCAGTTTGGTGTCGTGTGTTGTGCCGCATCTAGGATCTCGAGGTGGACGGCAATTCGTATTCTTAGGAGATCTGCTGTTATTAACATTGGAAGTTTTACATAATGCCTAACCCCATCTAAACTTGTACTGCTGCTTCTTAGCATTCATAGCTTTTACACACGGAGCAGGATATTCCTTAGCTCTTCATCTATTTGACAACCACAACTGGCAAATGTAGACAAAACAGAGAGCTTGCTCATTCTGTCCCTACTTTCCTTAGGCTTTTTAAGGAGAAAAACCCAGCTGATAAAATGTATAAGTAAGTGCCTTTTTTTTTTTCGCCTCAGACACCTATTTTTCCTGGATTCTGTTCTGCTGATCCACTGCTGCCTTGTGTGATGCCCCTCACTGTATGTCATATCCCAGCTGAAGATGTCCCTGCATTGATGAATTAGCAGCATTACTCCAGATGTCTTGAAAGTAATAATCCTACTTATACATACCAGTGTAGTACCTCTCCCCCTGTGCTGCAAGATGACACGGACTCTTTCCAGACTTGTAATCTATCACACATTTGAGATACTTTTCACCAGTGTATTTGTGCAAGGCCACACTGTCCTTTAGCCCCTGATCGATCCTTATCCTACAAGGCAGACACTTGAGAAAAGCAGCTTGTATGCTCGGTGAAGCTAAGTATGTAATGGTATGGGTGCAGGAAAGTGTTGTCCTGCTGGTACACGGCAGCATCACTATTTTCCACACTGTAAGCCAAGCCCAGTGAAGCAGCCTTACAAGTCATGGCAGCTCTTACAGAGCTCTGCAATAGAAGCACCTTCGTTACTGTGCCAGGCATCTTTTTGACCTCTGCGCCCTAAGATTTTGACCGAAGTATTCAGCATATTTATAAATGAATCCAGTGTTAAGTCAAGGAAAATATGTGTTTATGCAAAAAACTCAATGTAATGAGCAACACTCATTCCTTTGCCACACGATGAGCTTGATTTATACTGTTCTGCAGTGACTTCTCAGCGTAATGAGTAGCGCTTCCTTTCAAAAAGTAACAGAAAATGTGAAAACTACTGTAAAATAAACATGATGAAGTAGTAAGAAATACAGGGGAGTAATTCTCTGTTAACCTCAACAATTTAATCAAGACCCTCAAGACACTGGCAGCTCACGCTAACGTTCAGTTGTCACACAGTCTGCTGGATCTAAGAAGAAAAAAGGCTCATCTCTAGCTCAGTACTGGCACCTTTGAGCACTTCTTGATCTAGAATTGCATTATTGATTTTCATGTAGTGGAGGAAGAAGAATATTAAAATATTTTTACTTCGTATGGACTTTGTTATCTCACAATACTTTGCTGTGGATTTTTTTAAAATACTGCTCTACTATTTGTGTGGATCAATACAAAACTTGGTACAAGCAGTAAAAAAACTCTGTAACTCTTACTAGAGCTCAGTCAGAACATATTTAGCAATGCTCTTTACGTGAGGAAGCCTCAAAAAGACCCAGTACACCTTCCTATTTTCTGATGGCAAAACAAACACAAAAAGGAAACTCAAAAAATATATAACAAACCTGGCTTTGTACTTGAGTGTTGAATCAATGTGGATGTTGAATAATTTCTTAAGGACCTTTTGGGGTTTTTAAAAGCATTGTTAAATCAATATGCTGAATAAGAAAAATACTATGTATAATATCACTTCATTAAACACAATTCACTAATTTCCTCAAATACCCAAACCACAATTACTAATGAAAACATGAACTAAGCAACAAAAAGCCTAGTCTGAATACATGTATCATGAAATTAATCTCTTGGGATATTGCAAGGACAAAGAAATCTCATCTCTTTTTTTATCCTAAGGGCACAATTACCTCATGATCATTTTCTTTGTCTTCTCAATATCTCTGTTGTCTTCTTAGAGTAAACAGCTTATTTTGTTTGTGTGAGGAAAATCTTTGATTTATTTATGAATAGGGAAACTGGGAACTGTTGTAATCTTGGGTGATTTGAGTATTTCACTTTAATTAGTAATAACCATATACTACCTTCTAATACTTCCCTTGAAGCATTGTTGTAATATGTGAATAGCTTTTCTAGGTTTATTGTGTGGTTCTTTGTAGTAGAGTGAAGGGAGATCCATCTGTTCTGTGTTCATCTCTGTCTACCTTTGTATATGTATCCTCTAAATAGGACCAAAACACAATATATTTTCATTATAGGTAAAAAGATGTTAAAACTTACTATTTTTGGCCTTGCAGGATTTGTTATCAGGCTGAAGTACATAACCTTCCACACAGCTGCAAGTGTACGATCCATCTGTATTTACACACATCTGGCTACAGCTTCCATATATATTACATTCATTCAAATCTAAAGGGACATTAACAAGATCTTGTTTAAGAATTAGGAAAAAAAAAACAAATTCAACAAAAAATCATAAACTGAAGAGAAAAATCTAATCCATTAAGTCATTATGGTCTGATGTTTTGTGTTTTCCCCTTCTCAAGCCGAAACTTTATCACTGATTTTGGCTGTTGAAATTACTTCAGTAACCAAACAGAAAGCTAGGAGTTCTCAAGTGTAATAGAGATTATTTTTAAAAGATAAAACCTTCATTTTTTCCAAGTACTATCTAATGTCTACACCATGTTAGGGAGACATCTGGCTTCTTGTTAGTACTAGAGACCACTAGTTATCACGGCTGATGAATGAAGGAACATTTCAAGAGAGGAAATAATTGATTATCCTTCCCAAACCTATTTATGCTGTCAATGTCTTATAGTTCCTTAAATGAACTGTCACAACTTCCACATTAAACCATCATCCACTACATCAAAACCTATATATTTCTCTAATAAATATAAAGAACAATTTTCTCAACTAGGGTATATAGGTATAATACTGTAAAAGCAAGATATGTTGTTTAAGAGTGGTTGAGGGTTTAAGTAATAAATTGACATTTTAAAAAACTGCTGTTGACGTTATTTCCTTGGATAGATATTTTAATCACAAAACATGACAACCATAGAGCAAAAGAACTTATAATAAATTACATTTATGAAGAATCAGGCTTAGCACTACTACTTGGAGGGAGGAGTGATTGGTAGTAAGCAGATACATAAGGCAACAGAACTCTGATAGTATTATGAAAAGAGAAAAAATAAAACAAGAAACAAATACCTGGATAGAGAATTAAGAAGTCATATATTTCAAAAATGGAAAAGAACACCAATTTCAGTCTACAATTCATTACACCTAAATAACATTCCCAGCGAAACTGTATGATCTCAGAGCGTGCATTTATCAAATTCTAATCTAGGTGTGACTTTATGGGCATGAGGTGAATTACTACAAGTTTTACAGTGTCTCCTGCGAGGTCTGGAAAGTGGCTTGCACAAATGAGCTGTAAGCAAGTCTGAGGACGGGGAAACACTCCCCACCTCCTCCAGTCTGTCTGAGGCTGTTTTCCTTCCAGTAATTTAAGAAGAATTACTGCTGGGGCACAGGCACAGGAGCACCCGGATTCAGCTGGGGGGCCCTGACTCTCATTTTGTAGAGACACATTTCCCCGTCTGCCCATCAAACTAACCCTGATTCCTGAGGAACACCTCAGAAGATGGGTGGGGAAGCAGCTGTGCTGGCCAGCCTGCTGCTGGCCACAGCTGGCAGCCCACCCCCAGTCTGCTGCACCTGAGAGCCCTCATGAAACCTTTTGGATACCCGGGGTTAACGTTATAGCATGGTTCTTCTGTACCTGTGCAGCTCCTTCCATCACTGCTTGCTTCATATCCTTCACCACAGTAACACCTGGTGCCATTCCTGGTAATGGCACATTTGTACTGGCAATTCATCTGTTGGCATTTGGGTAGCAATTCTGAAAATAAAAAAAAATAAAATTAGAGCAAATGTTACTAAATATTTTTGACGTTCCTAAACTGCAAAGTTAAGACAATTACATATATATATATATATATATATATATATATAAGTGTAAGTCTCAGGAACAAATACCACCACCATTATGTTAGCTGGCTTTGGAAATATGACACACACATTGCAAAATGACTGCTTTAAAAATTGCATTTCAGCAAGCTGATAAATAGAAATCAGCATTTTATTTCTATCAAAAGTGGCTCATGTTTATTATTGAGGTGTACTTTTTCCCTGCTTAGACACTGATTTTTTGCACATCAGTCATTTTCAGTCAAAGCAGTGATTTGAAAAAAAAAAAAACAACCCAAACACCAAAGCTCAAACAGTTATATTGTAGTTATAAAAAACCAGCCAAGTTTATAAGAAAGGTTTCAACATCAATGTCTTTCCTATTTCTCATATCAATTGATTTTCTATCATTTTAAAGCTTGTTTTGATTTACTGATACACATATAACCTTCACAGCAATCAATGGGAATACGTTCTGGCTCAATAATTTAATGCTGGACACATAATGCTGGATGAGCAGTAGACATTATAGATGTCATTACTACGGAAGTCCTTCATAGAATCTATTGCTTAAATACATACTATCAGCACAAGGCATGATGCTAACAACCAGAATAAATATTGTAGAAATAGACACTGTAATGTTTTCAGGCACGAAACAGCATGAAAACCAACAAAAGAACCTCAAACACCACAGCGCCCCAAGCAGTATGCCTTATATCGATAATTTTGCTGATCAAAAATTAGTATTTTAATCAACAACAACATTATTTCCTCCAGGGAAATAAGAAAAGGATTGAAAAAAAAACAGCTTAGGGAGTTGATCTGAAGATATTTTTCAATACTATATGCAGACTGAACAGAAAATAACTGGCAAATGGAGAAAGAAAGGTTATGTTACAGGGCAGGCTTTAAGTAACTGGGTCTGTCCTAATGAGAAAGAGAAATCTGTATTTTAATATGTGGGCAGTTTTAATCTGTCTGATCATTATTCATCAGGTTCAACTTGGGAGCAGAATGAAAATGAATAATAAGAAGAGTCTGCATAAGCATCTGAGCCCTGGGGCTTCAATTCTGGAACGCCTGTCAGTGTCAAAATAAAGCTGAAATTTTTGGAGAAAAGTGGATGTGGCTGGCACCCAAAGTTGCTACTTACTATAATGCAACTATTCTAACACCAAAGAATTTCCACACAATTATCTCAGGACATTCCCTAGAATTCTGTAATCCTCACAATTTAGAGGCTGATAAACCATCCGCTGTCTAAAATGCCCGTTCACCAGGTGTTGTGTGGGTTATTTCTCTGCCTTTTGTGCCTTTTTGAATAGGAAGATAATACGTTTTTGATGTGTAGCTTGCTTTGTCAGTTTCTTGTCCCTAGCCCAGTCCTTAGATCTATTACACCTTTCCAATAACAAGTCCCACCTAGAATGTAAAGCGGGAAAACTTCCCCAAAGGTAACCTGGCTGCACACCAAGGTGTGGAGCTGGAACCGAGCCTGATGAGGTGGTGTCTGTTTATTTTTCTATCTGAACAAAACCAACATATACATTTCATTTACTAAGCAAATAGGGTCAACCATCCTTTACAACCTATAATTTCCTTATTCAAATATTTGTCTGATGCTATACGACCAGGAGCTTTTACTGGATGATAACTATTTGAGTCACAAACGGGACATGATTTGTTTGCACGTTTCCATCCTGGATGCAGCCAGCCCGCAGCACAAACCAGAACGGCAGCAATACATTGGAACGTGAGGTCCATTAAGGGAAAATTAATACGAACTGTTCATATTTTCGACAAAAACTGTTGCATTTCATTGATTTTAGATCATTGCAGTGGGTGGCTTTTAATACAAAAGAGTTGCATTTTCCCTACAGTAGGTATAAGTATAGTACTGTGAATAGACCATTCCTGCCAAAAGCATTTCTTGTCACACTTCTCAACCTTCATTCTTTCCGCACTTTCTCATTTTTCACACTGTCTCTCACAACTTTGTCGGTGTCCTCATCCCATCTGCTATGCTTTTAGAAAGGGCTGCTCTGCGAAGGTAGTCTGCTTATCCTTCCTTCTCTTATGCAAGCCCTTAAAATCAATTTATTGTGAATAATATCTAATGGCAGGGATCACTTAATGAATTAATTTCAAATCTGTTTTCTCAAAAGCCATTTTTCATGGTCCACTGTCAATAATTGTTTCAGGTAAAACTGGACCAGTGAGAAAAACAAAGTACCTTCTCTCATTTTAGCCAGCTAGGAAAAGCAGCATGCTATCACTTGCCTCAAGTTTTACACTAAAACTACTTTTACCTGGAGGGTGATGGCAGCCAGCTGGGAATTATTCATAGAAACCAGACTTTCCCACAAATCCATTTAAGAAGCACAGTTCACTGCCATATGTTTCAGACTTCAGACTAACATTTCCCACCATTAAATGATCCATCCGATTATTACAACTGTAATTTGCCTCCATTCACAGCTCCAGTGAAGAGCTTTCTCAGTGCCTGTGTGACAGACACATTCCTGCCTGACAACATTTTTGCTCTGCTGCTGGACTGCTGAACCTGCCAGGGGAGTCCGTAAGTGGAAAAGCACAAAATGCAACAACAATGCTGAGGGAAAGCTAACATGGAATGGAATAGAATGAAATGGGAAAGGGGAAAGGGGAAAGGGGAAAGGGGAAAGGGGAAAAGGAAAGGGAAAGGGAAAGGGAAAGGGAAAGGGAAAGGGAAAGGGAAAGGGAAAGGGAAAGCGAGGACATTTCAGTCTGAAGGGATCAACAATGATCACCTAGTCCAAGTGCCGGACTACTGCAGGGCTGAGCAGCAGTTAAAACACGTTGTGAAGGGCATCGTCAGATGCTCTTAAATAGAAAAAACAAAACAATAACTATAAAAATAGATTCTATTTATTTATTTATTTTACTAGCTACTTTGTTTTCTTTATTTTAAGTAACTGGTCTTGAAAACCTTTGGAAGGCAATGAAGTTTGCTTGCCTCTGGAAAGGTTAGAAGTACTGAAGGGCATGCTATGGAAGACAGCAAATACATTTCTGGTTTGCTTAGTTTTGCAACAGCCTTCTTGGAAAGAGTTGAGGAGGCAAAGAAAATTCAAGAAGCAGAACACTGATATTTTTATTACTCCAGACAGGAAATGTGAAGAGATAAAACCCAGGGACCTTCATTTCTTGCCCTTCCTACTTTGCTTTTGGATCAGGGTAAAATTATGCACCCACTTGGGTATCTTTTCTCAACATGAATTGGTTTACCAACTACACAGGCAGCGAGGAATGAACATTACTGGGCTTTTCACTTTTAGCACAGCTACAGAAACCTCTGAATTTGTAAAAGCTTGGTATGTCTGCGGCAAGAATTAAAGAAAGAAGCTGCACAGGGAGAACGCAAGAGGACAGAGCTTTTTAGCTTGCAAGAAGACCCACAGTTCAAGACAATGAGCTGCCAAGCAAGCCGTGAGGTTTACAGAAATACAGGGCAGCAGAAGCAGTTGTGAGCGCCTTTGGGATGATCTGTTTTCTCCAAGCCCAGGGAGTACTGAAAATTTATCTAGCTCTGATTTAGGTCATTTTGTTCAGTGTTTTGTTTCTTCCACGGGAGACATGAAGGGCAGCATTTTTTTTTCTTCTTACATACCGGTGAAGGTGCCTCTCTAAAGCTGTGCCCCAGGTCTACCAGAAAAGCCACCCTGTTCTCTCAAAGCCACTCATGTCAATCTTGTGCTTCCTGACTTTCGTATGCCTCTAATTCCCAGGTATCTAGTCCCATAACAGGGCAGTCAATCAGGCAAGGATGCTGCTGATCTCATCTCCCCTAAAGTGATATACCTTTGACAATGACTCAGAGGAGCTCTAAGCTACTTGGACAAACTGCTCCCACAGGACTTCATAGTAATAAAATCCTGGCTTCATTTATTCCTTCTGTGTTCAAGGAAACACACTGCTTATCATAGTTCATCCAAGATGAGTGATAGAGGGAACTATCTTCTCTTGAATAGCTTTTTAATGAAAGGATTAACCAATTGATCTGACTATCCTTTCTGTCAGTTCCTCCTGAGCTGACATGAGATTCACAATAGGTTCACACCAGGTTCTCAAGCTTAGATGTCTTGGCTGTTTCTATTAACAAGAAAAGCAGTTCAGCTTGCAGTTTCCTTAATTTTGGCTCTTGTTGAGAAATACAGTGGATTTACGAAGATACCTCATTTAGCTTTGTCTTTCCTGAGAGGGTGAAAGAGAACTAGATTCACACCCAGAAAAATGCATTTAAATGCCATTATCTCTGAGCCCCCTGGATGATAATAGGGCCAATCCAATAGCTGGATTGAAATAATGCAGCATGTTTTTATCTTACATCTGATGGTCGTTTAATTATTTTTGACTATCGTACCAAAAAAAAATATGTTTCATAAGTACATCTATGATATAAGAATCCTGTACTGTGCCTTTTGTAATGACAATATATACCAGAGTATAGACAATTCTACAGTACTCCGTAAAATAAAATTTATTCATTATACAATGTTCATAATTGTCAATGATCCAGAGCTGGAGTAAATAAAAGAAATTGGCTGAAGTTTACTAGTTCGAAGTGGAAGATAATATGCCCAGGGAATAATGGTGGAGCTTCTGCTGTCAGTTTGGGACTTCGCAGTTGGAAACAACAAAGGATCCTTGTCAAATAGTTCATCAGAGAATGACTATGAGCTACCAGTGAATTGTCGCCTGGGAAAAAAAGGAAATGCATTGCTGAGAGCATTGGGATAAGTATCTCCCATCAAGAAAACGTTGGTATCCAGGCCCGGGATGCTCATGAGTCCCTTACTTCCAGGAGGCAGCTATCTGTGGCTGTGGCCACCCTGATGGATAGCTGGGCGATAAACTGACATTTCGGCAGGATCAGAGAATGGTCTCAGGGATTAGCAGGGGAACGGAGAGCTGCAGTCTGAGGGGAGACTGCAAGTTTTTGTAGTGATTAGTGCCAGGAGATGAAAACAAAGGGGAATTATGACTGCTGTCTGTGACTGTATCAGAGGATCAACAGCAGGGAAAGAGACAATTTAAGCTAAAGGGCTATTGGCAAAAGTACAAATGAGTATAAATTGCCCATTAATAAATTCTGACTGAAAATGAGAAGGTATTACCGTAATCAGGTTCTGGAACTCCTCTTTGAATGTGAACAGCAGGGACAGAAAATAAATAAATGCTTTTGACATGGATCACGATAGATTCATGAAAGACAGCATATGGAAAGGCCCCTGAAATGCCAGAAACTGTTCTCATGACCCAGAAAGTTGCTTCTAGTACTGTATTCCTCAAGCAACACTCTCTCTTACGCTAAAACATCATTTTTCACTATGGGAATAAGACTAACCCTTTTCTTGTTGTCTCTGGAACACACCTGAATGAAAAATTAGGGGAGCTTTTTACTGAACTAGTCTCTAATTGTACTCCATACATATTCTTTTTCCTCTTAAATATTTGTATTCTTTCTGGCAGCTTTATATTTCATGAATTTATTTGATCGTATCACTGCGTTATTCATTCAGTTTTTGTGATTCAATATTCATACATTGATGTCTAGACTATTCTTATCACACATACGCTGGGAGCCTTATTTTTCTTTTCTATTTCATTTACCAAGTTTTTGAAGTACAATTCTTTTACAGATTAGACTCTTTAATGTAATCTACCCTAAGTTTTTTGTTTGTTATTGTTGATGTTATATATGCAATATAAAGCTCTACAGTTTGCTTCTCCAGCAGAAAGAGTAGCTTGATTGATAGAATTAAATAGCTGGATCAAAATAATGCTGCATGTTTTTATCTTACATTTGTTGATCATTTTATTAGTTTTGATTATCATACCAAAAAAAAAAAAAAAAAAAAAAAAAGACAAAAATATAATGAACTTCGTCACATACCTCAGCCCATAACTCTGTTATGGTACATATACCATTAAAAAATTGCTGCGGAAATCAGAGATAAGATCCATAACTTTATAGACCTGCTATAGGTAACCATAGTCAAGGTTCAGCCAGAGAAGCAGGAGTCGTCACTTTTCAAAAAACATCCAAGATATGGCAGATGTGCCCCGTTATACTCCAGTTAGGGGGAGACAAGGGGAACAACACCTCAGGCTAGGAAAAAGATTCCTGTTTGCCCTTAGATAAGTGCTTAGATGAACATGTCCTCCACCTATTTTGTGCTTCCCATGGCTGGACAAGCTCGAGCTGCATCCTTGGCATCTGGGCACTATCCAAGTCACTGCTACATCCTGACTCACAACCAAGAGCCTTGGGAAAAAAAAAATTACTAACAATGTTTTTGATCAGCTCTTAAAATAAACCATCCATTCAGAAAAATTAGCTAAAATTTAGATTCAATAAAGAATGAAACATTTACAGTTAGGGTGTGCGAGCCAGCCTCTAGCTGCCTCGCCCCAGAGATCCATTAGGCAGTACAGGATTTCTGTATCATGCACAGGCCAGGTAACAGTAACCCAGAATGACAGCTGAAAACCCCTGCATCCTGGACTGCCCATAGCAAGTTAAAGTAAATTGTACTTCCTGGGTATAACTGCACTCCTATTCCTTCACAGAGCTTAGATGTCTAAGCCTGGACATCTGTTAGGTAACTCCATTTGCTTAAACTCCAGAGTGCAGAATTTTTTCCTAAGGCTGGAGTGTTGCAGTAATATTTCTAGGACATAACCAGAGAAATGACACTTGAAAATGGTGCTTTGTCCTGGGTACCAGTCTGCTCCTGAATTTTCCATAAAATACTTACTGGATAACATATATTAACAGATTGCTCTATTTCCACCTTCTGCCATCACTATAATCATCAGGCAACAGTCATAGCCTAATGTGTAATCTCTAAGCTCACCAAACTCCCTTTTTCCTAACAGTATTGATTTAGCATAACACCTTACACTGCATACGACCCCGTGACTAGTGCATCCTATGGGAGAATGGTTGATGGCCTGGTGAGGTGTGAATACCTCTGAGGCTGACGGCACACCTGGGCAAGCGTGGGTCCCATCCCCTAAGCAAGTGCTGTTAAGGACAATGACGTCATCTAAAAGCTGAAGACTGGCTTTTGTCATAGTAATTACCATTTATAAGAAAAAGTTACGTGAACTATACTTTATCAGAGCTCATCCTCATCAGTAGATGTCTCCACATTGGGAAACTTTGGTCCCTAACACCAACTGTAGCAGAAAATTTTACTTGAAATAGGGAAAGTGTTCGCTCAGGGTAAGAACTTCTGCACATGGTGGCACATGGGCTCTACTTCATAAACTGTATCTGATGTACCTCAACCCTCTATTGCATCTCTGCACACATCACTGTCTATGTGTTGGCAATCAGTTGCTGAACAACTTAATATATTATTTTAAATAGACATAACAATGTATTAATCTATTGTATGATTAAAAGAAAATTACACATCTTGTTTAATGCACCTGTCATTTTTCTAAAAATCAGAAGTGTCTTACTAGTGATCACTCTTCAGTGAAAGTAAGCATCTCTTGCTGAGTAATTCAGGGTGGTTGTAAGCAACAAGATATTAAAAAGACAGAATTCTTTTTTTTTTTTTTTTTTTTTTGTGTCATTTCCAACTTAATGAAGTCAGAAAGAAGGACTGTTGCAGGAAGAACAAAGCTTAAATAAGCAAATCAAATCTACCAAATTCATACCCCAGTCATCACTCAGATGTGAATATATTCATCTTCAAAATACTACCTGATAGTCTCTCCCGACTACGTTCATGGATAAATTTATTTTTCAAGGATGTACTGTTGAAATTTATTCCTGACTAGATCTTGACCTACAATATTTGGCTGAGCTTCAAAACAATTTGTTTTATGTGGTGTTCTTCAACCATAGCATCACAAAACACTTTCAAAGATAAGATCAGTGGGTAGTAGGCATGTAGTAAAATATTAGCTTCACCAGTGGAAATGGCTCATTATTTTGACCTTTTGATGTTTTAGTTATACCTTGGCTGCCATACACAAGCATAAGCAGAAGCTAAAGATAAGTTCTCATGGGAAAATTTAAACTGAGTGATCTCATGACTAAAGTGAAGAAAGTCATTTATCTGGTTATTAACTCGGATACAAGATACAGATTTAAAAGAATACATATCCTTCACATGAGAAGAATACAGGTGTATTTAAGTTTACATAAACCAGTTCATAGTTTTAGCGGTTTTCACAGTATTGAATACATACTGAAGCAGGTCCACTGAGTTATGCAGAATCATCATTAGATAGTGCCTAATGAGATATGAAGCCTGACAATACTCAACATGTCCATTAAAAATCCAGAAATTAAAGTAGTGAGTAATAGCGTTTGTGAATTGTGATAAAGACTAACAGAACAGACGAACCACAGCGAGGGCTGGCAGTCACCACGAGCAGACCACCCAGGCTTCTTAGGAGTCTGGGCCTAGTCATATACAATGCATTTACAGAGTTAGCCCACAATTTCTCAGCCTTATAAGTAAATTGTATTTCAGTGACTGAAGGAATGCTTAGAGAGAAAAAATGTAACTTAGTGGCAGAAGCAGAGCAGGGCCTTGTGTTAAAAACAATCCAGTAATGTTTTGGGGACAATAACGATGTTAGGATGCCTCTCAAGGGGAGCTCTGGAGATCTAAATAAGGTTGAGGAGTCTGTCGCTGATTAGACAGGTCCCCCCTCCTGGGTTGTCCCTTCACTAAGACAACCCTTATTTTGTTGTCTTAAATATGTCCTTTATTATTCACATTCCAGAGGCAGCAAGCCTATTCTCCACCCACCAAAACGTCTTTCTGGGATTTCCATCTGAGCATTTTTTTTCACTGTGAGGGTGGTTGAAAATGGGAACGAGTTTCCCAGAGAGGTTATGGAACCTCCATGCTTGGAGATTTTCAAAACCCAATGGGACATTTTGCTGAGCAACTTGATTAAGGTGACCCTGCTTTCAGCAAAGCATTCATCAGCTAGATGTTCTCCAGAGGTCTTTGCTAACCTCGGGGAATCTGTGGGACGGTACAGGTTGTCTCTTCCTTGCAAAAACCTGCTACCATCACTTCATCCTGCAGCAGCCTGAAACGTACAGCAGGGAAAGGGCACAATTAAAAACCATCTGCAGAGGGAGGGCATGTGGCAATGGGAAGAGAATAAGGTCAAGATGCAGAGCTGTGGAAGAGCTTTCTCTTCCTCTCCCTTCTCCTGCAGCCAAGATGGTGGTGGGAAGGCAGACTGGGCAGTGATTGCTCCCTGTAGAAGCTGCTATCACCTCCCTCTCACACGACTCTTCTAACCCCTAATGTCCCTCCAGCAGTGACAGCTGCACAGAGCTGGCAGGACACAGGAGGCTGTTCATCCTTGCACAGTAAATCTCCATTTCTTCAGACACAGCACACAGCACATTACCTTCGAGACTTTTGCTCTTGTCAGCTATCTACTTAGGCGATAAATAGAACAAGCTTTTGTATCTTAATTCAACAAAAAGCAAAGTCACTTGTTAGGGAATAGAAAATGCACGATATATTCAGAAAATGAAGGAAAAAAGGGATTGAAATTTCCTAATTGACAGACACAAATGTAGACTCCCGTATGATGCAGTTCTATTGTACACATGTTCTTGTAAGACTCTGTAACCTTTTGATGTGAAAAGTAGCAAGTATTTGTGAAGAAGAAATACTGAGGACTGATATGGCACACTCTAACAGCCCTTGCATTGGATATTTTTTAAAAGTGAAAGCAATTGGAAGGTCTGGACATCATAATGGGATGTACAAGTGTTCCTCATGTGCTTTAGTGTGAGATCGACCAAATTAAGTCACAGATACTTCCATCAGAAAATTTAAAGCTATAAACTATAGAAGAGGTACATAATCTTTCTCGCTGATGAAACATTTTCCACTTCATCTTCTTAAACATCACTTATTTTGACCATCAAGTATTTTGATGATCTTGGTCAGTCTCATGTTTATATACTCAGCCTTATTTCACCATCTGGTGATGATAATTTTTAATGTGCTCAAACATACCACTGTTTAATCTTTGTAACATTCATTCTTTAATTATGCTTTATACTTTCGCTTTTTTGTTTATAAAAATATACACATATATGCACACATACCTACGTGTCAGTACAAATATTTACTGAATGCGTTTTAAGAAATCATTCCAGAAGTGCATTTTTTTACACAACCTCCAACTAAAAACTGCTGAGTGAGTCTCAGAGTATTCTGGAAACACTATTTAATAACTGAAGCCCCATAGCATTCTGTTGTAATAGCTACCCTTATATAGCTTACCTAATAAGTGTAAGTTCACCAGTGATGCACAGTCCTATATACAATTCCACTTAGATCATCTAGCCACTGGCTAACAGGAACTTCTAAGTGGAAATGTGACTGTTACTACAGTTTTATATATATTTTCAAGCTCTATTTAATGGGAAGCCAGCTCCCAGTATGTCATCATCACTGTTCAACATCTCTCTTCAAACAGTCTCTCGTAGATGACTGAAACATCGAACTTCCACATGCGGATATTCTCATTCAAAAACAACTGTATTAAAGTCCATCTACAATAAGCAATACAAAGTTCATATGAATTTGTTGTATGGCATCACGTAACACATGAACAAAGGAATATCTCCTTTGTTAAAATGTACCTCAGTAACAAAGTAATACTACATAGTGCAGAAAGCAATTCTGAGTTTTCTATAAAATTAAGGATTTTTTTAATGTTTTGAATTATTATTGATTGAGAGGCCACATCACAGAATGAAAATCTTTATATTAAGGCTCTAAACTAAAACTTTTAAACAACTCATCAATGAAGACTCCTGACTGACACCATTGTTCCAAAATAGTATCTGTTGCCATGTTACAGTAATCAGAATTTTATAATTAAATAGACCTGAATATGACTCTGAAGAGTTATAACTGATTTTTTAATTACAATGATATTATGGGAGGTCCTCCATGACAGTAACCTTTCTCCCTGCCACAGGAATCCAAAGCAGCAGCTACAGAGCAACACTCCCACCTGTTTCAGAAAGCAGTGACCTCTGCAGCAGCTCTGAGTAACTTGGTGTGAAGTGCAGCACTTGCACTGGGTCAAAACTGATGGAGATCCAGTGTCCAGGGGAAGACAATGGAACAGTTCTCAGTTAACCCACCTCAGGTCAATTTTCTTGTATGAAATGATTCACTTGAAGCTGTTAATACTGCAATTTTCATTACTGCTATCTATATCCAGTGAAATCAATAGACAGTAGAATCACAGAATCAGACTTGTTTAAGATCACCAGATCCAACCATTAACCCAGGACTACCAAGTTCACCACTAAACCAAGTCTATAAGCACTGCATCCACACATCTTTTAAACACCTGCAGGAATGCTGACTCAATCACATCCCTGGGCAGCTTGTTCCAATGCTGAACAACCCTGTCAGGGAAGAATTTTCTCCCAATATCCAATCTCAGCCTCCCCTGGTGCAACTGGAGGCCATTTCACCCAGTTCTATCACTTGTTGCTTGGGAGAAGAGACCAACCCCCACCTTGCTACAGACACCTTCCAGGGAGTTGTACAGAGCAGTAAGCTGTACCTTGATCTTCCTTTTCTCCCAGCTAAACACCCCCGGTTCCCTCAGCTGCTCTAGAGCCTTTACCAGCTCCACTGCCCTTCTCTGGACATGCTCAAGCACCTCAATGTCCTTCTTGCAGTGAGGGGCCCAAACCTGAACACAGGATTTATGCTGCAGCCTCACCAGTGCTGAGTGCAGGGGGAAGGTCACTTCCCTAGATCTGCTGGCCACACTGTTTCTGATACAAGCCTGGATGCTGTTGGCCTCCTGGCCATCTGGGCAAACTGCTGGCTCATGTTCAGCCAGCTGCCAGCCAGCACACCCAGGTCCTTTTCTGCTGGGCACATTTCCAGCCACTCTGCCCCAAGCCTGTCATATTGTGTGGGGTGTTTGTGACCCAAGTGCAGGACCCAGCACTACTCCTTGTTGAACATCATACAGTTGCCCTTGGGACATCGGTCCAGCCTGTCCAGATCCCTCTGCAGAGCCTTCCTACCAACCAGCAGGTCAATACTTACCCTCAACATTTTGTTGTTAGCAAACTTAATTAGGATGCAGCACTCAAGCCCTGTGTCCAGTTCATTGATAAACAGGACTGGCCCCAATACTGTGCCCTGGGGAACACCACTTGTGACTGGTCACCACTGGGATGCAACTCCATTCACTACCACTCTTTGGGTTTGCCCACCCAGCCAGTTTTTTACCCAGCAAACAGTACACCCATTGAATCCATGAGAAGCCAGTTTCCCCAGGACAAGCAGTGGGAAACGGTGTCAAAGGCTTTACTAAAGTCTAGGTAGACAACATCCACAGCTCTTCCCTTATCCACAAGGCAGGCCACCTAATCATAGAAGGACATCAAGTTAGTCAACAC